>NW_020884911.1:4974389-5321070 GCF_003945725.1 Corapipo altera
CTGGTTAAGGCAAGTGATGGAAGGAAACAATCAGAGAAGTACAACAGCCAAACCCCATGTATCCCATCTAATTTTGTTGTATTACTGCCGGCAATTTGTGGCTGTCTCTGAAAGCTGCCCTAAGCCTACGTTTTTATATAATGTTCCATAAGAAAGATTAAGATTGCCTTTAATAAAGGTACATATCGGTCCTTCCACGTGCTAAAAACAGAGGGAGATGATGGTGTGTGCTCACGGATGACCATAAACCATCCCTGTCAGGAAACACCGAGCACAGACAGCAAAGTGCTTTCAGAGGCACCTGCAGCAGAAGCTCCCTGGGAAGAAAAGACCCAAAGTCGATTTGATTGATACAGCCCTGCATGGGAGAGGAGTGATTTCATAGTTAATGATGTTGAATTACACATCATTTCTAGTTTCTTTGATGCCCTTTTGCATTAGCACTCACTCTGTATGGCAGGAGCAGAGAGGATACGACAGGAACAGCTGGAAGATAAAGGTCTGCATTAGAGCTGTGTGGGGTGGCCAGGCAGAGGGAGATGCCAAGGCTTTCACGGCACTCAGCTGCTCACCTGAGATCTAAACACATTTCTGCACGTATGAAAAACCCTACATTAACAACAACAACAACAAAAATCCCTCAGAAATGTGCTCTTCCATTACCCATAATATCTGCTTCTGCCTTCTTTTCTTTATGTTCCTCTCAATCACTGCTCTACCTAAGACTGTGAGATGAAAGGTGCTCCCTTTGTTCTTCACAGCACATGGTGTTGGTGTTTGCTGGGATGGCAAAGCACCTGCTCTGGCCTCAAAACCTGACCATGGCAGTGGTGGGCAGTGCCAGCACAAGAAGGAGCACTCTCCTTGCTGGGAAGGAGACTGGGCACAGAACAAACACAGTCCAAAATACAGCAGAAGGCTATTCAGAAGCCCTGGACTGTAATTTTGACCCCTTAAATGTGAAATTCAGAGGCAGGCTGGTTAAGGCGACCCTGAGTAGGTGCCACTGTTGAAGTTACTCTGTTGCTCCTGTTTTCCATTGGCTTGCAGTGGGTTTTGCAGCCAGAAGCATCGTTTGAAATCAGCAGCCACTGAAGGACATTCAGGCTTCTAGAGAAAAAACCCAAAAAAACCAAATTCCTCAAAAAACCCCAAGCCATGCTAAAACTTTCCTTGCAGAAAAAAACCCCACCACAACAACTTGGGTTTAAACCTCACCACAAAGCTGAAGCCTTTCCCTGGTGCATCAGACCAGAAGTAACGTGTGGGACGAGGCAGCGAAGGTTTCCCTGCTCTGAGTCAGCATGAGTGATGTGTGTCTGTAATGCAAGGTGTTGCGTGTCACATCTTGGCATGGTGCATATGGCTTCTGGCAGGGGAACAAAAAGAAATCAAGCCTTTGCTGTTTTGTCTTTAGTCTCAAGTGTGATTTGGAGGAAAGTGTCTCAGTGAGTTGGCAAAATGCTGATGGCTGTGAAACTGCAGCGCCGGGTGAGAGGCACCATTGCAGGAGCAATGAGGGAGGAAGGGAGGGAGCAATAACCCCTCTGTATCCCATGGGGTGCTGGGAGAAGGGGTGGCTCAGTAACATGAACCTGCCGAGACTCACACTGAAGGGATGTAGGCACATCCATCAGCACTGGAAAATCCCGTCCTGTGTATTCCCAGAGAGCCCTGGACCCTGTGTCCTTGGGGTTGAAGCCAACGAGAAACCAGGTGTCTAACCTGGACATTAGTTTCTCCCCAAAAGCCAGCTGAACTACCTGAAGGATGAACTTGACTATTTAATCCCTTCGATCTGAAAAATAGATGTTATATATGCACAGATGGACCCCAAAGCCCAAAGCTTTTAAAAAGAGGTTCATTTTGCTTTTGGCTTATTCTTACACACAATGCTATGAATAAGAAATATGGCCCCTCAACTCAGCATAGCTGCCCTGAGCTAGAGTTAATGCAAATGAATGGTGGCTAAAAGGGCAAAATATCCTTTTCCCAGAAAAATCAGAGCATAGCATTATTAATTTTTTTAACTTATCATCATTGTATGTTTAAAATTTGGTAGTTTTAATTTAAAAACTGAATCAGTGGCACTAAACACTATGGCCTAGGCTTCACTGTAATATTATAATAAATGGAAATAGACCCCTACACATTTTAAATCGAGTGAAGCCCCTGCAGTAGCTGAAGTATTTGTTGAACCAGCTGGATCAGGAGGGTCTTGAGACTCTAAATTCACTATCTACAGACCCATTTCTCCCTGGGATGCACAGAAAAATGTTCTTTCCTTCACTTCCCTCCAGTTTGAGAAAACCATTAGGGGTTGAAGCCAGAGAGGGAAAAGGCTATTGCGGTTTCCCCCATATGAGTCTTTATAAGGACTTGGTGATTAAACACCCCAGCCTGCTGTCAAGAGGTGTTATTTCCTGTGTTCAAAATGTCCATTTCAAATGCAGAATAAGTTTTGATAACTGCATTCTCCCCCTTACCCTGTCTGCCCATCATATTTAAGATTAGTATGTGATTTAAATTAGAGCACAGTAACTAATGTATGTTACTTTCTCTGCTCTGCAGTGCACCTTGACAAAAATTAACATTAAAATTAGTCATGTAGTAGAGGCATCAGTCATCAGTTTGGCACATAAAGTGAAAATTGTTAAGGAACTTTAGACTTAATATGCAGATTCTTAAATAAATATGGTAATAGCATATCCTGATCATAAGTGAAAAAACAGTATTAGGCTCCAGTGAGGAAGTATCAGTTGTTCCTTAGGAAAATAATTAAAAAGTACAAATGGAGCACAAGATTAATTTAAATAATCAATTTTGTGTTTCCTGCTAGCTGATTTAAGTCATGATGAAAATTGTTGATTAAATCCCCTCATTTAAATCAGTGCCCCTTAATGAGAATGAAAGCCTATGAACATAAGCCAATAACAGTAATAAAAGACTCTTCAGAGAAGAAATAGCTTTCACAAGAATACTTCCAGGGCTGGGAGAACACCAGCCATCCTTTGCAAAAAGAAATACATCTCACAGCCAAGCAATTCTTCTCTCCTAAGCTCTTAACCCTGTAAAAAGAGCAGGGATTGGGCAATAAGTCATAGGATATTCACAGCCACATTACGTAAGTACAGCTGAACCGGTGATCCTTCCCACTAACCGTCGTCGGAGAGGACGATGAAGTATTGCTGGAATAATTAAAAAGACAGGTTTGAATTCCCTAAATAATACAGATGAATGCCCTGTCCAGCTATTCATCTTGATGGCCAGCAGCCTTTTAAGGGCTGTGAGGATGGCTGAGGGATGCTGGGTGGAGTGTGACTGCGCTCCTGTGCAGCCCCTGGCCTCTTTCCAAAATGCTGTTGAAGGGCCACTTCTCTGCTACCAGAGCAGTTACTCTCATAACTACACCTCAAATCTCCTCCAAACTTAAGGTGTCTTTACTTTCCTTATTGGTCAAACTCTGAGCACAAAAGCATTCATTATGAATTTACAGCAAATGTAGGAAACTGCATTTCGCTGAGAGTTGCACGTGTGTCATCAGCCCATACAGGTAATTTACATTGTCACAGGCTCTTCCCTGTGGTCCTATAATTCACAGCATTTCCTGGTCCTCTTGACTTCAAGGCATTTGGGATTGCTCTCTGAAGAGTGTATCAGTACAGCCCCTAGCTCTCTCTCTCTCTATTTGCAAGGGTGACAGTAACCTCTATTTCCGTGCTGCCCAGTGCTCCTCCCGCACTCCAGCTCCTGGGCTTGAGGGGTGTGGCTCCCAGGCAGATTTCTGCCCTTTTGGGGAGTGTACCATGGGATGAAGTCTTGAAGGCACGACCTTCACTGCACCAAGATCAGTCACCAGAAGACAGACAAAGAGAACAGACACTAAACTTCAAAAAGGTCATTTTAAAGTTACTGTATATTTTTGAGACACGATTTCCATAATGCCTGGTCATTGCTACTGCCAGTATCCTTATTGTTCAGTGATCAAAAGATACACAGAGATCTGTAACTAGGGATATTGTAAATTTACACAGACTTATCCTCACACACCTGTGATTCTTCCCCTTCAATTCATATTTCCAAGGGCAGAAATGGGCCCCAACCCTGCAAGGCAGAGCTAGAGATGCTCTGCAGTTTGCCTCTTCCCAGGACACTGTCTGCAGGCCATGACTGCTCCAGCTCCAGGGATAACTCTGGCACGTGCAGGGCCATCAGTCCTGTGATGTGCCCTGAGCATGGCCCTGTCCTACCTGAAATGAAGGTGATGTGGGACTTTATCAGGCACCAATCCCTCTTACTACCCACTGGAGCCCAGAGCCTGCAGGTCCCAGCATGTGCACACAGGAGCCCTGCTGTGTCTTATCAGTGGGTGCTGAGCAGATACTGGTTCAGGGACTTCTTGGCCTCTATGATTAATCTATAGGTATCCATGAACACATTTATCTGCTCCTTTTCTTCCCCTAGCATTTTGCAAAAGCAGTATGACACTTTGGTGTCACGCTGCCCTGCAAATCTGCTTCCAAAAGGCTGCCTTCTTTCTTCAAAGAGCATTTCCAGTGCTAAGCAAGATCTCTCAGAGCCCTTGACTTTGCAGCTGGCAAAGTTTACAACATGTTTACAATACCCTGCATAATTTGGCTATGAGATAATGTATAGTATAGTCCTTCAGTGGTGCACAGTGGGAAAAGAACAAGTGGAAGAAAAAAAAAGGTAATGCAAAGCCAAGAAAAGCAGATGGTAGCGAGCTCTCCAAGGGGCAAGAATGAATAAATAACTGCAGATTTTTTTTTTTTCCGAGGAAAAATATATTGTCAAATCAATAACACGGATTTTAGGAAATGCGAACGAGATCAAATGTGCATTTTTTCAGTATTAAACAATGGCACTTCATCAGGACCCACGGTCTGCACTGCACGTGTTTGCCTAAATGAAACAGAGAGGAGTAAAAATAGCGTTGCTCTGAAAAGTTCTCATTTGACCTCAAGGTTACATTCCAGTCTTCCTGGGAAGTTCTCCTATAGGTAACAAGTCAAACCTTCAGGTGTAAATCAGAGTGCCCCAGCAGTTACTGTGCTGATTAGCAGCACTAGATCTTTGACAGTCTTTGTCTGTGATTCTTACAGAGCAGAACTTTTTGACAATTTGGGGAATTTTCCTGTGTCTGCTATTAGGGCCACAGGAAACTATGTTTATTTAATACATCTCTGCACACTCCCAGGGTGACTAAAAGATACCTTTTTTCTTTTTGACCACATCAGGTCCAGCTAGAGGGGGGAAAAAGAGGCTCTTGAAAATAGCCAAGTATACAAATATCCTAATTCTCCTCCAGCAAAAGATTTTTTTTGCCTCAAAATTTTAAGTCCCTCAGAGGAAGCCAAGCAACATATGGGATGCATGGAAGTTGCTCTCTGCAGATCTGTCAATCCCTTTTAGCGCCGCCATGCATCAATCCCGGCTCCGCCACGAGCACAGCCCTCCCCACACAGGCACTGCCAACTGGCCCTCAGTCAGCCCCTCACCAGGGGACAAACCAGCTCCTGCCATGCTGATCCACGGGCCCAAGGAGCAAGAAGCTGCAAGGCATCAAATCTCCTGTGCTCTTGCTCTTCAGCCACGGTGCAAAAACAACCTTTGTAGCATCGCCGGTGCTCGCTCGGCCGCCGGTGATGTGGTGGGCTGGGGAGCAGAAGGCAACACAGGCTGGGAGGAGCTGCAGCCTCGGCTATCAGGCAACAACCTTGATGCAATGGCTGGGGAAGAGGGATGTGTAGAAGAGGGCTGTGTGCTCAAGCCTTCCAAGCTGGCTCCTCTGGGGATGGTGGGTTTGGGGAAAGCACAGACCGAACCCTGCGGTTGTGGAGATCTCGTGGTGAAGCTCCCTGAGGAGTTACACCTGCTCCAGCCCTTTGGGTAGAGGCAGCCACAGCCCCAAAGTGAAGAATGAGCAGCCATCAGATCTGGAATCCCACAGCACCATCACACACCAATGCTTTGAAAATATCACACATGAGAAGGGGAGGCTCCCTTTTCGTTTCTGCTTCTGAAGATCTGGACCCACAGGGTTGGCTGGTTGTAAAACTTAATTGCCTTTCCCCAGCATGTCAATAAATCAAAGTGGTGGGGTATTTCTTGGAAGCCAGCAGCCAGTAAAAGCAGTAGGAAGGGTCACCTGTTCCCCTTGCTGCTTTTTCGGAGGCAGTGAATACTGTGTTAATCATGCCCATGACACTGATGATAATGTTTTTATTCAAGCTCCATTTTTTGTTCTACCCATGCAAATTTGAAGAGCAGAGTCAGTACTGTTGCCTTAGTTTTTATTTCTTTCTGCTCAGAGCATAACCTGAGCTCCTTAAAACCATGTACTCCTAAGTTCTGGCCCTGATCACTTTTGCTGTGTAAAGGAAAGCCTCTTCTAAAAATCCAAGTCTTAGGAAGCAATAAGCCCACAGATGAGCCCCCCAGCTGCTAAAAGCTGTTGCTCTCCACCCCGCAGGTAACAAGCACTCCTTCCTTTAACAGCAACTCCAAATGAAAACCAGCCCCTAAGGATACCCAGGGAGTATCCCAGACTTTACAGTGGCACAGTCAGGTCCATGTACCTGTGGGAGCTGCTGCCAAGTTGGCAGGGTCAGAGGTGGCTCCTTTCAAAACAGGACAGGTTTCAAAGGGACACGAGCTCTCTGAGAACGCCTCCAGCTCCAGGCCCAAGCTGCAAATTAAAGTCCTTGCTTTTGTTGGAACATACGGCAAAACCCCGAGTCCTACACATGTTTTAATGCCAAGAGTGACTATTAGTTCGGCATCCCACATGGCAAAGGAACCAGGAGGAGTTTTGTCCAATGGAGAAGAGGGGTTGAAAGCAGGCAATTTGTCCCGCTGCCATTTTGGCTCATCTACGTTTCTTGGTCACCGTCATGCCCCTGAGTTAGTTCAGCTCTTGTCACTCTTTGCTGTCACCTGTCCCTTGATCTGAGAGAATGTGTCCCTGTACGTGACCCTCATACTGCAGGTGACAAAAAACTGCATTTAAAGTATTTTGTTACCCAAAGCATTTTTCAGGTACAAATGATTCCTTGCAGCAAATGCTAGGTAGGTTGATACTGTAGAGTAATGTAATTCCAGTCACCTGGTAGAATATTTTTCTATAGCTCCTTTATGAGTATCAGTACCCAGCCTACATTCTCTCTCTCATACTTAAGCCTCCAAAATTACACTGATCAAAGCAACCTGCATTTATAAACTGATGTGCTCCTGCATTCAAGAGATTTGCCAAGTGCTAAATATAAGGTTTCTCACTATAGTCAAAATCAAATTTAAATTCCAGCTGCCTCTCTGCCAATATGCAGCAAAGGTTTAGCAGAACAAAGCCATGTTTGTAGAATCAGACACCAAAGATGATTAAATTAAACTCAAAGGGGAATCGGTGCAAGCCTGGAATTAGTTTGCTGCAGATACCAGTATTCATTTCCCCCCCCAACAGACGGACCCACCTTGTGACCTTTAGTGAGCAGAGCAAACAGGGTCATGGCTTTGCCCAGCCTGCCCTCCCCTCCATCCCCAGCAGTGTGCTGACTTAAAAATCAGCTTCAGCCTGCGCTGTCCAGGGCAGGGGCACTGCCCAGGGCAGGGGCACTGCAGGGTGATGCTCAAACCAGCGCAGCAGGTTCAGGGCTGTGATCCATCTCCTCCCTCTCAGGGGATGCTCTCCAGCAGACCAGGCACCCACTGAGACCTGAAGAACAGCTCTTGGTTTTATCTTGGTGGTCTGTTTTCAAAGAAAAGGACTGCCCACTGTCTGGGAAAAGACAGTAATTTGATCAAGATGGAAAAACCAGGAAGGTGCCTGAAGTCAGCAGGTTGTGTTGGTGAGTTGGTGAGTGCAGGCAGGAGCAGGAAAGCATCCCAGGGATGGGCAGGGGTTTACTTCCTTAGCTTTGCTAGTCTGGCTCTTTTAAAGCAGCACTAAAATTACCAGTGGAAAAACCACTTCCTCACTATGGCTATAGCAAGAGAGCTGAAGGGATTGAAAGCACATGGCAGCAGGAGAAAGTTGTTCCTCTTCTCTTTCCCACCCTTCCCCATTAGCTGTCACTCTTGGGCATTATCTCCTCCGAGCACCCTGGATGCTACAATCATGCTGATGGCAACATGCAAGAGATGGAAAACAACCTGCTGCAAAGCAGGATTTCTTTTGACTGTTACAGACACATGCATAGGTTTGCCAAGACACCTTGTTCTCTCCCTGTAGCCCTTCTGCTGGTACCATTCCGGGTCTCCTCTGAGCACAGATGGAGAACAGCACCAGGTTGTTTGCTGCTCTCGCCTCACTACTGTCAGTGACCTGATTTACAATCCAGACTGAGACCGCTGCTCCTATTTAGTGTGTGGTACAAACCAGTGCTGCTCCTCAGAGACTTGCATGCACTCAGTTTTCAACAACAGAAAGGGTTTTCACTCTTTAAGAGATGAGGGTTAACACGGCTCCTTGGCAACATAAATTGAAAGGATAAACTGTAGGAGCAGGTATCCCAGAGCAGTGGCACAGTCTCTAGCAGAGAAAGCCACTATCCAAATTCAATTAGACACAGCCCAGGAGGAGGGGGGGGAAAGGGCTGACAACCCCACAGCTGTGAAGGTCTGTCAGCACAGAGCACGTGGCACCTCGGCCCAGCAGCATCCAAGTATGGGAGTGGGTGTCCTGCTCATGGAGCATCCTCTGCCAGACAATCCCTGGGGTGTTCCTCTGCTGTGCTCCATGGGTACACACACCCACACTGCTTTGGCAGAGTAGAGTCCCCCAAGACTGGGCGTTGATGGCATGAGAACAGAAATTACCCTCTGCATCAGTGTGGCTGAGCAGGTGAGGTGGCAGGAGAGGAGAAAGCACCAACCCTCAATTCAGCAAGGAATGGCAAAGGGAGGTGCAAGGATCAGATCTTTAGAGGTATTTATTTGATTCCTCTTGAAATCTGGCAATGAATGCCAGATTTCAAGAAAATTAAAGAAAATCTGGGCTGAAACAGTTTGACCAGTGTAAAGCCTTGCTGGAAACTGCTAGAAAACCAGGACTGCTCCCTCCCCTTCTGCAGTCTGTTTTGGTGACTTAGGCAGAAGGGGATCAGGCTCTTGGTAGCTGTGACATTACAGAGCTTCCCTTTCCACTGTGCTGTTTGTATGTACTTCACCAGTGGTGTCTCATACAGAGGATGGATTCATATACAATTAGGAGAGGACTTTAAATGGAACCATCCACAGCCAGGAGAGCTTCTTGGGGATGGCAAAGACCTGCAAGAGGAGGATCCAGAGGGTCTGGAAATGCTCTGAAAGCAAAGGCCTACATAAAGGGGAATGATTTGACAATAGGAGATGATCATATTAGACTTGAAAGCTGAAGTGGCTGATGAACCAAACTTGCAAGGCTCGGGTGGAGCAGCACCAGCCCTGCCACAGGGCAGCGTGCAGAGAGGTGATCCAAAATCCCCAAAGGGAACTTTTAAAGAATGCAACCAAGAAGGCAACACCCAGCAGGGCATGAAGCTCCAGTCCCCGAGCCCGAGGTGGGTCGACTGGCACTCGCCCATCTCTGCTGACCTCTCCACCTCTGCCAGGAGCACAGGGCACCCTCTGGGGACCATCAAGCATAGCACCATCCTTCCTCTTGACTACAGAGCATGCAGAAAAGGATGCAAGGTTTGCTGCCAGAAAATCCTGTCTGAATAAATAATGCAGTTTTAAATTTGAAGTGGTGAACCTCTGGGGGAGCTGATCCTCACTCCGTTTGAGGCGACTGCCTCCTGCCAGATAAACGCACACTCGGCTGAGTTCATGTGCTGCTGCAGCAATACCTAAGGCCAGTTGGAAAAGCCAATATGGTCCATTTCTCCTGCAAGATCTCCCAGGGGGAATATGCCTTAGCCAGGCTAAATGCTTCACTTGTGCTATATCTGTATAGAAATTGCATGTTTTAAGGTTGTGTTTTGAAGGAGAAAGTAGTAGTCAGACCTTTCTGAAAAGACTGAGTTTGGCATTCTGAGGGAAAAGCAGTGCATGAGCCACAGTAAGTAACAAATGAGGGCCACACTGCCACAAACTCTGTTTTCCAGGCTTCCCACACAAACAAGGCACCAACTATGGGTTTTCTTGCATGGCTGGAGGCCAACACACCTCCAGGCAGTAGGGGCTGGCCCTACACCAGCTGGTTTCTGTTGACTGGCAAGCATCTCTTCCTTTTCTTCTTCTAGCTAAAGGATGACTCAGTCTGTCATGGCAGAAGCCTTTGCAGAGCAATTTTAAAGGTGGTTATAAAAAAACCAAACACACACCACCACACCCCCTGCCATCATTTATCACCTGCCCCAGCCATGTTTTACACACTTCTCACTTGCAGGAAAACCATCCATGACTTGAGGAAATGCTCTTTTTAACGTCTTCCTTTCTGTGAGTTTTGTGTTTTCAGGTGAAAAAGTATATCTAAGACACAGAAAAGGAGCTGCAGACCAGGGTGAGGACCAACCCTGGGGTTGGCAGTGCCATGCTGCCCTCTCCTGCCAGGCTCCCCATCAGATGCTAATCCACTGTCTGTGATTACTCTCTCCAGGATCTTTAAATCCAGGCTTTAGGGATTAAGGAGTCCCCCCCTTCCCAAATGAGGGAATCCTCCCTTAATCCATTCCTGCTGGCAAAACACCAGGGAAAAAACCCAGCATTTTATGGGGAGCAGGGTCCTGACTGTATTTCGAGGCCTTTTAGAAATACCACGTCCAGCTGTCTGTGCTTGAGAGTCCTTCAGCACCACATCAGACTCTGGTTACAGATCACACCTTACAGCCAAAACCTCTTTCATCCTCCACTCAGCGCTGTCATGGGGTTATTTTGGGTCTCCCACTGTGGGTACGAGCACTGTAAGCCCTTCTCAGCCTCGCTGCCCCGGGTGCTCTGGGGACATTCCCTCCACAAAGGCTGCAGCATTTTGGGTTTATCATCATTGCTTTAGTGGTTGAAGCAAACAGAAATGAGAACTGAGGAAAAGTGCCAAAACACAGCTAATCTTTAACCAGCACAAGGAAGATACGGTCTCACTTGTCCTTACTCAGCGTTCACCTCTCGGTGGCTTTCACCAGTTTTAACCCATGTTTCAAGGCTGCCAAGGCCTGCACAAAGCAACCTTGTTTGTTTTATTTGTAATCTTTCCCCCAGCCCTCCAGTGCCCAGCTGCTTCTCTGCCCCTGCTTGCAAGAACCCTTTCTTTCTGTGGGTGCTCTTGCCAGGTGACCTGTGGGCACCAGCACCAGCCACACTGAGCACAATCCACAGCAAGGAGCACGTCCCAGCTCCCACGCTGGCTCATCCACAGGGCTTTGCTCACTCTTCCCAACTTTTCACTCTATTGTTTGGTTGACAGGGCTGGCTGAAAGCCCCCTCCCCCCTGCACTGTGCCTGCCCCTGCCCTGGTTTGTGGGACAGCTGATGGTGGAAAGGATAATCGACAGTGTCGCCCTCAAACTGAGAATTCACTCTCTCAGCTCCCAGAGTCACATGGCTCCAAGAAAGTCAGATTTTGTATGTAAAAGCTTAAAAAAGTATTCAAGACCTATTTAGACTGTTTACAACCCACATACGACTAATTTACACGGGGAGAAAAAAGCCCTAACTCTTCATAGATCTAAAAAGAAACAACCCATCTGCCAACATCAGCTATTAAAAGCATCCTGAAATATAACCCGTTTCCATCGGTTCGAGGTCTGATTTGTCAGAGATGGACCACGACGTAGCACTTTTGCCGTCTCAGGAGCTCCCTCCAGCGTGGCGAGCGGCAGCTCCGGCTCGTCCTGCGCTCCTGGGCACTCACACCCGCAGCGGGTTTGGCCGCTGCCCTTCTCGGTCCGGTGGTGTTACAGGTGCAGAAGGCAGAGGAGGGGTCGGCGGACAGCCCAGACCCCCCCGAGCACCTTGATTTAAGCCCCTCGTTAGCAGCTGCGAGCCCAGCCCTGGGGCAGAGCCCCCTCCATCTCGCTGATTGATACCCTCTTCATCTGCTGCAGAAAGGATGATTTTTCTTTTTAATCCGTTTTCGCTCTAGCGTCCTCCAGCTTAGCACGAGCTTTGCTGGGGGAAGGGAGGCTTGATTTGATTTGTGCCAGGGCCGGGAACAAAGAGGCAGAAAGGAGCCGCTCTCCCCACTGCTCGAAGCTCGAGAGGGGAAGGGACTACAACACCAGCCAGCTTTCCCCCCACCCCGCCCCTTTCTTTTCCCAAGGCTTTGCCCAGCTCTGTTTACGCGTGGCACTAATAAGCTTTGGGAGGCAGCAGCATCGCTTTAAGCTTTGAATTGCTGCTCGCAGAAAGAAATATTCATCCCGACAGGTTCATTGTCATGGCAACGAGAGATCCCCCTCTTCCAAGGGTGCCGCTGCCGAGAGGAGATGCGCGACTGGTTCGTCCCGAGGGATTTAGCCCTGCTGAGGGCAGGTATGCCGGCAGCCTGCAGTGGGAGATGGATGGAAGCAACAGGAGAGGCACGTTCCCCAAGGAGCATCTCTAGGGCAGGACATCTCCATCGTACCACAGATCCAAAGGGAAGATGGGGATGGATGAAGTTTTGCTGCCTTTGGCATCAGTGCGTAGCAAAAGGAGGACAATGGAAGTAGGACCTTGGGATAATCCTGGGTGACTTTAAAGAGTTACTTGGACTGATGATGTTTTTCTCTAAATTACACTTTCACCTAGCCCATGCTGCCCAGGCACAGCGGTGCTGCATCACTCACGCTCTGGCACAGGGAAAACTCTGTGCTGGGAGGTCTCAGCAGCACCATAAAATTAACACATTTTCTCTTTCATCAACAGTGGAGAACCGAGGCAGGGCCAGTTTGGTTATCTGGCTTGCATAGAAAGCTCTGGAGCCCCGAAGGAGTTGCAGGCTTCAAAGGCACAATTTTACAAATCAAACTTTCAGAGAGCTCAAAATTTCATCTGACAGGATGTTTGCTAGGACGTTTTTTACCCCTGCTGTGATGACAATAAGCAAGCAAACATGACTATCACCTTCCACAGCAAGTGCTTCTCCCCTCTGCCACATGCCAAGGCACTCATCAGAGCAACCTGGACCTCAATAGTCACGAGGTGGGAGTGTGAAAAGCATTACAGAGTTTGAGCACTGTGGCTCCCACCACGAAGGCCGCCTACTGCCCCCGGGCAGTGCTGAAGAGACCCCTGAAGTGACTCTTCTAAGGATGCTGGTGGTGTTACTTATTGGCACCTCAGTGCTTGGAGGACTTGTCTCTCCAGAGCACTGTGACAAGGGCACAGTTTTGCTGATTTACAGTGGCATGTAGGTGTCCTTGAAGAAAACAATCATATAGAGAACGCACGGAAAGCAGTCCTTGCCCGTGGGAGCTTCCAGCTCAAAATCTGGGTCCTTTTAGTGAGGAAGCCCAAGAAGGACCCAGAAGTAAATTGGGAGCAAATGCTACAGCAATGTTCTGCCTGGAAAACACACAAACACCCCTGGCAATACCAAACACTAAATGGAATCAGTCACAATTTAAAAGTCTACCATGTCTGGCTGTAAATTAGCTCCACGGAGAACACAAAGAGCAGTAGATTGCAAGAGCAATCTACTTCTCCCATCCAGTTTTCTTGGCAATGACAGTCAGTTTTTCCTGGCCACAAGCTGTCAGCTGGAGCAGGAATGCACATCCCCAGCATTGCCTAAGCCCAGCAGTCGGCAGGTAAGAGCCAAGGTGACAAATGCTGAATGAACTAGAGAAGTCATCACTTCTCATAGATGCTGCGTTGATTTTGGGTGGTAGAAGCTCACCCGACCCAATATAGATCCATGAGGTCCTTTTCTTTTGGAAAACCACTCAAAATTAACATGTGCTTTTCTTTAGTGGGCAGGCTGCTGTTATCTGCTGTTCCTTGTGGAGATCCTTGCAATGCCACTTCCATGCCGATAGTGGGAAAGCAAGAGCCACGTGTTCTGCTCTTGGCTTTTTTTCTGTCACAACATGTACCATCAAAGGAGTGCTGAAATGCTGCCCATTTCACACAGAATTACTGCCTGTAGTAAGATTTCATTAAGTGCAAATGAGAGCAGGACTTGGCCCGCACGGTGGAAGTAATAGATGGTCCCTACAATTAAAAATTAAGTGTATGTCCATTGATTTACCCGCAGTGTTTCAAAATAATTAGGCTGGCACAATACATCTTAGTCTCTGTGAGTTTAATATCCCAGAAATCATTTAAAGTCGTTCTGGTTTTACCTGCTTTGTGAAATGCTGTGTTTTTCCTGTGATTCAGTGCTAATGCAATGGCAATTTAGTGAAATCCAATGAGGCATGCATTGCATGCTAAAGTACATTTTTTCCCCCTCTAGTTTCCCAGGTGAACAGTCTTCAGTTTTAGACCAGTTCTTTTTTCCATATGGCTCCTCAGCTTTACCTTCCTAGAGAATTTTTATTCATCCTTTGAAAAGCCCTTAAGATGCCATAAGCAAGAAGGAAAGAAGCTTTCAGGAAGATTGAAGAGAAAGTTTTCAAGAACACTCAAAGCACCCCAGAAAGTCAACATCCATTACCTTGGTCTCCATTCCAAGGCTATTAACTACAGTGCCACTGTGAATGGTTAACCTTTACTGAATTTATCTGATTCCTGCCTTTATAAAACCAGCCTTTAAGAATCCTGCATCAAGGAAGAAAAAATAAAGGGGCATCTGATAAGCCTTGCTGAAGTACAAGGAACTTGCAGCAGACACAGTGTCTTCTTACTTTGCTTGTTTTGCTTTGAATGAACAAGTTAATCTAGAGTTGGAAAAACAAAAACCACTTATTTCCAATAAATTAAATGAGAGACAAGGCAGAGAGCTGCTGGTTATAAAACAGGAAGAACATGGAGACCATAAACCAGTTCAATTTGGAGGCTTCAGGTAGCATTACCTTTACTTGGTAATACAGCACTGAATACAAAATGTGTTCTGATAAACCTGTTTTTATGTATCCAACACACTTAATATTCTTTCATTCAGCTAAAGTCCACTTCTTTGCATTTGTAGTTGCATTTGTTTCTACCCAAGATTTTTTTGACTCAAGTTGCCAGGAAAACAAAGTAAAAACAGAACATGCAACCCAAATAAATCCTACAGTTAGAGCATCAGGCACTGAAAAGCCAACATGAATACATACATACTCAGCTCAAATTGCTTATGTGTATGTGAGGTACTCCAATATTTGGTGGAGAGACCATATTAATTACAGATGGACACATTTGGAAGGTTAGCAAATGAAAACCAGATTTTTCATTAGATGAATGGCAAACTCAGCCAAAGAATCTTGGTTTAATTTCACCCACGACTGAGTAACACCCCTCCCCACACACATCCATGCTCCCTCATCGAGTCCAATTGCTTACAAATGCATGGATGAAACAGCCTCTTGCATCCAGGTCATTTTGCAAAGCTCACTGAGGCTGCTGGAGAGCTCTGTTCAGAAAGGAACAGATTCTTACCCAGTGGAATGTGCCCTCTGGCTACACCCTGGGCAAGGGGCTGGAAAATGCAGGGTAGCGATTTTGCCTGGTTTTCAGGCATACATATTATCAAGAAATTTTGGATCATACCTAAGCAATCTTTAGGGAACATGAGGAGTGCTAGAAGAGCCAAGAGAGCTTGGTCACTTCCATGGCTCTGCTCACACCTACACAGTGGTAAGAGTGGCCTTAACAAGAGTCCACTCGTGTAATGGTTCCTCTTGGGTAATTATCTGCTGTCACTGGGGCTCAGCTCAACACCAGCTGAGGTAAATAGGAAAGGCACAAGTTAACAGCTCAGTACTGATTAAAACAAGGACTTTGAGGTACATGTCCAGGAGAGCAACCAAGAGTCAACTGGGGACAGCACCTAAATTCAGTTTTCCTGTCACATGTTGACTGAGGCCAAGGAGGACTGAGATATGTTGGCTCGAGGAAAAGCTCACCTTGCATGGACACAGCCTGGTCTGGGCAATACCACCTCGCTAAAGCAGAGCCTTGCTGCAGGCTGGGTAAATAGGCAGGTGAAGGGAGGACTCAGGTTTTCCTGGCTCTCTCAATGCCCTGCTGCCCGTCCCTGCCCTGACACAGATTCTGCAGCCTGTGCTACCAAACCCTCAACAGTCCTCCTGAAATTTGAGCATCCCATTGCAGGCTGAAGGGCTGCAGCACTTTGGACCCTCTGCACTAGAGGCTGCTCGCTCCCAGCCCAGCTGTATCAGTCCTCTCTGATGTTCCCATAGCACTAAGTCAGCTGGATTACCTCAAAACCCCTTTGCTGGGGTGTGAAGTGGCTGGTGCTTTCTCTGAAATTCTTGATGTGGGCCAGGTCTAATATCTTTTTATATCAACAGGAGCCTACCCACCGAGTTCTACGTCCTTTGAATTAGACATTGTGTACACAGATTTTCCAATTAGGGCAACTAAGGGCTTGGTTGTTCTGTGCTCATTAACACTGATGGGATCTGGGCATCCACATTGTTTGGGTAGCTTTAGAAACAACAGCCATAAAGCACAATATACTCATGTGTAGCATACATGTCCCTTTCTTTTGCTGGGATGCAGCAGAAGCTATTTCTGGTTACAAAAGAAATAGTTATTGGTGAGAACAGCGTGCACCCCAAAGCAATGATGAGACAGTGGAATTTATTCCATCGCACAGACCTGTTGATTAAAACCATCATTCATATCACTGAAAAATGAACAGCCATGGAGACAAACTACCCTGGAGCTTGCTCTTTCATTCTGTAGTAATCATTTCACACAACATAATTATCCCGAGAAGTTGCTGATGACAAGGCTAAAACACAAAAATATTCACGAGTATCTCCACGAACGAATTATTGATGTGCTTGCTAAATTTTCAGCACATACAGAGGTTGGGAGAGGTCTTTGCTTGTCTACATTAACATTTGCATTTGCTGTTCATAAGAAAATGTAGGCTTGATGATGTTAATTGCAGCTCTTTCATCTTTCTGCTTCAAGCTGTATTATAACTGACCCAGCTTGAATATGCAGTGCTGAAGGGATCCAGAACCAGAGGGATACATCCTGTCTGCAGTCTGATGTGATGTTCCACAACATGCCCTCCAATTTGAGCTTCGAGGCAGCTGAGACACTACTGCCCAAGCTCTCCTGTCTAAGGGCAGAGCTGGGTTAGCTCCAGTAATGTCGGAGGGAAAAGGACACGAGGAACTATTTTATTGTCGTTCTCCTGTGAATGGCACACTTTTATGCTAAAAGCAGAACCTGTGTTATATTGCAAAGGCACAGAAAATGCCCACACACACTGTACCACAGACACTGGCAGCAGCTAAGGTCTGAATCACGAAGCACAGAGGCAGCTTCTGTGGTTACAGTTATCAGCAGAATGTTGTGGCACAACATCACGAACTGCCTGAACAGGCAGGGAAGGTTTGCTTTGAAGGAAAGTCACGTAACAGAGAGGAGTCAAGCTACTCATTTTGGGTGCAGTGTAATGACAGACAGTCTGGGAAATGCCCAGGTCAGACTCCCTTGGGCATAAGGTAGGGAAGTCCAAATCTGATGCACTGCAGCTCAGAGTGATGCTGAGCCTTGCAACCCAGACGGAAGGAGCCTTCTGTGCCTGTCTCTCCTGCCGGAGTGGCGCTGCACCTTCCCAGACAGTAATGTGAACTCCAGACACACTTCAGGAGGAGGAATGGAGAATGTAAAAGGCTGATGGGAGCTGCATCCTCATAAAAATGTGAAGTACAGCCAGAGACTGTTCAGCAATGCTTTGGTTGGGAACAAACCCACCAAGCAGTGAAGGATGGGGGTGTCACTGTGATTAAAAGCCTCTCCTCGTGTTCTGCTTTACACTTCACCCTTCCCTCAGATGGATACCAGCGACAGGGGAAGGCAGATAAAGAGGCCCTATTTCTGACAACAGCTCCTGAAAGCCTGGCTTTGCAGCAGCTCAGGAGATGCACTCAAGGCTTTCAGAAGTGGGATTTGTGCTCCCTGTAAGGAGGAGGCAGTGGAGCGATATGTTTTCAGACAGCAGGTATAAAACCAAAATGAAAATACATCAGCATTTGTAACTTATCTGAGCCTACGAGCTGTATCTCGCAGATCCAGGAAGGCAGCTTTGGCTGAATCCCTCTGGAGGCACCAAAGCCTGACTGGGAGCTGGGCCAGGAAAACCAGTGCTTGGGAAAACACTGCTGAAAGATCACAATTCATCCATATAGCAGCAATTAGGATTTTCCAAGTGAAATCATTAAGTCCAGGCAAGTGTATATGGAAAACACGCAGGGCTCTGATGCCTTCTGGAGGAGAAGGATGTTGGCAGGCTGGAGTGATGCCAGTGGAGGGCCACCAGGTTGGTTGGGATGCTAAGAAAGAGGATTTAAACTACAACCAAACCTCCACAAACACCATCCTCACCAAACCCTGACCTGGTGCTGCCCCTTTGGTGCTTGCCTGGAACGCTTTGGGAGGAGAGACCAGAAAATGAAGGTACTTGAGGTAAAACATTGGATCACTACAGGTGAAAAGGACACCTAACACATGGGGTTGGTGTTATTGAAAAGGTATTTTGTATGGGAGAATCCTCTGCAACAGCTTATCCAAAGCAGAGTGTTTATTTTATCTGCTCAGTTCCCTGCAGGGCGCTTCCTTTGTTTTTCTGCGCAGACAAATCTCTAACAGAGATCACTAAATACTTCTGATCTGTACTGGTAATATAACTAGAGAATGTGTTGACAGGCAGAAGCAATTTAATTGCAGTCAGGTTTCATTTTTAAATCCTCAGCCCCTGACCCTCAAGAAAAGTCTGACTATGGTGTGTGCAGAAGGCACATCTGTCATCGTGCTGGGGAAGAAAACGGGAAGCCAAAAACCAGAGCATGTCCATTTCGAAAATCAGCGGTTCATGTTTTTGCTCTTCATTTAATAAGCTTCTGATTAAAGAGGATTTTCAGGGTTTCCCAAATACAGTTTCTTCTCTGGCTTAAGTCAGTTTGGTATCTGTACACTCAAGAAAAGCCCATGTGTTTCAGTCAGAAAATCTGCATTAATATTAATGCTGAACAGGAAAGGAATTTGGGAGTTGGACTATTTGGCAGTTCTAAGAAATTTATTCAGGGGCGTGTTTAACCCAAGACATAACCCATTTTTGTCATCACCCAGCAGTTTCAAAGGACAAAAAAGAGTGATGCCACTGGCTTTTTTCAGCGTGGGCCGGATGCAGCAAATGTTGGGACCTGACTGATTATCCCGGGGCTCCTCCACCCTAATTGTCACTCCGACACAGAGTTCCCTGGTGGCCTCCATCAAGTCATTTCTCCTGTCTGACCTAATTTTCTCAGCTGCAGAAGTGGGATAACACTGACTCATATAGGATTTAGGATGGGAAAAGGATTTATTTTATCTTATAAAACACGACTTAGCGATGCGAGGAGTTAAAGGCTCAGTGTGGCAGCGGCAGAGAAACAAGGGATCTCTCGCATTAGGAGCTTGGTGTTTAATCAGCTGGGCTGACACAGGGAGGGAAGGCAGCACTGGCATTTCTAAATGGGGAAGAGTTGTTCTGATGAATTATTATGTACTTTTTCTATGCTTTATTTTTCATTTTGTCCAACTAAAGGCCCATTGAATAATCCAAGAACCTGTCAAACGAACAAATCATAGGGTGAATTTTGTGCTTTTTTTTCCTTATAAATAAAAGACCCATTTTGTTCCACTCTCTAAACTGGCAGTTGCTGACAGGATTACAAAAAACTTGGAAAATGTTTATGGCAGGGACTTATTTGACTGCTCAGGTTTCCCAAGCAAGACAGATGTGCCAGGTACATAAGGTCATCTTAAAAATGGGGAAGAACTCCTGCCTGTAGCACTTCTGCTGCTCTCAAGACCTGTGCTGAGTTTCCTGGTTTTCTAGAGAGAATCACTAATGTTTTCCTGTCGAGTGAAACTCGATAAATCTCCACTGGGGGTCTCTGTTTTTCGGAGTTTCCAGGTTCTAATGCCAACTCAATTCCCCGAGACTGACTCGAGGTTCTTCAACAGGAAAGAGCCCCAAGAGCCTCCATGAAGCACAGGAGGGCTGTAGGTAAAACTCGGGCTGACCACACGAAGGGAGATCCTGACCAGAGGTCCAGCTCAGGTGGTTTACAGACAGCACTGAAAAATGTTTTTTCCAGCACTATTTAATTTTCCCAACTAGTCCCTCACTGGATTATTACCAGTAATCAAAAAGGAGCTCTTTCACTGACTTGGAGGGAATACTTGTAGCCACCAACATGATCCTTAAAGAATCACAGAACAGCCAAGGTTGGAAAGGATCTCATGAGATTATTTAGTCCAACTTGCCTGGTCAAGCATGGTCAGCCACAGCAGGGCTGAGGCAATAAGAAAGGCCAGAGCTCCAGCTGGGTTTTCAGAAGGCCAAGAACCAACAGAAACCATTTCTTCAAGCAGTAATGTTTCAGGAACAGCTGACCTTTTCAAGGACTTGAAATTTGGTTCAGAGAAGCATTTAAGGAAAGGCACTGATGCACAAGATCTACCATTGGAACATTACTGCAATTCCTCAGTGGCTGCAAAACCCACTGCCAAAATTGGGGAGAAGACAAAATATTTCTATTTTTGGCAATCTATTAGTTAAGTTAATTAACAGAGGACTTTGTTTTAACTTAAGGGTCTGAAACTGACTGATAATGTTTGTGAAGGTTTCAAAAATTCTTACAGATCGTATTTTTTTTTTTTTTTTAAACTTAAGAAATTATACACACTGAAGACATAAGAGAATATTTTAACTGAAAAGGTCAGTGCTTACAAGTTAACAAATTAATAATTTAAAGTTGTCTGTGGGATAGAGGTTTGACCCTGTGATATGTGTGTCTTGTAATTATGTGCTCACACACTGGTTTTCAGACATTCAGAGCTGTTCACCCCTGAAACTTCTCTTGGTGTGACGTGGACACACGGTCCATACATTATGCACCTCTCATTATTAGTCGCCTTTTTCATTTTCTCCTCTTTGCTCCTGCTCCACTCAATTAGCAGGCTGTGACTGAACAATATTTAACAGTGAGCAAGAAGCCTCAAGTAAAAGGAAATTTGCCTTTAGAAAAGAAAAATGGGAAGAGAACCAGAGCATCTAATGAGAGAGATGCATAAATAGGTCAGGATTTTATTGAATCACAAAGGAACATCCAGGACACTGGTATTTTCTTCTCTAGATTCATGACCAGGATGGCAAAGTGGTGTCAAACATCAGAGGACATTTGGATGCCTCCAGTAATAAGCAGATGGGACCTTTTTGAGGAGTCAGGTAGGGCTAAGGTGCCAGATAATTAGTGAAAGAACTGTTTTATTACCATCAGCCACTGCTGCTGGTACCAAACTGAAAATTAAAAAAGCATTAGCTAGTCACTGTTTTCATTTCACTTTAGCAAGCCTGAAGGATAAGGTAAAAATCAGATCAGAGCACTCCAAGAAAGACAAGATTCACTACTCAATGTACAGGTTCTCCAGACTTACTGAGCTGGGATCAGACCAGCACTGTGACTTTTCTAGCAATAAACATTTTCAAGAAAGGAACTGGGGGGGTAAAAAAAGGCAACTTTTATTCTCCTCCATCTCATTCGTTCCATTCTTTCTCTTTTTAAGTCTAATTTTTCCTCTTTTCATGTTGCTACTGAAAAAGGAAGAAAGAAGGAAAAGCAAACACAAAGGGAATAAAGCAAAAATTAAACTCTATTCCTGCACTTGGGAACAAAACAACGCTCTGTGGCTTTAAGCAGCAATTTTCATTCAGTGAGGAACTGAATTCAATTTTAATCTGGTGAGGACTGAATTTCCTGGTTATCTTTCTTGCAGGTATAATGCTTTGCAGCAAGGATTTCAATCAAACAGGAGGGGGAAAAGAGAAGCAGCTGTTTTGTGAGAGCTCCCACAGGCTGCTGGAGACCCTGCAAAAAGCTGCTCCCCACCAAAGGGCCTCTGATGGCTCTCACTGCACTTCCCTTTGAGCTCTTGTATCTCCACAACTCTCCTGAGTGCAGCCCAAAGCACAAAAAAAAAATAAATTTGTGCCTCCACTTCCACAGCAGAATAAACCCAGAACGCAGGGAAGCCATTGCAAAGCTAACATGAAATCTAACATTATTGAAATAATTTATTTTGTAAAATTAAAATGTATACTTTCTAATTGGGTGTTTGCTTTTCAAAAGGAAAAATACATAGCCAAGCCCAGCAGGGAGCATGGCTTGGCCAACACCCACGGCTGGCAGCAGAGTAAACCTCTAAACCCAGAAGCAACATCCTGAATCAGGAGGGGGATTGACCCCTCAGCTGGTGCCTTCCAGCTCCATCTTCCCTTGCCTAGAGATGCATTATTCTGCCCTCAATAATGCAGGCAGCAAAAGGAAGGTCAAATGACAACTGCACTGGCCTGAAACCTCACCGAGTGCCTCAAAGCCCCATGGTGCCCCTGTAGAGCTTCCAACTTTCCCAGAGATCTGACTTCAAGGATGCAGTTTCTAGGAAAAATATCATTTTTTTACTGCTCATTCAGTAGCATTAGGAACACCACGGTGGTATTGATCAGGAAATAATCAGAGCTTTGGGATCTGCTTGAAAGAGGTTTAAGGTAAATCTCTAATTATACAGAGCTTAACTGCACTCACGAGATTTTAAAAAATATAGAGCTCCCTTTTAGAGGCATTTTGAACCACGTGGTCAAATCAAGCTGCCGTTGACAGACACTGAACCTCCAACAGAGATGTTGCCTGAATTCACCTGACCCAAAGACACACCCTTTGGTTGACTTTCTGCTCCTTCTAAGTCACCAATTTGTGGAGGGAGCTGTGACCAGGTGGACTCCAGCCTGCCATGGCACCTCCAGCACACACCCTCCGGTGAAAATCCCAAATCATGGTGCTGAAAACAACCAGACACCTTCCAGAGGCACAGCAAACCCCAGGAAATGACTCAATAACCCAGCTCACAAGGCAGATATGTTCAATTAATCCCCCTGCTTAACATGAGAAACAGAGTTTCTCCCTGTGCAGAAGCAGAGCGTTAATCAGTAATTTCTTCAACAGGCTTGAAAAGAACAATCTACTGATTAAAATGATGCAGCAGCCCAAGAGTTAATGCCAGTTAGGAAAAGATTCAGTGGATACCCTTGGAGGAGTCAGCTTGGTAACTGTAGTGCAAAACCCCAACTGGGTGACAGCCAGCAGTGGAGCCAGTGGACATGTCACTGCTCCCCCACGGGTCACCTACTGGCAAAATATCTTTATGCTTATGTATATGGTGAGATAAAACCCAGGGCAAGCCTCAGGTCTTGACTGTTCCCAGATATTACAGTAGTGGGGAGGAAGAAAAAAAAAAAAAAAAAAAGATCACTGCTTTGGAAGTATCTTCTTGACCTGCACTAGCACCTCTCATTTTAATATTTATTTGTTGACTAAGAACCCCTGAAGAGAGAAGTCATTCCTTGGGGTGAAAAAAGTTACAAATAAATTTTGCATGGTTCTGGGTAGCTGGTAGTTCACCTCTTAAAACCAGAGGGTTTCTGGGGAAGGTCAGAAGGGTTAGCCAAAAAGATCCCCTATGTGAAGAGCTGTGGTGGGGGAAGCAGCCAGCCAGCAGCCGCTGCTGGGCTCCAGCGGGGTCATGCGGGGCTTCGGTTCCCCCAGAATGAGGGGAGGAATTCACCTAGGGCTGAGAGTACCCCCAAATGGGCGGGGGGGATCACCCAGTGCTGCGGCTCCCCCCAAAAGACAGAGGAGCTCTGCCAGCCCCCGCTGCTGCGGCCCCGCGGGCGGCCGAGAGGTGGAGCCACTTATTCGTTATAAATGGTGTTGACCAGAAAAAGGGAAGATTGTTTTAAAATTTTTTTTAAATTATTATTTTTTTTTTAATCTAAAGCCCAAGCACTCCAACAACTTCTTTTTTTTTTTTCCTTTTTTTTTTTCTGAAAAACGACCCCACAGCTGAGGTGAAACCTCGACATTTCCTGCACCCAGCACAGAAATGCTCTCCCCCAACTCCAGCAGCCTGGAAGCACAGTGAGAAAATTCAGGAACGGGTCCCACCGAGAGGAGAAGCGAAAACGCCCGCGGGCCGGCGAGGGATGATGGGAGCCCGTGTCTCCAGCTCTCCCACTCCTGCCTTTTGGGCTGACCTTCAGGCTCCAGAGTTTAGAGGAGCACAGAAGATTTACACGCTCAGACAGCAGATGTAGCAAGCAAGGGGTGCAAACTCACCTCTGGCAGAGGCAATGTTTTGAATTTTAATCTTTTTGGCAGCAAAAAGGACCATGAACTTTTCCTGGCCCAGACCACAAGGGTCAGGCTGCCAATTCAAAGCCTGGCAGGTAACACCCTCTCAGGTTGCCATGTCCTGCCCCAGTCTTCTGGCATGAAAGGCTTAAGGATTTTTAAAAGCACTTGGTAAGTAAGATAAGATGCCCAACACACAGAGCCCTGCTGCCTCTCACTGCTCAGGAACCACTTAAAGGCAAACTGAACATCTACATCCCTCTGTCCACTCCAGACAAAGCTCTGTGTGTTTGTACACGTACCGGGTGGGGTGTGCAGGTGGTTTTGGGGTGCAGTTGGCAGCAACTCTATCCCAAAAGTGCCTGGAGCTCGATTGCTGTGATAGCACACAATGTGCTATATTGATCCAAGAGAGGGGATCTACAGGTTCATATGGAGGATGAACAAGAAGGACCAGTAAAACGTGTGGATTGTGCTGACAGGCAGTCCCCCACTCCCAGTACCTTTCCAGTTAGAGCAGGGAACAAACACAACACCCACCTGCAACACAACACACACCTTCTCAGGGGGGCCCTTTACAGTGATCCACAATAAAAAGAATAATAAAAGACGACACTATTTAATAAAGAGCTCTGATGCCACTGATGATGATCACTGACATCAGCAGCAGCACTTCCACCCTGACCAAGAAGGGAAAGGTCTTGCTTCCAACCTCAGGGAGAAATCAGCAGGAGAGCTGGCAGCTTACACTGGAGCTTCCCCCCTGACCCACTGCTGGGGGTATGCCAAGTCCTGACATGCAGCATTCACCTTTGCTGGTCTCATTCCCAAGCCTACCAGGCTCTTCCCAATCCTGTAGAGGCTCTGTCTGCTCACGTGCTGAAGTCAGAGATAACTACACTCCGTGCCATGGCACTGCTCTGCCTGCCTAAGAAATAGCAGGACCCTCCCCAAAATCTCTGTCCTCAATAGAAATAGCAGGACCCTCCCCAAAATCTCTGTCCTGTGATGTGACTGAACTCCCCTCGGGCTGGCGCAGTCCCTACAGGAGCACAGTGCTCCCAAGGTGGCATGTTTTACAGCACAGCAATGGGGCAGGGCTCTCAGTTCTGTGCCTGCTTGGGTTCTTGCCCAGACTCCCTGAAACTGCTGTGTTACAGCAGTGGGAGACTGGCAGCTTTAAGAGTCTCAGCGTGCCAAGCAGATACAGGGATTATTTCTACTTCGTGGCTTCCCAATGCCACGCACACACTCCTTGGAGAAATCCCTTAAAGTTGGCTGCTTCCAAACAACCTGTACACATCGCTGGCCCCAAAGACGACACATGAGGAAATGCCCTTACAAAACAAATCCTCGCATTTCAGCCCAGCAGAGCTTCCAAGCGCACAGCAAAGCCAAGACAAACACGGCACTGCTGTCGCCTGAAAACGTGCGTGGTTTGAAAATCCCCATTGTTGCTCTATCCCAGCAGATGATTCATCCTCCCCACGGGGTTGTGACTTGCCTCCGCACATTTCGCAAGGCTGCCTGGCTTTATAACAGCGTGGACGCACGGGGTGACTCCCGGCAGATTTCTCAGCTGGCTTGAGAGCGAGGAGGCAGCAGGAGGAGGCTGCAGCTCGTCCTTCCAACGATGATTTTCCTCCTGCAGCATTTCTTCCTGCTAGCCATAGACTTAGTGCTCGCCATGACCCTTTCCTGCCTCTTGTACGCCATGGCCTGCATTTCCATCGCCTTCCTGACCTGCTTCGTTATCATCTTCTCCTTCGGCACCGTGGAGAGGCACATTGATGTGAAAGGGAAAGCGGTTGTGGTTCTCGTGTCCAACAGTTCCATTGGGAGGATGTTTGCAAGGAACCTGGATAAAGCAGGTTTCAGGGTGTCTGCTGCACATTGGCCCGCCCGAGAGAAGGGGACAGCTATAGAGGAGTGCTCCTCAAACACGGAGGTGGCCCAGCTCCACATGACTGAAGATGAGTATCAGAAGGCAGTGAAAACCTTCGTAGAAAGCCACTTATCCCTGAAAGGTAACCTTTATGGCAAACTTGTGGATTGTGCCTGCAGTAGAAGTTAAAATGCACAAGATTGTGAGATCCTTGTAGCTCAGCAAATGAGGGAGGCAAGAATGCTTTGGAAAATAGTTATGGCGCTCTAACTGCACTGCAGTTTGTTGTGCAAAACAAAAATTTTGCTTTTTCCAGGGGAAAGAGCCTGCTTTGGTGGCTGTGAAAGGCCCCATTAGACCCCAGTCCCTGGAGGAAGGCAAGGTAGGCCAAGAAACGAGGGGGAGAGGGTCCTACCAAGTCACTGAGGGCTGGACTCACCTTGGGAAGAAAACACAGGGATGAACAAGGGGGAGCAAAGACCCAGACAAGGACCTGAGATGAAGGGAAGTGCCTGATTTAAACCTCTTCTGGATTAAAAATCCTGAATTCCCTCTCGACTTCTTGGTTACTATGGGATTCATAAGAAAGAGTCAGGTCAGAACTTTGGCTGGCAGGTTGGGACAGTCTCTTTGAACCACGCTGCCATCATTTCTGTGGCAATATGGGACTGAAAGCAGCCTACAGAGCTCACATGGGACAGCACAGGACAAGTGTCCTGCTGAGGGGATGGCTGTAGGCACTTCTGCCAGGGAATCTCCCCGGTTCTTTCTCGGTGTGACAGGAAGGGTGCCAATGGACAGGCTGGCTTATGCCCTTGCTGAGTGACCTTTGCTCTTCTGGAGTCTCTCTCCCCACAGCCACAATTTTACACCTCTTGAGAGTGACAGAAAATTCAACCTCAGCCCTCAGAGCTGTCATTTCATTGCCCTCAGGGCTACAGGGTTACAAGAGAACAGGCCAACCCCTTTCTTCCACCTCCCTAAGGGACCTGTGAGTGGCAAAGCTCTCCCTGTTTCCCCATACTGCCTCCTTCCTTCTCCATCCCCCATCTCCTTGCTCTTTCTGTGGTTTCTCCAAGGCTCCCTCTGAGCTCTCCCCAGGGCAGCCTCTCTGCTTGCTCACAAAGCTGGGGTCTCTCAGAGCATCCACAGGACAAGCAAGACCCTTTCGCTGCTGCCCAGCACTGAAAGTTTTCTTTGTGCTCCCAGGCCCTGCAGAGGAAGGACATTTTGGAAGTCAGAGCACGCACCACGAAGCCTCTCCCACTGCAGACACCCTTCGGAGAGGCGGTAGGGAACCCCAGCCAACAGCTGCTGCTGGCTGCAGCTGTTCAGGACCCAGTGGCACAGGTTCTCTCACATTGCTTTTGTCTTCAGAAGCATCCAGCAGACCTCCAGTGCCTGTGATCAGATCCTGTGCAACTCTGCACAGCCCAGGACATAGCCCCCCATCACAGGCAGCCTGCAGGCTCCAGGAACAGGTCCCTGCACACCAACAGTGAGTTTCAGACTCAATGCTAAGCTGCCTGCACGAGCATTTAGGCTGATTTACCCTAGTAAACTTATTCTGGTAAAACTTGCCTGAGTGGACAAGGCCTAAAAGCTCCCCAAGCGTAGAGGTATCAGCATAATCTTGCTCTGGACATGAACAACAGAGACCTTCTTAACCAGTAATGATCCATGGGAGCTGGATTTCTGTGCTGTTCCAATTAAATGAGAATCTGGCCCAGTGATATCTGTCTTTTTTTTGCTTTTTGAGTAAGCTTGGTCCCTGTGCTAGTCAAGGGCTTTTGCAGGGCTCATGTTTTCTTGACAGGGGGCTCTATTGTAGGATCCACGAGGTTTTACATCAAGGATCTCCTGCATAATATTCACATCAGAGATGGGGATGTTAAAATGTATTTCCCGAGTGCTGACCCAATTGCATGGCAGATCAAAGCACTATGTCACGAGGGGGAAAAAAAAAGAGAAAAAGAGAAAATAGAAAAATAAAAAGAAAAAAGAAACCTCAGAGTTTTCCTGGATATCTTTGTTAAGAGTTCTGAGTGAGTGCTGGTATTTATTCTGCAAAATTTACTGTAATATTTTTGGCATGGGTTGGGTGATCATGAACACTCACCACCAAATGAGTGGTTAAATGAAAAAAATTTAAACCAAATCAAAAGCCTACATTGGTAGATCCTCACATGCAACATGCAGTTTGGTCAGCAGCATCTGCACCAGGGCAGGAGAAGAGATTTTGTGCTGTAGGGACAAGATACTATTATACAACTTCTATCTCCCTTTAAAAACTTCTCTTATGCTGTTTATGTATATGCAGGTTTTGGTTTCTAAAGAAAGAAACTTCTCTGCAAGTTTTTATGATTTTTTTTATCACTTGTCCCCATAGGATATTTTTTATATCTTTTCTAGTGTAAATAAAAAGACACTTGTTCAATATAATCAAAGCTTTTGAAATTCATCCTAGATGCCTTTCAAAGTACCATAATGGAGACAGAATCCCCTACTCATGGTTCCTTTGAGAAATAAAATACTTATGACAGCTAAAATAATCTATATTTTATTCTAGTACAGGCCTAGAGACCTAAATTTTCAGGAAGGCCAACACCTTTATTTTGCAGTGACAGTACAAATAAATAAGGTGCTATTAAGTCTAAAGAGACTGTAACACAAAGATACAGAGAAATGCAAGTCAGCCCCCTTCCAAATTCATTGTTTGTTTTGTGATAGCTCAGCTTGGGTTATAAAAACCCTTTGATTCTTCTGGCTTTTCACCTTTGGTGCCTTTAGATCACATGTTTAAACTTTCTCTGTGACCAAGAGGTCAAAAAGATAGAGGAAAAAGACGAGAGACAGAGTTTTAATTGCTCACCTCCACTAGCTGAGCTTGTACTGTCAAATATTGCAAGTGCTCTTGGCACTGTGTCCAGGTACTCAGTGATTGAGCTGCTTGAGAAACTGCTGCTCCATGTTGCTCCTTGGGCAGGTTGCCTGGAAATTCTGGCAATTGCCTCATGATTTTCAGGATTGACTGCAGGGAGGGTGGGGTAGGGCAAGGAGATAAAGATGTGGAGGTGGGCAAGACCCAGCAGAGGGCAACCTGAGCTGACTCAGGAGGAGTTCAGACACCCGGAGTGTTGGGCTGACTAATGGCTGTGTCCTCCACTGTCACAGAGCCTTGGAGTTCACCTGACCACACACACAAGCACAGCAGTCACAGGGCTGAGCAAAGCCAGCAGTTACTGTGCCGTAGGATCACAGAATTGTTTGGTTGGGACCTTAAAAACCACCACACTGCCATGGGCCAGGGCACCTTCCATTACACCAGGTTGCTCAAAATCCCATCCAGTCTGGCCTTTAACACTTCCAGGGATGGGGCATCCTCTATAAGAGGACATTCCTCTGTAAAGTCTCAGGTTTCTGCATGGAAGAAATCCAAGATCCTCAATGTAAGCAATGCCTCACAAACAGCATCTCTCTGTTTGTTCAGATCTCTGCTATGCTGAAGCTGCTTGCAAGAGTCCTGTTGATTTTCATAGGGCCAGGATTTAATTTCTTGTACCTGAATCTCAGACAAGACACGACAACTGCTGGATTCTTTGGTACTTACCAGCTTCCCTCCGTCCCTATCTGTTAAATAGGAAGGACTTTCACAAGCAGAGAAATAACTGATGCAAATCAATAATGTTAATTCCTAAATAATGTTAGGTCCCATATCTGAAAGGCTCTTTCTCACCCCACACTTCACCATGGTGTTTCAGACCAGTAGCAAGTGCATGTTTCCAAACCTTGTTCCGCAGGCTCCAAAGGACCTGGAGAAAGAGCTCCCTGTGCAGACAGCTAGACCAGTGGGAGATATTGGACTATCATTCTTGGCCATCTGTCCCCATCCCCATGTTGCTGCTGGCAAAGCAGCTCTCATAACCTCTCCTTAAGCTAGTCCAGGCAAGATCACCTGATCCTTTGATCGATTTTAACAGGCAAATTTAGTTAATCCATCCTATTGCTTTCTCCTGTGCACCACGGGACACTCCTGCAACCTCTCTGAGCGGAGCTGTGAGGGCAGCAACACCAGCCTGGGCAGGTACAGCTAATCCTGGGCAAGGAAGGGTGTCCACAGTTGTTGGTGCTTGCTCAAGGCTGTGCACTGAGATGTTGGCAGGACTATACAGAGCACCGAGGTACCCAGGCTTCCAGCAGCACCAAAGCTTCTTGGACAGTCTCCACCTCTTCCAAAGGTCAGGCTGCTTTTGCAGCTCTGTTCTGCAGTAGGTAGCAGGGGTAGATGCTCTCCTGCTGCTTTCCCTTGCCTTGCACATCTCCTTCAGCATCTACCAACTTCAGTTTGCCAAACAGTTTAGTCCAGGAAGGCACTCTTGTGGCAGAGATCCAGAAAGCAAGAACCTACAGTGGGCCTGAAGAGGAGACAGACATTTGAAATGCTCCCTTGTGTGGAGGACACACTGTAGGAACTCTTTTGCTTCCTAAGGATGTCAGTGCAGTCAATCAAATTATTTTATTAGAAAGTAACACACACCTTTCCATGCTGAGCTTACCTTAAGATAAAGGCAAGGCCATACAGTCATTCCTAAACTCACAGCGCAGGGAAAGTTCAGCTTCCTTTTGGAACAGCATAGCTTAGTGCATGGCACGAGTAAGGAAGAGTCACAATGTCCTGCCATTCCCACTCACTGCAGAGATGGATTGAACAGCTGCAATAGTCATTGACTGCAACAAACTACAGCAGAGTAGGAATGAATAAAGCAAACGAAATCATACACTCATGCAATTTTAAAGAGCACTGCATTATTTAACTTCACTCAGCTACAACAACTGCAGGCCACCTTGGATAAATCAGGCTGTTTTCCAGGCTGCAAATGACCATGGTCGGAGTTACAAGTCAAATGACTAATTTTTGTAGCTCTGCTTTTGTGCCTTTAATGTGGGTTATCCAGAAGTCTTTGAAAACCAGGCTTGTGACTATATTGCCTTCCTGTCTCTTGGGGATTTATCAAAACTAGAGAAGCACTTTGATACAGCAGCACCAGGGCTGTGAAACAACCCAGACAGAGAAAACAGATCTCATTCTGAAATGATAGGCTGGGAGGAGTTATTTGAGATGAAGGGGAGCTTCCCACTAAAAGCTTCCTTTTCGAGATAAGCATCTATGCATCATCTATAGTCTACCTGCCTTTTTCTTCCTCCAGAAGAAAATGCATCAGCACCTGTGGAGATTTTATGGGAGGCCAATTTTCACTTCCTTGAAGTGTTTTTGTAATTCTCTTGTTTCAACAGACAACTCCTCTGCCAAGAGCTGAGCGCCCCGGACGTGCACATAGAACCTCATGACTAAACAGTTGCACAACCCAGAAAAGCTGCAGCAACACTTCTCCTCCATCCCTGTCCCTCACTCCCTGCCAGCGGGCAGAGCCCATTTGGGTCCAGAGCCTCCACCCCCACATGACATTCCTGCTGCCAACACTCTTGCCTGCAGCTGCCGGAGAGATGGGAAGGTCGCGTGCTTCAGATCCTGTGCGGAGTCCTCAGGACTCTGCATGGTCATGGCTCTTAACCCTGGTAGGGATCAGCCTGGTCAGCTGGCCTGACCTGTACTTTATGAGCCAGAGAACTTCATCAAGACTTCAGAAGAACAAAGCAGGCAGCCAGCCCTGCGGAAATCCGTGGGCAGGGAAAGCAGGAGGGTTTGTTGTGAGATCCAGCAGGTACCTGTGAGCCCCGTCGTGCACATCAGCGCTTTGTCTGGTTGCTGGTTGATGGCTGGAGGATTTCTGCCTGCAAACCAAGATCTTTAAGCAATAATTAAAAATGCATATTGGTCTGCCATATGTTAAAAAGTGGGTTATTTGTTTGCATGCATTCAGAAGGTGTTGCTGTGCTCACCACAAGCACCAGCCATGCGTGTGATATTATGGAAAGAGAGGGAGGTGAAAAAGCCGTGTGTTGCCATGACCTTTTTCAGCTTTCTTCCAAATCTTATGTTTGCAGACATGAACAGAAATTGATTATTTCTCAAAAAGAAACTAAACAAAGCCCAGGCAGTTGGATACTTATCTTATACTGGCTCCTAAATTCTGCCAGAAGCCTTCTTTAGCATCCTAGAGCAGTACCCTCTTCACACTCCCCCTGCTCAGCTCAGAGGAATTTTAGTCCCACAGTGTAAGTTTATCTCACAACAACCCCCAGACAAGAGTTTGATTTCCAACCTTCATCAATCATTAAACCACCCAAGACTGAAGGGTATTTTTAGAGATTGCCAGAAAGATATCTGTATTTATGACACATCGTTCTTGAAACAAACAATCAACACATTTTCATGCAATTGCAGGGGTAGGGTTAGAAATGCAAGGAAAAATAAAACCAAAAGTATCTGGGAAACTACTTATCACTTATGCATGATGCTAAACTCATCTCTGATTCTGTAAGGCATTGGAAATAATCACAGATGTAACATAACCTTTACACTAATTTGAAAACATCCCAAACAAGAGCTTAACTTTGCACTAGTTTAGAAACATTGTCTTTCATTAACTGGAGCTGGGCAGCTTCTGACCAGACAAATATTTTTGAAAAATACAAGGATTAAAGCTTCAGGAGTTCTACAGATCTGTCTCTCTTCCAAATAATGCAGTTAGTCAGAAAGTGTGTGCACATCTGCGTTTTTTTACTCCACCCTTTACTTCAATCCTTCAGGAAAATTTTTCAGAGGTCATTTTTAACAGGCAAAAGGAACCAAGTTAGAGAAAAGATTTCTGCAACTCTGGTTTCCCATGTCACAGTGTTTGAAGACAGAAACCTGAACAGTTCTAAGACGTATGCTTAGAGACTTAATTCGAAATATGTAGTAAGACTGAACATGCATAAAAATTGAATACTTCTATATATGATAATTAAATACTTCCCGATACAAATACATTATCTATGTGATTACAGAACTTCTGAGTAGATTATTTATTTTAAATAGTTATTTTCAATAATGAATAGCACTCTTATTTCCTCCTGTAAAAGAGTTTGTCATCAGAGAACCATTCCCAGTGGATAATACAGACATTTACACCCGGATGTCTGACTGGCACGACACCTGACTGCTTCCCCCACAGGCTTTCCCCTGTATGTCTCTGTGCTGGTGTTTAACTTCCACTCTGCCTTGGCCTCAAGGTGGAAACACAACATTCACCCCACAGAATTCCACTGAAGCCTTAGAGCACTGCCAAAATACAGCCAAAAAAGTTTTTGATTTTTCTAGACCCCACGAATCCATTCTGGATTTGAACTGCCCTTTTACTCTAAGAACAGTGCCCGTTCTCCATTACAGGCTTGTTTTCCCCACTTCCATTTTAAGTGTCACCATTAAATTAATTGAGATGTCAGCAATATGAAATTAAAACTGCTTTCAGGTTCCTTGCCTTCCCTGGCTACCTTTGGGGTTTCATATATACATATATTAAAAATGCTTTTTTTTTTCTCTTGTTACCCAAGACGGAATTGGGAAAGCTTTTAGTCCTCATCAGAGATTTAAATTCCCATCCTGCTTTAAATTTATGGAGACTGCATTTTCCAGTGAATAAACACACTGATGGAAAATTCCCGAGCAGTTCCAATAACCATACACACAACACTGACAAATTTACCAGGTATCAAACTGCAAAGGCAGGGACCGTGTCCTTCTTATCCATCCATTCGAGAGCAGCAGACTCCACTGTTGTTTACATAAAGGTCCAGAAAATAAAAATACAGGCAGAAAGATGAGAATAAATTACAATCTTAAAAAAACCAAACCAAACCAACAAAAAAAACCCAAAAAAAAGGTCTCCAGAAGTCCCTAGATGTTTGGATGCCGGAAACAGAGGTGACAGGAGGAATGCTACCATCATCCATTTGCTCTCTGCATCTCTCTTTAGACCTCTCCAGCAGATTTTTTCATTCATGCCACCAGCTCTAGGGCACAGATCATCCCTGTCTGCGTCACTCATGTGGATTCACGCTGTCTGATGCAGAAAAGGTCGATGCATTGACTCTGCACCTAAAATAGGGGAGCAGGTAAAAGAGGACTTGGTGTCTTAACTCTGTTTTCTGAGAAGCCGAGAGGCAAAGCTCTGAGAAGGACGATTTTTGGCCAGAGAAAAAGTCACCCAGAGCTTTCCTTGGGCTCTTGCTTAGACACTAAGGAGATGTTTTCCTCGATACTTTATTCTGTTTCTCTCTTCCCAAAGCAAGGTAGGGCACTTCTTTCCTCAAGCAGGAAGTCACTGTCTCCTCAACCAGCAGCCACCCTGTCCCCTCTCTCCCTTGGATGCATTGTCTGGAGACCATTTGGAGCAGCCACCGGGTTTAAAGGAAATATGGTCCCTAAGTAGACACTGATTTTTATGAGTCAGAGCCCTTTAGCCCCGTATTTTGAAGTTACATAAGCAAACATGTAAAAATCCCCTCTCAAAGATTATTCTCTCCACCACAGACAGAAAGGCCCCAGTTCCGATTCATTTGCTCTACAGAGCAGAAAACTTTTACTCCTGAATTTGCCCCATGTGATATTTGGATGTAATGGTTCACCATTACACAGGGAATAAGTGACTTAAAGAGAACAAGTCTCACTGAGTGCTGGTTTCTGATAAATGCCATTTGATTTTTCCTCAAGCGCATTTCTTGGAAAATACTTTACTTGCTCGGCTTCTAAGAAAAGCAATTTGCTAATGTTTGCCTGATCGTAAAATTGATTTGACCTTCTGCAAATAATCTGACATCCCAGCGTGCTGCCGAGCCTTTTGAAGTGCATTAGGTTGTTCATACAGCTTTCTCCTGTTTATTCTGGACAACATCTTTGTATAACTGATGGAAACACTTCCAAAGCCTTCATAAAAATAACTTTGAGGAACTGATTAAAAAAAAAAAAAGAAAGATTTCAAATTCCAATGGAATATGTAATAACACATTTCAGTGGACACAAGAAGGAATAATTATCTTTCAGCCAGCTGTACTTCTAATGCCATGAGTCTTGCACACTATGGCCCCATGTGTATCACTGCTACCGAGCTCATTACATCCAGGTTTTTAATTAGAATCATCTGCAAGTGGCAATATTCCATCTGTACCCGGTATGACTTCGGAGAAACACCATGGTGTAATCCAGAATGACCTGGATGAGTTAACTTAGCTCACACCCTGTTAATTTGGCAGGTATGTATGGGACGATGAAGAAGCCGTCGATCCTCATATGGGAAGAAGGGGCACCAGACACGTGTGGGTTACCTGAGACAAGAACCTCCTGTGAACAGAAGAAAGCTCTCAAGGCTCCACGCAGGAACTGCTTGTTGCAGCCAGGTACAACTGCATATATTGCATTTCTCTGACAATGTCTAGATGAGGGAGGAAACGTCTTTATAATGTTGTGGTCAATACAGTTTTTTCCCTTTTAATGTTGTTTCCACAATTTCAAAAACAAAGCCCTTGTTCATGGCCACTCCTCACCATGTGGGTTTAAAAGTGTGTGCTAATATTCTGGAAAACTCCTGTTCTCCCAGGCTAAACTTTTAATTAAGACTGCCTGGGTAGGACAGAGACAACATGTGCAGAATCAGCTCTGCAAAGCCCCCACTGTCCCAGCAATCACCTCAGTTCCCTCTTATTTATATGGAAAATAAAATCCCACAGCTCCCATCGGCAAAATACAATTCAGTAACTGGAAGCACAGGGCCTTTATCAGAGGCAGAAGTTCTCCTCCTGGTTTGCTCTTCACACAGAAGATACTGCTGCCTTGAAGAGGGTTGTTGTCAGGGCTAGCTGTTTGCAGTAAGGAAGACTTCCTTATTAGAAATAACCCTCTAATTAAAGCATGGCCTTATTTACTTACATGCCACATTCATATATAATTACTTATCAAGTTATAGATTACAAACAGTAACACTTAGTTTTAGTTGCATGCTAAATTTCCTCTGCAAGACTGTCACCATTTGAAGATGTTGGGGTTTGTAGGAGCCTCCTCACTGGAGGCAGACTCTGGCCCTGGGAAAGGGACAACTCTGGCTATAGTGTCCCTGTGCCTCTGGGTTGCTCACTCTGGGAATCAAAAGCCCTAAAGGCTGTGCTGAAGATGTCCTTTTTTTCTGGCACATTAACGCTGTCTTTTGCTTTTGAGCAGAAGGTTGAAACAGTGTCCCTTTTCCATTTGCAGTTCTCTGTGTCACAGTCCTCTTTCGCCCACTGACCTGGGCCCTGACTCTCCTGAGGAGAAGCCCAAAGCTCCTTGTGCTTCTGCTGAAGCCCAAAAACTGAGAGGTGAGACAGCACAGTCACAGCTTAGTTATCTGAACAGAGGAAACCAGCACCTCCAGCACGAGCAGCTCTTAGCTCTGCTGGGACAAGGAAGGGTGATCTCCCTGTAGGAAGAGGGCTGGGAAAGGACCCTGGGAACAGATCCCTGCCCTCTCCAGCCCTCTGGCACCTGAAGGATGCTGCCTTTCTGCATCAGTCTGGCTCCAAGGAGTCCAGCCCAGGGCACAGCAGTAGATTCAGCTTGGTAGCACCACAAGAGCAACCAGCTCAGTCTCCAGCACTGAGGCAGAGCATGAGGTGCTCTCCAGCATCTCAGTGGAATTTAAGAGGCACAGCAGTTGCTCTTAAAGGGCAAACCCAAAAATATCTTGTTCATTGCTGGATCATCTCTCCCCGGTTCCTGTATTCTCACTGCTGCAGGCTGTGAAGGCTCTTGAATTACATTCACTCCTGCCCATGGCTAGGAAAGCACCTGAAATGGTGTGTTCTCCAACATCTCTGCTTGAGAGAAAGCACCCAGAGCCTGCTGAGATTCACTGATCAGGGCCAGGAGAGAAAACAGAAAACAATAAAAAGAAAATAAAATAAAAAGCCAGACAGCAATGAGATGATCTCCCAGTGTCCCCACTGGTTTGTCTAATCTTCTCTCACTAAAGGGGAGAAGGGTCCTGGCTCTCCATCTAATGCTGCCTTCAGGTGTCTGGTTCTCAGTAGCATCTTTGGCCTCCCTGAGTTCTGGATCAGGGCCACCAGGCAGGCTCTGGATGCTGTGTGAAATACAAAGGTGGATATATCCTGCTGTCCCCCTGCACCGTGTCACCAGTGGCCGCTGTAGCAGCAGGGAAGAGGCAGGAAAAGGGCAGCAGGAATGAACTCAGTTGAAATGAGTGAACAGCACCAAAGATCTAAAACTCTCCTGATATCTTTCAGCCAGGAAGGAAACATCTGGAGCACTACATGGTAACACTGTCATGCCACAAGGAAAAAGTGCTATGGGAAGGAGCATAGCTGGGATCAGAAGTGACAAACTCCTGGCAGCAGAGGATTATGAGTGGTGACTTGAATTGCCAGACAATGAAAAACTGTGAGTGAAGACAGAAAGCACCTCTGGAACTGTGAGAAAGGTCTCCAATTCTTTTTCAAGCCTAATCTGTAAGAGAACACGGAGACAGGGAAATTTTGGGTTGTACAATACAATGCTGTACTGAACACACTGGGATATGCACAGAGGAAAAGACATCTGAGGTGAAAGGAAATAAAGGAATAACTCTGCTGGGAAGAAAAACGCTAGGGCTTGGTTTTCATTATCTAAAGCCACAACTCAGAACTGTCTCACTGATGATAAGAGATGTCACCCACCCAGGGAGCTGGATCCAGAGAGGAAAAGAGAAGGTTTCAAAACAGCTTCTATAAGACATTAAACCAGCTTAATATCAAGCCAGACCGAAAACAAACATTTTAATACCAGAACATCAAAGCATTGAGAGAGAACATGCTAAAGCAGAAAAATCCTGAATTAAAAGCTTGGGGTTTTGGTCTTTACACATTTGGCAAGTAACCAATTGGATGAATAATGCCAAACCCATATATTCTGCAGAATGTCCCCAGAAATGTTTCCTTTAGCCAGAGCCCTGGTTTGAGCCAGAGTTGTCAACTCCCTCAGTGCACGATCCCATTCTGTGCACACAACCCTGTGCAATTTCAGCTGATCACCATTATTTTCTCCTCCAAATTACTGCAGGGGATGTGTGGGGGCTGTTGCTTTTCCCCCGAGGACACTGTCACTCAAAGGATGGCCCCTGCTTGTACACACAGGAGTATTCATGGTCTGAAATTAGGGACATTATGTGAGCAAAGCTCCTGAAGACTTCAGTGGAAGTTTAGCTTGCCTGAGGACTCAGGGATGGCCTACATTTGTTTATAAAGCTTCCCAGTCCACTGGGATACAGGGATACTGTGTGCAAGCATAAAATTATGACTGTGAAGCAATACCACCAGGAGATAAATTATAATATAACTGCACTTAAAAGTATGTTTAACACAAATTAGTTATATCAAACTAACACTGAAGTTATAGACTGCTGAAGCTGACTAAGGGATCTGAATGCCCAGATGCTTTTAATTTGAGTGGGAATGAGGGATTTGAATTCCTTAAATAGTCTTGAATGTTTCATCACTAACGTATAACACACAAAAAAGTAAAAATTAAAGTAACTGGCTCTCTTCAAGCCTACAAACCCAGCCAAAAGATTTTGCCAACATCTTTTGAGACACATCCTCTCAATCATCCTGCCATTAAAATTAAAGGTTCAGAAACTCTCAAAAGGGTTCCAAATTTGGATGAAAATTTTCAGTGAAAAAAACCCAATTCCAACAAATGTTTTTTCAATAGATCACTTTGATTAATTTAATAAAAGTGTAGTTGGACTATAAGTCTGCTTAAAGATAAAAAGCTTTAGCACCAAATCCTGTGTCCTACAACTCAGAACAGAAACAACTGATGACCCAAGACCTGTTCTTTCTCCCCAATCTCAACTGCAATACTTCCATTCTTTAGCTTTTTTAAGACAGCACGGAATTGGACTTCCACTGCAACACATTTTCCTGGGCAGCACTGTAAAATTATTGCCTGACAGAACCAAAATGTTAGTGGTGATGGAGGAACAGGGGGAAGCGGGTTACACGAACACAACCTTCCACCATTTTAAATTACGTTAATAATCTACAGGCCAATATTATTCCTTTATGGACGTCTGCAGGCCTGTCAAAAGATACTAAGAGGGCATCCTCCTGGGTTACCTCTCTCTTTTGGGGGACACTTTTCTCCTGACTTCCCTCTCCAGAGCAGAGGTCATTCCCACAGACACCTCCACTGAAGCCAGAGCCCATCCACCCCCACACAGAACACTGGGAGGTGTTTAGGGTGGCCTGAGGCAACAAATTTCCCTTCACAAGTTCATTGTATCCAAGGAAAAACATGCAGGGGAGGACAAAGAGGAAGGGAAGGGCAGGGAAGCAAAATAATGATTAGTGTAATGGGATTTGCTATTCTTGTTAATAGTTTAATCAATACAAACATTAACAGAACCCTCTTACGTGCTTGCCATGCTTTATATTTAGCTCAACACCGGTAAGCCACGGTTAGTATTGTCTGCATCTCTACTACCCCACTTACTTCTGCAACAAAAAAAAGGCAAGGATGGGATTTTCTGTGCCAAAAAACCCAGCCATGCACAAGTGACCGTGCCATGGTGTGTGTCCTGTTGTGCTGGATACACCAGACACATGATGAGGAGAGGATGGGTCTCAGCAAAGGTGGGACTTGCTCTGGATGAGCAAGTGGTGGTGCCACAGCGGCTTTGCTGAGTTTTGCCCCAGAGCAGCTTCATTTACTATTTCTTACCATGTCATTTGTGAGGTATTGTTGGTGTCATCCCACAGGACGTAGCACATGTTCTAAGGAGCCACAGGCCTTCCTAACAATCCTTATTCCTTAGCTTGATTTTAGGCAGAGGGAGAAAGTTTGCCTTAACTTTTGCTTTCATCTCTCTAAATAGTACTAAAACCATGTATAAACATCCTACTGGTGTATCAGCATAAAGCTCATTTAAAAGGTTTATAACTGACTTTGAAATAAGCTGAGAGAATCTCCAAATTGACAAGTGCAAAGGGGGGGGAGGGAAATAATCTCTACCAAAGGCAGATTTCCTTGCAGAACAGCCTTCCCCACTGCAGAGCCTGAGGGGAGGGGGGCACCTCTCCCATCCAAAATCCTGTCCCCACAACCTCCCAACAGGGCAAGTTGTGCCATTTATAGATGCTCATCTGCAACAGCGACTGCCACAGGCAGCATCTGCCTGAGGAGCCTGGATTCCATGTTCCAGAGCACGGGAACTCTGAAATGTGTAGTCACAAGATTACTTTGCTATAATGTGTCTAATTTATTTTGGCATTTCCTAGGGACAAAAAAAAAAATAAATAACTATGGGCAGTGCTGTTGTATCAGCTCTGAGAAGCATGAAAAAAACACAACTGCAAAAAACAATGTCTTCTGGGTGGATGGGTTATTTTGGCCTTTGAAATATTATTTTTTTTAATAAGAAACAACTCACAACTTCCCATTGTGCCCCTTGGATGCAGTTTGCAGTTCTCGGTGTCACAGGGTCAACTCGTGCCCAAGGCAAAGCCTGAAATACCTTTTCCCACTGGAGCTCCAAGGCTGTCACCACACAAACATATCCAAACAGATGCAAACACTGACAGCTCAGCAGTACAGGAAAAGTTACATCCTTCCAATGAGAATTTGAATAATAATTCCATCTTGCTTAGGGCCAGCAGAACAAGCCTCAAACACTGATCAAAACCTTAAATACCCACTGCTGTGGCTGAATCTTTGTGTCAGGAGAAGTTTCCCACTCCTTTGCCTCTTTTCCAGTGTATGCCAGAGCCTACCCCCTGTATGGGCAGCATGGTGACACTGCCAGAGCATTACAGAGTGTGACATGTGGAAAGGAGGGAATGCCAAAGGGTCTGGGGTCCTAATCCACTGTTCTGGGAGCCACTTATATGCCAGACAAGCTTTGGGTAACTCTGCTGACCCATCATCTCACAATATTTGAACCTCAACGTCCCTGTCAAGGCTTACATGCAAACCTGAATATTTTCAAGAGTCTGGATTTGGGAAACTGAGGTCAAGCCCATCAGACGTGGGTTATTGCACCAGTTGGTCAGTTCTCCTAATGAAGAGAATCCACTGAAACTGCTTTCTTGGGAATGTGTCCATAAGTTCAGAAGCTGAGCAAATAACAGTTCATCTTGGTTCTTCCATATTTGTTGGAATCTAAGAATCAGTTTCTCAGTTGAAAGACCAGTAAGTGCTCTATATTAGATAAATAATGGAGTGAAGCAAGAAGTAGCTGACTTAAAATGTCCTGGTAGATTTTAATATCTGTTTTCTCGTAAATAAACAAGTGACTTCCAGAAGAGAATTCCCAGTTCCTGCAGGTAAAAGGGGCTTTCAAATGGGGTTTTCAAAGAGAACACAAATCACCATGATGACAGTATCTCATGGGCCATGAAGATGACCAGAGGGCTGGAGCAACTATCCTATTGAGACAGGCTGAGGAATTGGGGTTGTTCAGCCTGGAGAAGAGAAAGCTTCAGGGAGACCTTAGAGCCCCTTTCAGTGCATAGAGGGGCTCCAAGAGAGCTGCAGAGGGAATTTGGACCAGACAATGCAGTGATAGGACAAGGGGGAATGCCTTTAAACTGACAGAGGGCAGATTTAGATTAGATATCGGGAAGAAAGTCTTCCCTGTGAGGTGGTGAGGCATAGAGGTAAGTTCCCCAGAGAAGCTGTGGCTGCCCCATCGCTGGAAGTGTTCCAGGCCAGGCTGGATGGGACTTTGAGCAACCTCATCTAGTGGAAGGTGTCCCTGCCCATGGCAGGGGGGCTGGAACTGGATGATCTTTAAGATCCCTTAAAGACCCAAATCTGATCAGAGACCTAATGCATTCTGCGATTCCAGGCTTAAGTGACATATCGTGTACCCACTTCCTACTTGCACATTCAGTGGAGCTGTTGTGTGCAAACAGCTGTAAGGAAGAAATTACCTTTGAATTTAAACAAAAGTAAAAATGGGAGGGGAACCTTGAGGATCCAGAAATGAACTACAGGGGGAAAAAAAAGAAGAAGAAGATGCAAAACACCAAGCAGACTCCGTGAATTCATGTAGACAAAAGAAAAAAGAGCTCAGTGCTATCAACACTAATAGCATTTGGTGGACCATTAAAGGCTGAAAATATCTGTATTGTCAACTTGTTTGCAGGATATACAGCTGTCCTCTTCTGCTGCTTGGAGAGCTGTAAGAAGCTGCTCTGCATTACTGCTCTCTAGCAGCCTCCAAAGCTGTTTAGGGGCTGAGACAAAGTGGGATGAAATCAGCAACCTGTATTTAACACACTAATTAACAAGTGAGTTTCAAGTTAGATATTGTGATTTACTGGTGGCTTCATGCACTCTCCTATCCTGTTCCTCTCTGTGCTTAGACATTTCATACTTGTAAGTCTCAAGATGCAAAACCTCTGGCTAACTAGAGCTGTATTGCTGAGAAGACAAGATTCCCTTTCCATCAATATGAGATTCCTGGCACTGTCTTAGTTAAATCAACCTGGATTCATCCTGACAGATGAGTGTAAATCAGCCCTACCAGAACCAGAGGTCTAAAATGGATTTCCAGATGTTATTTAGTCCACTGGCTTGTGTAAGGGAGGACTTGCACAGGTCATTCCTCACACAGAGGTTTAGTTCATTTTGAAAAGTCAGAGACCTCTCCCACAGAATCTGCTCCAGTCCTTCACACTCCCTTAGTATCAGATTAACTACTAAAAATAAAGTGCCTTCATTTTCCCTTGAAGCAATTTAGCCCACAGCTTCTTGTCTTCACTGCCAGGGTTAGGAAGACCAAATAATTCTCTTTTTCCTTTACAGTAGCTGACAAAATCTTGGGAGAAATATAGTCTTCCCCTCAGTCTCCTTCTCCTGAGGAGGAACTTCCCTCAATCTTCCTTGGCAGATCAAGCCTTTTGGGCCTGGGATCAGTCTTCCTGCTTTCCTTTTCACACTTAACCGCTGTCCAGCTCAGCCTTGAAGTACACTGGGCAAAAGCAAATACTGTGCTCCTGTTTGCTGGAATATTGCACTTCCACATGGGGAACAATCCTGCTGACACACTTAATGTGCCTTTTCTGTAACAGCATGGTATTGTTTATTCAGGATCAGCTTGTGAGCCATCAGAATCTTTCATCCTCGTTGATAAATCAACTGCACATGTAGCTGGTGGTCCCTACCCTGGTGTAAGTAAATAATAACCTGTATTAAGAGTTTATTGCAATAAATAAGTCTGCATTCAGCAGAGGGACAGTGCACTGTCACAGTTCAATGGCAAGCTGGTGATGGTGGATTTTTTACCACATCTCCATTTGCAAACAACATCCTGAATTCTAATCCTACTCAGTGTGCTCAAAGCTTTTCCAATGTGGTGCCAGTTGCGAGTTTAAACTTCATGCTCTCTCTTCCTTCAGCCAGATCCCATATGGAAACAAAAGACATGGACACAAAGCAGAAACTACCTCGAAAACATCATTCTATCAGTTTTCCAAGCAGTTTTGCACCCAGGTACTGTCATCCATTCCATCCCTCTTAGAATGCATGAGAAGCAGACTCAGAATTCAAACCAGACCCACACATCTCAAAAAAAAAAAAAAAAAAGTCTGCCTGTTACTCATCCCTTCGTTTCCTTCTAGGTGCTCACAAATAGTCTGGTTGTTTGTTCCAGTGCTTTTCCAGGAACTGGAGTTAAGCTGACAGGTCTATAATTCTAGACCTGCTCGTTAGCACCACTTTTGGACTGATGGCTCAAACCTGCACACAATACTCCTGGGCTCTGCTCCAACAGACCACTCTAGCACATATTTAATTAAGAGTGAGAGACATCTGTGGCTGGAGAGGGGTTGAGTCACATGCTTAATGCTACACGTGCTTGGATGCTTTTCTAGTTCCTAAGAACGGATACATTAAAAAACCCCAACGAATAAACAATAAAACCCAACACACCAAACCTAAGCAAAACAAAGATGTGTTTTCATACAATGCTTATGACTTCAGGAATGCAAATGCCAACAAATACTAAACATCAATCTCCATGGATGAGTGAAAACCCTGAATCCTTCTCTAATACCCTGTGATCATCTCCACTACAATGACTTGTTACTACTGTGCTGCTTTATTCTCTTGTTTTGTGAGATCTTCCCCAAATCTTCCTTAATACCTGCCACATTATGCCTCCAGCATGTCCTTCAAGCCTTATTAGTCCTTTCTTCTAGGGAGCTAATTAATTGATTAGATGTCACTTAGTCTGTCACAAACTGCTATTGACACCTCTTGCAGCAGCTTTCTGTGCATTCCAAGTGTGTTTTTACGCTTCTGAAAGACAGAGGACTGACAGCTCTGGAGAGCAAGACCAATCTCACTCCTAGGCCAGCTCTGCTCAGATCAGTTCACACCAACAAAACTATTAAACCCCACACTTCACCTCCCAGCTTTAGGATTACCTGTAGCAATATCCCAGAAGGAAGCAGCACATTGAAAAAGCTCAAACATATGATGAGATCAGCACACAATGATGGGACTCAACCAGAGTTCTCTGCTGCTCTCCATCATCTCCTCCAAGTCCTGGAAGCCTTTTCTGAGCTCCACATAAGGCAGTTTGTTTAAACACAGCCCTGGATCTGATGCTGCTGCCTCATCAAATGAACCACTTACACCTGTTGAGTGGGCTGGACTCTCCCCACCGGTGGTCAATCAGCTCTGCTCCATGGGATTGCCATTCCAATGGACAAGTGCCATTTGAACAGAGTCACCTGGATCATCAGGTGCTGACTCCCAGCCCTCAACTCCCATCTATGCTTTGCTCTGCTAATTTTTCCATGTTTCTGTTGCTGCTTGTTCCTTGCTTCTGAGCCCAGGATGGATGTGGGCAGTCGGGTTTTCTTCCACACCTCTTCCAGCTACCTTCTTCATTCTCTTCATACGAATCATTTCCCCAGATCAGTGAAGAGGCCTCAAAGCACACTGCTTATTCCAGACTAAATTTATCTTATGCATACAGAACTGGGGAGGAATTCCAGCTATCAGAGCTCTCTTGCAAGCTAATTATTCTTCAAAGAAGTTTTAGGCGGTCCCAGGGAGCATCTAACTATTGATTTTCTACTCTGTATAATTTCCCTGCAAAATGTAATCATTCTCCTCCTGTCTCACACTGTCATTTGTCTCTCAGAACAACCTGGGAACAATAAAAGAGTGGAATAGAGGGCAGCAAGAAGGGCACCGTCAAAAAAATATCTCTGTACGAGCAGAGTCTGTAAAAGCAAACCCAAGAAATGTCTGTAGACCTTGTTTAATATTCATCAGCCAGTGCAGTGTGTAACTGAAACCCAAATGTAACTGTTATGAAAATTCAGACTAGAAGGAAATCAAATGGAGACGGCATTCTATGGATGCTGGCATTTCAGAGATTCTCATTTCTGGGTTTCCAGCATAAATGTACCACAGAGGGAAATATTACTGAATATATTGGTGTTTACAAATGGCTACATTTGTATATAAATTCACCTCTTAAAAAAAAAAAAAAGAGAAAGGGAGTTGTCAATAAGAGACTCCAAGGAACTGGCCTAGTATAAATCTATTGCTAACACATGATTTTATGGAACAACAAAGTAGAAGTGGAATTGAGACCAGCAAATCTTAAAAAACCCTGTTGTGCAATATTAAGCTGGTTTTTTTCCTCCATCTCCCTGCACAACAAAGCACTTGGCACATGATTAACTTCAAGAAAGCCTTTTGGCTTCAAAATTTAGCACCTTTACATGTACCTGCATCCTGAATACTGAATATTTAAGTGGATGCTGACTTTCATGCTGCTGTTCAATTCCTCTGTGTTTGCAGGATAAAATCCATCCTGCCTAAGGACACTACTGAATAATTTTTGGCACTGCCCAGTGAACTGTCTGGTGAGGGACGGGCAGCCTCCAGAGGGGCCAGAACCACTGTTATCATAATCAGACAACACAGCAAGGGAGGTAAGGGCTTGTGAGGAGAGAACAGGGAGAACAGGGTAGAGCAGTATTGCTTTGCCCACGTCCCTGCTGACAAGACTCTGTGATGTAACTTAAAGCCACTCCCTGAATGTTTTAATCAGGAGGGGGCTGCACAAAGCCAGCTCCAGGAACTGCCTGAGGGTCTCTGTTGACCTCTGCCAAGTATCTGCTCTTCCCTTGTAGTGTGGCCATGACAGGGAAAATAACTAATTTTGATTTCTTCCATGCCTGGGATTAAAACCCTGCAGGACTAGGGAAGACTGCTGGTTCTGAGGCTGTACTCCCCAAATTTGAGCCTGGTTTCATCAGGTTTTGCCACCCCCTTTCCTTTGGATGTCAAATCACAGTGCAGGAAGGGAAGTAAAATGCTTTGGAAAGTAGATCACACAATCACCATTTGTGGTAGGCTTTTCTTCTCATTTTCTTCAGAGATTTTCAAGTCTTTTTTGTTTCCCTTGGGAAAATAAATTCTTATCAGAAGCTATCTAATGACAGAAAAGAAAAAAGCTATTCTCAACTTAAATTAAAAAAAAAAAATAACTGAGCAAATTTAGGTAGACTGTGTCCTGCTGCTGCTGGCAGGCAGAGAAGTTGGTGCTCAGGAAACAGCTCCTTTTGTATGCCAACCCTTCGCTGTGCATCCTGGCTTTCATTATTTAACAGCCTCCATGTGACACCAGGCTTCAAGAAACAGGACATTCTTTAGCAACCCAGATAAGAACTCGGCTTCCAAATGTTCCCAGTGCAAACTGAGTGATGGCTTCGACTCTCACTGCTCTGAAACACGATGTGTGGACACCCCTGTGCACTGTCAGGGCAACACCAGTGGGCTCTGCTGGAAAAGGGAGCTGGTTTGAGGTAGAAATACACATTGTCTGAATTTGGGTCAAATTCCTGTTCCCTGTTTGCCTGATGCCCTCAGAAATCTGCCAAAAATAAAAAGAAACACAAGGCTACCAGAGGAAGAGAATGGCCAAAATCCACATGCAAAGTTTATCATTAAAACCTTAAATCCAAAGTTCCCAATCCAAGGGCTTAAAGATACGCTTTGAGTCTCCTGTGAGGAGCATTAAAAATGACCCAGTTTAGAGTGGCTCTGAGCAGCTGGAGTCCTGTCAGGAGGCTTTGAACATTCCCCGTGCTGCTCCAAAGTATTTCCCTTTCATTTGGGGGTCCATTCAAAAAGTGGGCATTCCCCTGATGGCAAGAACAAAGCAGAAGGACCTCAGCAAAGTCCCTTTAGGATGCAAAATACATCTATTTTCACTTTCCCAGCATTAACAAGAGCACTGTCTTCTACACCTTCAGGCATCTGCATGCCAAGAAATGAGGGCAAGATGCACAGATGCTGCAAGGCAAAGGAGAAGATAAGCTGGGAAGAATCCAAGCTTCACCCAGGAGCAGAGTGACATTTCAGTACATTGTGCTTGGGAAGGTGCCAGTCTAAATGATCTCCCACACACTGCCTGGGCTGGAACAGTGAGCCCCCATATTTCTGTAATAGTGCACTTACAATTTCTTGCCCGTGATGCAAACGTTAGAGGAGGCAAAAATCCTTAGTGAGGGAAACTGCTCAGCTGCGGGGTTTGGGTAAACATCAGCTTCCAAAAAAAGGGTCCTGTGTTTTCTCACAGGAGTTGGACCATGTGAGGAGGCAGGGAAAAGGGGTCAGAAACTGCCCTAAACAATAGCATTTACATCCTGTTACCCTCAAAGAGCTGGTCCTGCCAACCATGTGCTGCCCCTCTGATCCCAGAAACTGGCCATACCTGTCTCAGTGAAGGGCCAAGGAGGTAATTCCAAGCTGTTGCTCAGAGATGGAATGCTGGGCAGCACTTCTGGTAGCCAGAGATTGAACTGTATCAGAGAAGCAGAGCCTTCTTTCCTGTGGGCTTTTACATTCCAGGAAGAAACCAAACCTATTGATTAATTCCTTCTGCATAATGTAAGTGAGGTTTGGGGCCAGGTGCAGGTGGGTGAGTAGTGGCTGTTGTCTCTTGAATCATTCTCTGCATCAGTGGGTTTAGCAGCAAATTTCAGTGGCTCTGTCTCTTGTATGAAAAGTTCCTCCACTGCCTATGGTACAGCTCCTTCTCTTGCACCCCTCCAACTCTACCATGGAGTTGACTTTTGACTTCTATTTTAAAAAAATGCAAACCTTCACATATTTGCATCCTCTGGGCTTTTTTTTGGGGGGAGTGGGGGGGGTGGGGGGGGTGGGAGAGAGAGATAGTATTGACCTTGTCCTGTACATGGGGCAACTCAGACTTGTAAGTAAGGAAACCAGGCTTCTCATCACACTCATCTCTGATTTGTTCTGTGCTCTTAGACCACTTCTCCTGCACTTTCTCACCCCTCCTTGTGCCCTCACTACCAGCTGGCATAGGTAAGGAGAGGCAAATGATACATAGAGCTATTTCCAGTAGAAATTGGTGTCTAGGCTTCTGCAGCTTGGACCAACTGGCAAATTATGTGCAATATTGTGGGTTGTCCTTGAACAATCGGGCACAAGGGCAGTAGGACCATAAACCACCCGCTCTCTGATTTTTGTCCTTGCCTAGAGAGGGATGACAGTAAAATTATCCATACCTCCACCTGCACCAGCATTAAGGACATCATTTTACAGGGTGACAGACCTGGGAGCTTATGCTGCAGACTGATGGCTGTGGCTGGTCATCACCTCAAAGCACGGTCTGCCCTTCATGTGGATGTTACTTTACTCTGGAAAGATCAGCGATCTGGGGTTATTCACAGCTGGTATCACCCAGGCCTTTGTCCAGGATGAAGGAACACATGCCCTTCTGAGGCCTGGAAGCTGATGGCACCACGGAGCAGGGAAGAGAGAGCCTGCTTTCTGCTAAGTCAGAGAAAGAGCAGCACCCTCCTGTGCTCATGTGCGTTTATTGCACTGCGAACTCAGAGCTCTTCTGCGGCTTGTCAGGACCTAGTATCCTGTTTCCTACCCTTCAGATCTCGCGGCCCAGGTGAGGGCTGGCACATCTTCCCGGCATTATCCGAATCCTAAAACCTGGCGCAGAGGGTGTCGGCCGGGGCTGCAGAGCAGAGGCCGCTTCTGCCTGCAGGGGGAAGGTGGCACACACGTTCAGGACAATCCTCTTTTCCCGCAGGTACAGACAGGGCTCGTTTCTCCTGCACAGGCTGCCACCTCGTGGGCATCGTCTGGAACTGGCGTTCTCCTGGAAATAACAACTCCCGAGCGCAAATCATAGAATCATAGAATCATAGAATCATAGAATCATAGAATCAGACGGGTTGGAAAGGACCTCTGAGATCATCAAGTCCAACCCTTGATCCACTACCACCACAGTTGCTAGACCACGGCACTAAGTGCCACGTCCAACCTCATCTTAAAAACCTCCAGGGACGGAGAATCCACCACATCCCTGGGCAGCCCATTCCACTGGCTGATTACCCTCTCTGTAAAGAATTTCTTTCTAATATCTAACCTAAACCTCCCCTGGTGCAGCTTAAGGCCATGCCCTCTTGTCCTACCGCTGATTGCCTGGGAGAAGAGACCAACCCCCACCTGGCTACAACCTCCTCTCAGGTAGTTGTAGAGAGTGATGAGGTCTCCCCTGAGCCTTCTCTTCTCAAGGCTCAACAACCCCAGCTCCCTCAGCCTCTTCTCATAGGACTTGTGCTCAAGTCCCTTCACCAGCCTCGTTGCCCTTCTCTGCACCTGCTCCAGCACCTCAACATCTTTCCTGAACTGAGGGGCCCAGAACTGGACACAGCACTCCAGGTGCGGCCTTACCAGTGCTGAGTACAGGGGCAGAATCACTTCCCTGGTCCTGCTGGCCACACTGTTCCTGATACAGGCCAGGATGCCATTGGCCTTCTTGGCCACCTGGGCACACTGCTGGCTCATTTTCAGCCTCCTGTCAATCAGCCTCCTGTCAATAACACAGTACCATCAATACTCTGCTCTGATGATCTAAGGGCACCACAAACCTTCGGGTGCCTGACTTTGGACTATTATAGAGGAGCAGAGATGATGTAGTTGTTCAGCTTCTAACAAGGTTGGTGGGATAGATTTTCCACAAAAGAAAAGAGCTTTAACAGGCAAATCCATAGGTGCCAGTGTGGAACACTGGTCAGAAAGAGCAAGCTTGGCACAGTTCTTACACAAAAGCTAAAACCCCGCTGACTATGCGAGTGTATGAGCTCCAGGCTACTGCTGGTCTGGCATCACAGCCAGGCATCCCAAAGGATCAGACAGCTTTGAACGGACTTCAGAAAGTTTGGGCTCCAGTTCAGGGGTCTGACAATCAGAACTGGCCTCATGACTTCAAAATTGCCCTCATGAGCACCCTGTCCTCACAGGAGTAAGTGACGCCCTTGGAAAGGAGGCACTTATTAGACAGGGTTAATCAAAACTACTGAAAGTTAATTCTGGGCAGATTTGGAGAGGGATATTTAGGGCTTGGGTAAAATGATTTAAAAATTTTCTAATGTTTATGTTGGATCAGTTCATCAGCACTCTGACATCACTGGTATTTCCCAGCAGTCTGACAGTGTAAGGGCTTTTCATCATCTGGAGATGCTGGGGAAGAGCCACTGTGTTCAAACAGACCCCGTTTCTCCAACGAAATTAACTTTTAACCACAGATAAATCCTAGTTTTGTTACGTTGGTCCTCTTTTCCAGGAATCCTCAGGTTCAAAGCAGTTTACCTGAGGAATCTATGTCTGCACTGTGTGGTTAAGTGAAAGTATGTGCTGGAGGAGACCACTTTGATTTCAGCCCTTCCTAGATCTGATCATCAGGAAAAGAAGGAAACTTGATCTCCCCTCATCCTTATCCTCCACCTCCACTTGAAGCTCTGTTTGCTACGCTGCATTGGTCCTTCCATGAGAGAAATGAGGGTGTGTGGAGAAGCAGTCCAAGCATTCTTACTCCTTTTGGATCATTTTGCAGTAGCATTTTCAAGTCAGAATCATCCCACATTTGTCTTCCAAGTTAGAAATGAGATAAAACAGAGTTTAATTTTTTGTTTGTTTCTGGAATGTATTAATTGGAAGGCATAGGGCGTCTTTTGACTTTCCACACTGCCCATGCATGAAGATACACCAGCTGAACCACAACATATCTGTCCCTGAGCCAGAGGTGTTCCAGTTTAAAGAGGATCAGTCACTTCAGGTTAGAGGAGACAGTGGATTTTCCTGCTTCTAAGAGAATTTCCCTCACGTCTCTCTCTTTCCTTGTTTGCTACTACTCCAATACTGCCAAAAGGACTTAATCCTGGGGACTTAATAAAATAACTTCTGACAAATGGAAGACTTAATCTCTGGAATAGACTGGGCACTGTATGCAGTGACAAGTGTTTGAAAATATTTCATGGGTAGAAGATATTCCTGCCTCGCCTTTTAAATAGAAGCCATCCCCCCTTTTTTGACACACTGAGCAATACACGTGGCATCCTAAATCTGTTTTGCCGACTGGGCCCAGGCTCTTTAAAAATACGCAGTAAGATTTTAATGCAGCTCATCACATTATACAGAACCAGACATCCTGCTTAGTCTTCAAACACTCGATATTCCCCATGCACAGCCCACATGCAACTGCTCCTGTCTAATTACATGGAATGACAACCTCCCATTGGCTCCTTTCCTTTGACACTCCGGCAGAGCCTTTGCTGGCTGAGCCCCGAACTAGGACGCGCTGCTTGCCAGCTCTAAAAACTGCAAGCGTTTCTGTTCACAATGTCTTTGGCTGCTTAACTGCATCAAAAAATACAGTATTTTAATCTTCTTCCTGGAAAGCTAGTCTTCCCAGTCCTAAGAAACTTGCCTGCAGATGCGAATTCAGTGTCAGCTTTTCGGATGGTCGCAGCAAGCAGCATCATTCGTGTGTCAGTGCTGGAACACAGGAGTGTGTTTTGCTGAACTTCCAGGTGAGTTTCATGTTTCCTTCTGTTGGATAAGTATCATTTTCACCAGTATCAGAAAGGCCCAGCAGCATTCCATGCTATTCCCTGTGCAAGAGCAAGAGGAACACTGCATGGTCAGGGGTCTGAGCTGACAAGACCCAATGGACGGCAAAGGGAAGAGTCGCATTCCTGGTGAACTGTGTGTGACACAGTCAGATCCTACGGGTCAGAAATCCTGATCCTGCACTCCAGAAATCATGACACTGGCTCCAGAAGCATTAGAATGATAAAAGAGGGGTCTGTATTTATTGTTTCCTAGGTTTTCTTGGTTATTTGGAGCTTTTGGGAGGTACTCTGTCACATTCTCAGCATTTTTGTGAAGCTTTGACAAGAGGCACTTTGCATCAAGTGATTCCTGTGAAACCAAGGATGGCTCTGCAGTTACCTGAAAACACAGCAGAATTTCATCTTTGCTTCAGAAAGTAAAAATAATAACGACTTCCACATGCTGCTGGAGAGTTGAGGCTCTAAAAAAGACACCAAGGAGCATTACTGCTCCTACCCAATCCTGAGGGCAAGCACCACTGGGAATGGCAGATGGCAAATCCTGAGACAGCTCCAACTGGTGATAAGACTGCCAGGAGGGGTACAGGGATGGGGGCTGAGGGAACAGGAACAAGAGCATGGGTAAAATAAGCAGAGGTGACTGGACATGAGAAATGGCACAAATATAAGGAGATTAAGGGCAGGGGAAAACTACACTGTCTCCTCCCTTCCCTTGTATCTTGGTTTCTACTGGAGCAAAGCTGGACAAAGATCTGTGCATATTATTTAAATGTCCCATAGCAAGCCCTGCTCCTCACAGCCACCGACCCTCTGCTCAGGAACAAAGTGAAAAGCAGATCTGTCTTCCCTGGAATCAAGCTGGAAGTCCTGGGGTGCAACAGGGGAACACAGCCCATCCCAGCTCTCCTTTATCACGGTGCTTTCCAGCCATTCCTTGAGAAGAAACTGAGAGTCCTTTAGAAAAAGTCTGTGTTTTGAGGGTAGGGACAACATGGCAACACTTCTCTGCTCAACAAAAAACTCCGAGTGTCATCTTTCCCATCTGATTTGCTTCAGACCGAAAACTAACAGAGCTGGTAAGATCTGAGCAGTATTACCTTTCCAGAGGAACTTAATCTTAAATGTCTTAAATCCATAGTTTGGCACTTCTGGAAATGGCCTGGTTTTCCAATGTGTGGAACAACTGCCTCCACAAGCAACTCAGTCCTTAGGAATATCTGCTTATCTAATCACCTGAACTGGTATCATGATGCCTCTGGGAAACTCGTTCTTCAGTTTTTAAGTGCAGCAACTCATTATTTCACCCTGTGAAAGGCACTGGGTGACATAAAGCTTTAAGCATAAGCTTCACAGGTTTCTGTTCCCAGAAATGCTCTCAGGAAGAGTGGAAGATCCCTGGGCATAATCTAGGAGCGATCTCATTCAGATCCCCATCAGGCTCTAAGCATCTTCCATTTCCTCATTGACTTCCTCAAAATCCAGACCTTTTCTTAAACTTGTTCCAGGTAATCCACAACTAACTGGAATTGCATAAGAGGTAGAACAGATTAAGACAGAGATAAAAATTTAGGAGTTTTGAGAAAGAGATTTCAGAAACTAGACAAAATACAGTCATAAATTCAAAATACACATTAACACACAGGCCTGAATACCTGTGTGTACACATATATGTCTATATGAGAACAGAATACTACAAACCAGAGGAAAACCATCCCAACAAATAGAGTTTTACTGCCAATACACTGCACTGTAGACCTAAGTGGCCTCACTTCCTGGACTAGGTAGTCCAGAAGTTGTTTCTAACTGTGAAGGACACAGTTGTAATCCATAACTTTCTTCCTGTTATTAACAAAACACAAAAGCTGAGAGAGGAGAGACTGGCAGACATGGACCAGAGGTGGGTAGGAGGCATGGAGGAGGTGAATCTGGAATCCCTCCTTGTCTTCTTATGCCAGGAGGAACCAGACAGGGAAGCTGGCTGCAGGACAGGCTGTTATCAACTCTCATGATTTGGAGAGTTGCATAATTATTTTTTAAATGTAAAGATAAATCTTCGTGATTCATGTATTTGCAGAAGACTCAATGATCTTTTGAAGGCTAAAAGAGGGCAGCATCTCCCAGTGTGATGGAGCATGGTCAAATAAATCCTACTGAGGACAAATATCTGGATATCTTCTTTGAGTTTAACCATTCACGTCCTACTTTGTCTCCCAGCAGCAAAGCACAACATCCTTTCCCAAGCCTCTTGAGGCTTTGAGTCCTATAATGCAATGCCTTTGGAGACCTGAGCAATGCAGAAGAGAGAGAGAGCACTGAACAATTTAAAGTAAATCTAGACAGATGTGCTGCCAGCAGGACGACAGACACAGGAATGTCTTGGTCCATGGAAAAGCAAATCAAACAATGATTATTGCCTTTCTCCCTAAGATATCATTAAAATTCTCTCTGTCAGTGCAAAGGGATCCCCAAGCAAACACGAAACACGGCTGATTGCAGGGACAATGTCATTTCTGGAGACTCAGGGGCAGCAGGGCACCAGCAGTTCAGAAACCCCTCTGCCACAACCAGATACAGGTTATTCACTAAATATGAACAAGGCTGCTGCAGGGATGTAGTTCAGGTAAATATTTGGACCATCCCTCTGTGTGTTAAGGCCTCCTGTTTCCTCTGCAACTGCTTGTATGTCAATGAATGACTCCGGCCCCTTTGTATTTTTCACAAACCAACTTTAAATCACAATTAATAAAGGCATCTGTTTCTCTCAATCATTTCATTTTACTCAGAGAAGGCAGATATGACATAGTATCCCTTTCAATAGCTGCTTGGAGAGTTGCTCATACAAAAGAAAGGGCAGAGTAAGCACTGCCTAATCAAATTTCTCCTGTAATTTTAGCTCTCAGGGATCTTTTTTTCAGCAATGTGTAACTGTCATTTTAGCCTACAAGAAGCAGACATTTTCCTCCACCATGGAGTAATGTAGGGACCCTTGAGATAACAGCAGACACAGACCTGAGCCATGAAAACCCCACATCGGTTTAATACTATAATGTAACATAAAACGTAACATATAGCGACTGTAACGTAATAGTGCAGCTGTATTAGAAATCCCCATCTGACCGATTAGAAACACTCATGCTGCTTTCGTTTCATGCCCTGCGGCCAGTCTGTAGCACTGGGGCGGTATAAAACCCAGCTGAGCGAGAAGTTGGACTGTCCATGCAAGCGGTTCTCGGCACAGCCCAGCTCCCCTTCGCCGGCGCAGCTCCAGCTGCCCATGGCACGATGCTCACAGCCCGCGCTTTTCTGCTCGAAACTAAAAGCGGCGAGAGACTCCAGCGGGGACAGACCCCTGCCGAGCCTCGGGCTCCCCCAGGACGCCGCTCCCGCTCCCCACCGGCGCTCGGAGGGAGCGGACACCCCGCACGCCCGCGGAGCGAGGGCGGTGCCTGCGGGCGGCCGCTGCCCGGGGGAGGAGATGCCGGGGAGGGCATGTCGGGCTGGGAGGAGATGCCGGGCGAGAGGGGAGGGCGCTCCATCCCTCCCTCTGTCCCAGACGGCGGGGCTGAGGCGGCGCGGGCGGGATGTGGGCAGCGGCCCCTCTGCTGCTCCTGCTCCTGCTCCTGCTGCCGCTGGCGCGGCGGTGGCGGCGCGGGGCTGCGCGGCTGGAGCCGGCCGGGCGGGCAGTGCTCATCACGGGCTGTGACAGCGGCTTCGGGCACCTGCTGGCGCTCCGCCTGCACCGCCTGGGCTTCACCGTGTTCGCCGGCTGCCTCTGCCCCGGCGGGGACGGGGCGCGGCGGCTGCAGCGGGAGGCGGCGGCCGAGCCCGGCCGGCTGCGAGTCCTGCGGCTCGATGTGACCCGCGCCCGCGACGTGCGGGAGGCCAAGGAGATGGTGCTCAGCCACCTCCCCGAGAGAGGTGAGGCCGGACGGGGGGGCCGGGGCGGCCGCGGGGGGCTCGGAGACCACGGGGTCCCCAAGACGGCGGCTCGGTTCGCCCGGGACTGCTGGACTGGGGAGCGCCGTCGCTGATGGTGCTGATCGCAGTTACCGCTGTGGGTAACAACAACAATACTTTGTGTTAAAAATGCCTCGGTGTGTACACAAACTGGGGCTTGTCCGATTTTTGTGCAGTGGGTGCGATTTTGGTACAGCTTCACCTTCCCACCAGGAGAGGAACTCCCCGAGTGCAGCGTCCCCGGATCCCCTCTGCAGGTATCCCACAGGAGGGAACGGCAGAGGAAGCGCAGAACAGCTGTGCAGGCGTGGAGGGGTGGGAACGTGATGGATTTCTGGGCAAGACTCGTGGAAAGAGGGAATAAGTAGAGGAAATGCAGCGAGGGCAGCGGCCGTGCCATACCAGAGCAGCTGCTTCTCGGAGCCACTTGAGGTTGGCCAGGCTAGTCCCTGGAAGGGTTACTGAAAGGGAAATCTGTCGATTACACACCCTGCAGGGAGAGTGCACCCCGGGGAATGGATAGATTTAGCTTCAGAATAATTGCAGACAACCTAAATCCTGGGTTATCCCTTTAGAACACGTGACACAGCGCAGGTGATGGGGCCACAGAACCTCCTTTCCCGCTGGGGCTGCAGGGCGAGAGCCACCCAGGGTGATTCCGGGGATCACTTGGCGCAGAGCACGTTCCTCAGGCTGTTTCCCTCAGAATTACAGACAAATACTTCCTGCTCACACAGGGCATAAAAGTGGAGAATAAAGCACGCAGAGCAGTGATGAAATGCAAGGCCTCTGCCCGCCTGGCTCATTTGCACATTGGGAAGGGGATGAAATGAGAAGTGAAGTAAGGCGCCGCTCCTTAAGTGCGTGTATTTATGGTTGATCTTGACCTTATCTGATTAAGAGTAAGAGGCCTCCCCTCTCAGGCTTTTTGTCAACCTGCAGACACAACACAGATGACTCACAAAAGCCCTTACAGGCTCCATGAGGACCGGGTCACCTGAAACTCTGGGTTTGAGATGATTTATCCTGTAATTCTGACAACCTGTGCTGTGTCATGTTCACACGCAGTGTCATGTTCATGCTGTCCTGCAGACCCTGGAATCCACAGTTCAGGACTAACTTGCTGGTAGAGCAGAAATCCAAACTACTGGTAACACACCTAGCTGGATATTCTGCCACTTCACGGTTTGTTTCCCTATAAATATTTGTTCTATTCTGAGCTGTGAAATTACGTCAATCTGAAAGGATGACAGATCAATTTGGTGGTATGTAGCTCATTCTCTAGAGTCAAGTAACTGTTGCTCCATGAAACTGCTGGCTCTGGTGCCTTCCTTTTTCTTTATTTGTTTTTATGGCTTGTGCACCCATTAAGATGAATTTCTAAAGTATTTAGAGTCCTTTCTTGCTTAGAAAGAAGAAAGTTCATGCACATTAAAGTCAATATGAAGTAGACCAGGCCTTTGGAGCATGTTGATTTGCAACTCTCTTAGGCTCTACAGCAAACCTCAGAATTTTTCTGATTTTCTTCTGTTGCAGACAGGAATTCTCCTCCTTTTCTTGCCTGTTGTGAGTGGGTGATATGTAGCTAGCTGGAAGGGAAAGATATTAGTTTTAGTCCTACCTCCTACTCCAAGATTATTAAGTACTGTCTTCCACTTAATTAAGATTTTATATTCATGGAATTCAGCCATGGTACAATATTTTAGCCCAGATTCCCTATACAAATAGACTCATCCTTGCAATGAAGACAACCACAGCATAATATTCCATACAAAGGATGGTGACTCATGAATGTACATAAATAAAACTCAGGAGTCTCATCTGGCCTGCTACCACCCTGCATTGCCACGGACTGAGGGGGTTGTTCCCTCTCTTCATTTTTCACTGGGAACATGGCAAATCACACTTCTCTTCCTTTGGCTAGCGTCCTTTAGTATGGGTTTGGAATCTCTCGGGAGAGAGTCCACCATTTTCACATGGGCTCAGGTTTAGATGAGAAGCTCCAAAGATCAGTGATCCCAAGTATACCTGTCAGAGTTTAGGGAGTCTGGCCTAATTCAGATATTAGCTGTGTGTTGGCATGTGCACAGAAACAGCCTAATTTTCAAAAGCTTTTGCAAGCACACAGCTCGACTGACTTGAATAGGAGCAGGACTTTTAAGAGTTTCTGGAAAAACATCAGGTACATTTTTGGCCTAAAAAAGGACTTTGGATATGTGCCTTTTGATCAGCATGTCACGAAGTAGAAATTATTGGGGAGCTTATGTGAGAGCTACTGTCCTTCTCCTGAAAGCCTCACTAATCTTAAGTTTGGTTTCCTAAAGTGGTTCTTTAGATTCGTGGCCGTATCTTTTAATCTTTGTCCTCGGGATCCGTTTTCCCAACACAGAGATCAGTGGAAATCTCTTTGACATCCTGCTTTCCGACATCCTACTTTCCAACGTCCAGTCCCGTTTCCCAGTTTGTTTATTCCCTGCCTGCTGTAGCATAGTCTAACACCCCTCTTCCTAAACTGGGCTTGGAATGAGTTCTGTTTTGACAGTCTGACACACCAAACATCAGCTGCTTTTTCCTAAAGTGTCTGTGCATGGACACTGAGGAAATGAAACATCTCCCTCCTTCAGCTGTTTGATTCTTGTGCCTTGGCCTTCTGGATTTCCATCTGTATTTCTTAGGTTACCTGAGCTGCTTTTGTCTAAGCAAATATACAATGTATTTTGTACACACATTTACAGCACTGATTTTTACCACAAACATTTCAGAAAAGAAAGACCAAAGCAGATTCAAGTACCCTGAGTACGGAGCTGGGCAGGTTGTTTCTTAAGAGGTAGGAAATATTCTGAGAAAGTGGAATAAGGGGATAATGAACTGTTTGTTATTTGGGTCAAATTTTGAGAATTGATTCAACTAAACAAAGTGGCAGGAAAAATTCTGGAAAATATCAGAACATTTCCCATTCAGGAATGCCAAAACATTCAAAGAAACAATACGTTTTGCTTTAGGGCAAACAAAATGTTTTGAGCTGACCCTGAGCAAAATGTGTTTTTATGTTTTACTTAATCTTCTCTTCATAAAATCTGTTTCAGTTTAACTCAGGCCAGATTTTCTCCCCTCTTGGGATTTGGCCACCGTGGAGAAGGAAGGGGCCATTATTCTGTGAACTCTGTTCATACACACAGGCTGGGCCCAACACTGACCACCTGGAGGCTTTGAAGCACAGGAGGCTGGAGAGAAAACTTAAGCCTTGCAAGCCAGATTCTGTGGTTCACAGTTCAGAGGAAGAAAATCAATTGTCTGAAGTTCAATGGCTGTGTTTCCGAAGCCCTAATGAATTCAGGGATATCTGGAGCAAGTGTTCTTGCTGTGCTGCACAGGGCGCAGTGGCAGAAGGAAAATAACTTTTTTAATTAGAAAAGGTAAAGCTGAAGATATCAGGGAATAGCTTTTACAGTGATGCCAGGCTTTAGTTTGTGTTGTGTTAGAGTCATGTAAAAATAACCCTGAGTACAGAGACCTCCAGCCTTGAGCAGACACAGATGGGATGTGCAGCAACTCGATCCATCTGCGGATCAGATCATGTGCAAGTAAAAAATATTGATAATTAGCTTTCACAGAGGACTCTAATCCATTGATCTTGAAGCATTTTACTGGGAGGTAAGTCCCATGGGGCTGGTTCTGTTTTAAGAAGGAGAAATAAAGCCAGAAAATGATGGAAAGGTCTGGAGCAACAGGACAATCGTAGGGGGGAAGAAGGAAGTGTAAAGTGCCCAATTCCAGTGGCCAATTTTTTGGTCCATTTCCTCTCCTCTGTCTGCTAACATTTGGAGCCATGGAAAAGGAGCGAGTACAGACAAAACTGCTGCATTACTTGGACATCAGTCCATCTGTATCTGAAGTTACAAGAGAGGTACAGTGTCCAGGATTGCTGTGTGACAGGCTGCTGAATAGTGATTTAGTCTCTTTGCAGGACAGAGTTATCCAAGTTCTGGCTGGTAAATTCCTGATCTTGAGCATTTTGCTCTGCAAATGAGATGTTCACTAAAAGAACTTTGTTTCTTTCTCTATTTAAACACCAGTTTGAATAGGTAATAAAATAGTGTATATATGTTAGAAAAGCTTACAGAGGTCTGCTCTACAGACTAATTCCAAAAATTTTGTTTCAGCTATTGTTGTGAGTGAAATCTAGTATTGGCAGTTCTTGGTAGGGCTCTGGAAGGACCAAGATACCATGGAATCATTGCAGTAGTTTTGTCAGAGGAGATTAGAAAGAAAAGGCTTCAGCCCAAGCGTTTCTGCAGTGCCTTCTCCTGGGTGATCAAATGTCCCCCGAGAATAACTCTGCTACCACAGGTCCAGGAGGCTCCAGCTGGGTCAGCATCACACCCCTGCCCCAGACTCTGTGTCCAGAGGAAGGCAGAGAGGCACTGAGGCCCGCTCTGCCCCCCAGGAAACCCAGGCTGAGAGATCTGTAGAAGGCATGGCAAAACAATCCTTTGCCTCAGACACACACATAGGAATTGTTTGAAGGAAATGCATGAGCCAGTTGTCAAGGCTGGCAGAACTAAGCTGCGAATGCAGCTGTTTCAGTGCAGGTCAGGCTGCCCTGGGTACTCCTTAGTTATGCTGCTGGTCACCCCAGAAACCCTGCCAGTCATGATTTGAGGATGGAAACAGAAATGTTTTCAAAACTGTACATCTACAGATCTGTGCATGGAAAGTCAGCATGGCTTGATCAGCATTTAGGCAGCATGTCAGCTCCAACCTGAGCAGCCCTCACTTCAACAGACAGGCATTTCCAGCAGCTGAGCTTGTTAACGCTGTGCAGGGCTCACATGAAATGTGCTGTGGCTTTGGGCTAAAGGGCTTCAAACTTTCTGTCACAGAGTTCTGTCAGAACAAGCTTTGCTGCCAATAAATCTCTGCTTGTAAACGCTGAAATCTTACTGTGTTTGAAAGGGTGGGGCTCCTGAGCACCAAAACCTGTCCTTATGTGGGTAATAAAGTTGTTTAAGAGCACAAAATTTAAAAAACACTGTAGCCACTGACCTTGCTTGCTTACCCAATGCTGCACCCATGTACCTGATTCTGGCTGATTTCAGAAGGAATCAAAGCTCAAATCCTAGAAAAGGATCCAAGACTTAGGCTCCTAAATTAGTCGGTCACTTTGAAAATAGTCCCCCTTAGCCTTTAGACTGCTTAATATAATTTTCACAAAGCTGCTCATAGCACACAGTGGGATTAAAGTAATTAAAATATCATGGCACACCACACTGTCAGTAAGATTTAGCCTCCCAGATCATATTACTCATAAATAACTTAAGATGACTATAAAGTGAGTGATTATTAAATAGCACTGAGACTTATATGAAAGGTGTCCCTGCCCATGGCAGGGCAGTGGAACTAGGTGATCTTTAAGCATCCTTCCAACCCAAACCATTCCATGTAGTCCAGATAATGGCCACAACTGCATTCCTTCATCAAACAAAACACACCTGTGCTTACAAGCAGAAAAGACAAAAACATAACACAACTATATGGTTGTTTCCAAGGGTCCAAATCACCAGAGTTGCTCTGTTTTCTGGTGGTGGTTGTTTCTCAGTTAAAGATGCTTGTTGAGACATTTCTCTTCCACAGGTTTCTGGGGGCTTGTCAACAATGCAGGAATATCAACTTTTGGTGAGACAGGATGGCTGTCTATGGAGACATACGAAAAATTTGCAGATGTGAATCTCCTTGGGAGCATCAGGACAACCCTGGAATTTCTTCCCCTTCTAAGGAAATACAAGGGTAATGCTAATCCACTGTTATTTAGAGTTGTAGAATAATTAGCTTACTATAATCAGGGTAATGTAGCATCTATAAAAGCAGCTTTAATTGTCTCTCATTGAACTGAAATGACAGCCTCCTTCTGTGTGGCCTGAAAGAGCAACTTGATCCTGAAAAGAGGGTAAAGTCATAAGGGCAAAAAATATCCTTAAAGATTCTGTCTTTGCAGTACATAGAAGTATTTAAAAATAAGGATTTATCTCAGTGTTTGACTCAAAAAAAGAGAGGAAAAATGTTTACAGGAGATCACTAAGCCCAAGCAAGTCTTTGTAAGCACTGACAATGAGAAAACACAAAGATCCAATGAACTGCTTAATGTTATTACTTAGGCTTTACTATTTTACTGTTTGGCAATTAGGAGAGAAAGGATGACCCTGCAGAGGTGAACTAGAGACATCCAGCTTCCAGTTCCAGGTCTAACAAGATCCTCTCTGTGACCTGGGGCAGGAGACTTCAAGTATGTGAAACAGTGTCATACAGAGACACACAGGTATCCAGTGGGATAAATGCATTTGCATGGGCCTCCACACTCGTGGGCTTTATCCTTTCTTCTGAGAAGAAATGGTTTCATAACCCTCTCCAGCATGGCAGCACATCTCAATTGCTCTGCAGTTTGTTCCCTACCTGTCTCCATCTGTATTTGGGAAAGTGGATACCCTTTTCCTTTCTCCCACTGTTGCTTAGCTTGTGTGTGTCAGCTGTAAGAGATGAGGATTTGTGCTCTGTGTGTGCAGCATCAGGCACAGGAGGGGCTGAGTTTCATCTGGAAGCCCCAAATGTCACTGCTACACAAACTGCTGGTAAGATAAAAGCATCCCCTTTTCTTTCTGGCTACTCTGCTTCTTTCTGCTTGGTTGCCTTTGGTTAATGATATTCTGACACAAGAAGAAAGAAGCCTTTAAATACTGCGAGCTGGATGTGTTTTTGTAAAAGAATGTGCTATTGTATATACCCAGTGAGTGTGTTATGTGGCCATTACACAGGGAGACATCCCTTTTTTCCTGTGATGTCCTGCTTACTGCTAAAACTCTGTGATGCTGATCCACCAGAGGCATTTCTCTGACTTCCTGAATTGCACGGGGTTACTTTGAAGCAAAGGGGACTAATTGTGTGTATGATATTAAGTACAATGCATAAACTTTTAGAAGATTGAGGTCTGCATGGCTGCACATACACAGCACCTTAGCTCAGAGGAGCACTCTGCATCTCACCCCTGGCTGACAATGCTGCCTTGATTAACTGCCTGCACTCCATTTTCAAGTACCATCTACGCAGGAGAGGAGGCCAGGGTACTTTTAGGAAAAACCCAAGGTTTCCTGTCTCCTTCCTTGCAGGAAAAGCCAGGACAGCTAAAGCTCACGTTCTTGGGTGCAGCAAGTGACCTCTCCAAATGAAAAGCCTGAATTACAAATGTTAGTGTGTTCTCTTGGGAAAGCTGAGTTTCAGTTACCTGAGGCAAAGAGAGAAGAAAAATTATGTCTCCCATCCTGGATGTGGGCCCTAAATAACTTGGCTACTGGACAAAGGAGGCAGAGGCTGTTCTACCATCACTCACCCTGAAGGAAGGGGCTTGCTGCCATTTTAGGATGGGCAGCTATTCCAAGAAAAACTTCAAGATCATTAGTACCTGTAAAGAGAGGTATTGCCCTCTAGCCTAGAACTTAAGTGTCCTACCCTGAGAGGAGCAACATTTCCCCTTATCTTTTCCAGCCTGCCCAGTCAGCTCATGCAACATCTTGATCAGTAAGCTGGTAGTTCTTTTCCTCTTACTGAGTGTAAGATTTATTCAGGACACTATGTAGGAAGGCAGGGAACCTAATTCAGAATGACAGATTTCACAGCATTCCCATGACACCCTTTTGACATCCCACAACCCTATTCCTTTTGGTCGGACACGGGGCCCAGCTGTATCTGCATCTGTGGCAGCAACAGGAGTGCAGCTCTGTTCTCTGCATTGTTAGAGACAAGGCCACCTTCTGCCTGACCTCTGGTGTTTATATATCCACATTCACACATTCCTTACTCTATGGTATGACTATGTGACAGAAGTTGACAAGTAAACAATGGAAATGAAGCACAGCCCAGTGCCTCAGATCAGAAATCTCTGCTATTAAAGTCATGCCTGTGCTCAGCAGGAGCTATAAAGGGGGGAAAGCAGCACAGATCAGGGAAATTATAGCAAAGCAGGGTAATGCTGCACACATTTTGTCAAGTCACATTTCTTGGTGAGGCTTATCAGTGTTCAGTCTGACTTTGACTTTGTGTGCACAGTTATAAAGCCGTGTCTCAGTGCACAGACATCATTAGCACAGGAAAATGGTATTAGTAACCATATATCCAGCTCAGGGCAAACCATCTACTCCTCTCCTCTCCTTTGCAGTCTTCTTCTTACTAGCACAGTGGTTTATTACTGCTTTTCAGTCTGAAGTTTTTAGGGGACTGCTTTGTTTCCACCTTTCCCACCCTGTGTCAGACTCAGAAGGAATAAGCAGCGTGCTGGGAATGTGTTAAACTTTGCCTGGTCCAGCATCTGTCACCAGATGGAAGGAGGGCAGATTTTTGTGTGAAGTTCTCTCTGCCTACAGAGCTGAGTGCACTTCTGTGCTGGGACCGAATTCTCACACTGCCCAGCTTTGTCATACTCTGCAGTAAAGCAGCCTCATAAATACCACAGAATTAGCAGCTCAAAGTCTGAGGTAAACCAATTCCACATTAAAGACTGAGAGTGAAGTTATGTGATTTGAACTATTTTCTTTCCAGGACGTATTGTTTTCATGTCCAGCATCATTGCTTATTTTACTCTGGGAAATGGCATTTATTCCATGACCAAGGCAGCAATTGAAAAATTCTGTGATGCTCTAAGACTGGAAATGAAGAAGTTTGGTGTCCAGGTAAGTGATGTAACAAGTACCTTGAGTCAAACTCCATGCTATTTCTAATACTCATTTTCATACAAGAAAGACCCATCCCCAAACCAGCACAAGGTGGAAATTTTGGCCAAGGGAACAAGTGTATGCAAAATGGTATCCAATCTTGTGCAAAGTAAGCTCCGTGCATCCAAAGTGACAAAGATAAAGATCAGAACTGAATCCATGGGTGCAGCTTCCCTTTGGAAAGAGGTGGTTTCTCTGTGGCTTACCAGTCAGCTGGAAATCACTAAGAACAGCAGGCCTATGTGATGTTTGCAGTTCTGAGAAGCTGTGGGACAGCAGGTTTGTGTGCCAACACTGGAACTTGCACATTTTTTCCACATTCTCTACAGTGGAGAAACTTCCTGACACAGGCCTGCCTGAGCAGTGCCATATTCCATACAGAGCTTGTAACAGCACCAAATAACTCAAATGTTCCCTGGGGTGGCTGCAGGAGCAAAGAGCCCAGACCCTGAGTGCTGTGCACAGAGAGGAGGTGGCTTGTCACCTGCCTGAGGGGTTCTTTCTCTTCTCTTACAACATCAGTGCTTAAAAGCTCCTTCCTTTTTGTGAGAACAGCAAGAGGCATTATTGTGCAGAGTAATTATGTTTTTATTCTCTTAACCTAAGAGGCTCTAAGAGTGCTCTTAGTGCCCTGCCTAAGCAACACTGATAGTCAAACTTGAAGCTTAGATCACTAAGAAGCTTCACCAGGCTTTTTCCTTGGAGTCACTCTACTGTTGAAACACTCTTCTCAAACCCTAAAAGTCTACCCTGGAGGGTTTACATTGGTGCTCTCTTTACATACACAGATTTACAGCATTGTTCAGAAGCTTTGTGTTGGGAAAAAATTACAGCTATGCACCTATTACCACTCCTGTTGGATAAATACAAAATGCTATAAAATGCTATAAAATGCGAGTGATTTTATGGATCCTAATACCCCACAGCATGATGAGGATTTCAACTGATTAGCTGAGGATAATCTCAAATGCATGGAAGAGCTTAGTTTAACAAGTTAGCTACTTCAGTAGTTTTGGGATTTTTACTGTTCCCCTCCTTGGAACAGTCCCAGCACACAGAGTGAGCCAGGCTGACAAACATTTCCAGAACGTCCGTGAGAGTTATTTTTCTGTTTCTGGCTGTATGCAAGATGCTGGCTGGCATTTGCCTGAGAACCTACCCTGTGGAGAGTCTTCAAAATACACAGTCCTGCTTCCCTGTGCTCCCTTCCCCTGCTCTGTTGTCCCCTCTGTCCTTTCAGGAGAAAGCTGCACAGAGGTGACAAGGAACAGATGGAGCTATGGCTGAACCCTGGCCACGCAAGCTGGCTGCCTACAGCAATCAAAGTACTTGTCTTCCGTTAGAAAAGCTACAGAAAATCAAGGAATGGAAAAAAATACCATCTCTCCTTCTCTTCTAGCCAACTCAAAAAAAGGGAAGTTTTTACACCCCCTTTGTTTACAATAAATGTGGGAGATTTGCTATTGGCATTAATTTGGCTGATAACAGACACTTCTCTAAATAGCACCAGAAGGGAAGACTCCTAAAGATGTCCTGGGACAAACCTACCCGAGGCAGCATAAGCTGCCCCAGCTGTGCACACCATTTCTCTGCTGGAGTTTGTCCTGCTCCCCATGAATAGGATCTGCCCCCAATCCTTCAGATGTGCCCTGCAGGCTGAGAGCAGCCCCTTGCCAGCACTGACACACAGGTGGGAGCTGTGGTAGATGGGCTGGGTGGCAGATTGGAGACATTAAGGTTTTATGTGACCACAGACTTCCCAGAGAGCACCTGTCACATCCCCAAGTCTCCTACACAGCTCAGCACTGGTTTTCCTCACCTTGTGTTACACTCTGTAGAAATCAGGTCAGTCAAATACCAAGGAGCTTTTAATGTTGCACATCTACAAATAGTTTGAACAAGCCTGCTGCTAACTGAGGGAAAGCATGGATACTGTGAGTGCTCAGCCTGCTCCGAAATTCCCCAGAAGCCTCAGAAACAACACACACGAGGAAAACAGGCAGAGCAGCAAAGGACCTGTGTGCTCTCAATTTAAATCTACATGTGCACAAACCCACAGAAATTTGCTGACACCTTCAGTGAGAGGCAGACCAGGAGCTTTGGTTCCCCCTCTACTTGGCTGACAAGACCTAGTTTACTTTTAATTACACCTACTTGGGGAAAACAGCACTTCTTTCCCCAGGACCTTCTAATTTTTTTGACATCTCCTTTTGTCCCAAATTGGGTCAAAAAAATTATCAATTTCAAGATTCTCCACTGAGGGAAAAATCCAAAATATTCCACTTTGGAGACATCAAAGTCATACTGAAAAGCTTTGTCTCAGTATCGTCAAAACATTTATACCATTAAGCATTCTATAAAAATCAAAGATGCACTATTGCATTCTGTGAGGGTGTGCTGAGTAGTCAAAACAAGAACATTAACATCAGAGTGAAATGAGGAAGTCAGAATAAAGCACCTCTGCAATCTTAAACGTTTCACGGGAATACACTTTGATTTCAGTCAAGTTTCAAAGGTTAAAATTTCAACAAAGCAGCATTTTCCGGAAGAAGTCTGTCTGCAGAAAGCTTTTGATCTGTTCCACTGACTGTGGGATTTAGTTGAATTCACAATGACTGATTGCACCTTGCTAAGTTTTACATCTTGCTCCCAGGTCTGTATTATTCAGCCAGGAAATTACGCGCGCTCCACAAGAATCCAGCCACCGGTCAGCGCCGAGGAGATTTGGAGCGAACTCAGCGAGGAGGAAAAGGCTGTTTACAACAAGGAGTACGTTCAGGAGCGGGCAAACTTTTTCAACAGCATTCTCAGTGAAGGAAGCACCAATGGCCACGAGGTTGTGGATGCCATGGTAGATGCTTTAACATCTCCTGCACCGAAGGCACGTTACATGGTGGCAAAGCTGAAGGAAAAGGCACTGGTGTTTGTGTGTGCTTTATTCCCCACTGTTGTGATGGATTCTGTTTTGTCTTATGCTCTGAGTAAGGTAAAACTTGCATAGCCTACTTGGGTGAGGCAGTTTTCAAAATGTGAAATTCAGAGCTGAATTTAATGCCCCCAGGCATTATAATGACACCAGTTAACCAATACAAGCTTTGGAGGGTCTCCCTAGTCAAAACTGTCACTGATTCACAGGGAAAAAATATAAAGGACCTTCCCTGTGTAAAATTAAATAATTTGTCTAGGTAACTTTATCTCTCCTGTGTGGAAAAAAAAAAAGGCCACTTGCACTGCTTTAGATACTGCCTAGAAAATTTAATGCAGCTTTTTCCACTGCAATAGCAGGGTGTTGTGTTACAGACACGATGCAGACAAAATGGAGCACATCCTGCAGGGCAACTGTACACCTGAAGTCATTCCAGCAGAGATGAAAAGACCTTAGCTGTGGAAACTTGAGCAGCCATTTATTTAGAGGTGATAGGGAGAGATTATGGAAAAGTTAGGAATGAGCAATGGACCCTGAAATACTTTGAATGGAGTTAAGTGGCTGTAGCCAAAGTGTCAAAGCTCTGAGTAACCTGGTCTAGTGAAATGTGTCCCTGCCCGTGGCAAGGGGGTTGGAAATAGATGATCTTTAAGGTCCCTTCCAACCCAAACCATTCTATGATACTATAAATAATAAAGTTGTAATATGGGAACAGTGTCTTGGCTAACTACAGTTCAAGCCTTTTTCAGGTTGTTCTGAACAAATCTGTAGCAAAGCCAATATATCAAACGCTTCGGAAAATAAGCCGCATATTCCATTTATTTATAAATGAGTATTTAATCCTAAATAAACTCTATCTTTTACCTGATGTCTGGATTAATCAATGTGTTAATCTAAGGTGACAGATATCAGTATTCCTGGAGCTCAGAAAAAACATATTCAGCCTGGAGCTCTGGTTTTGCTACATTATAAGGAATAGGGCCTGATGAAGTATCTATTAACAAGAAGAGGGGAACTTAAGTAACTTTTATCTATGAGAGTGATTGAGCATGGTGGCTTCACTTACAGTCTCCTACCAGCTGTTGTGGGAAAGATTCCTGGTTTACACATACACAGTTTTAAATTTGGCTTGATTGTGGCATGGCACAAAATCCAAGAACTCTGGGACCAAAAGATCCCAGAACAGCTGGAATCAACTGTGGTGACACTGGTAGATACAGGGCAGGAGCGTGGAGCTTCAGCCTCCCCCATGCCAGCTCTCCCATATCAAACCAAAGACTCTGCTCTAAGTTGACATGGTCAACCCTTTTTGGTCTGAACCAGAAATTGCATCCTATACCTGGAAGTCATTCTTAATATGTTAGATTAATTACTGAGAAAAGTTAATGTTCTCCCCAGCGGGTAACTGGGCAGCTAGGATGAGCAAACAGACTGATTATTCCAGGTTTTCTCCTGGTACACTCAGCAGTGGAACAGCCACTGCACCTGTTGGAGATTGTGGAACATGTTACTTCTCTTTCCAAATGCTGGACCCATCCCTGGAGCTGGCATTGGCAAGAGGACAAGCCTGGGCTCCCAACTGTTCCACAGCAAGATAATCAGATGATTATCATCCCTCTCCTCATTTAACCACAACTGAGCAAGGCCAAGCAAGGGAACAGGAGCAAGGCTTATTCCAACTGAACCAATGGATTTCTTGTATAGGAATTCTCCCTGCTTGACCTCAGGGATTTCAGCAGCCTTACATTACTCTGGAAGCATTGCTTTCATGCTCTTATCTGTTCTTAGTGCAGATTACCCTTCTTCACAACAAGTAGCACTGAACTCCACAAGCAGCTTTGAAACCCAGATGTTTCTCCATCAGGCCCAGGGTATAGGAGCTTCTCTGTGCCTCAAAAACAATGTCACTTCCCATTGCACTGTCTCCCTTCTGTTTACATTTCTAAAAGCTACTGCACTAAGTTGCTCAGAGCCAGCACCACCAGATCTGCCCTGCAGATGCAAAATAACTTCCAACTGAAAACTCCTCCTTTATTTGCTGTGTGCAGGCTGAAGCAAGTGATCAATATTTCAGTAGCCTCCTGTAACATCAGATGAGCAAGGCTCCAGAACATCTATTCTTTCACCTTGAAAACTAAGAACTTGCAGTGCACAGGGTTTTAGAGAGGGTACTGTGACAGGCTGGGTGAGAACCAATGGGACAAATAAAGGCAGTTTGTATTTTCATTGCTGTCTAACCCATCAGAGTAGAAGCTAAGTGAAAAACAGCTATAACACTATTATCTTTCTTCTCTCCCTTCAGCTTTTTAACATGATCTGCATATAAAGAACTAATCCAGAGAGAGTCAGAGCTTCAGTTATTAACAGAACAACCCACTGAAAGTCATCTGGAGTCCTCCCACTGAGTTATATGTGTTCCAAGGCACAGCTTTAGACAAGTAAACATGATAAAAAAAAGTAGTGGGAATGATTTTAGAATCCCTGGGCTGAATAGGAAAGAGACCCTCATAGGAAATGGTGATGGAAAAAAAAGTTAATTTTTCCCCTGAAAACAACCACCCCAAAGGAGGCACAGCTTTCCCCCAGGTCTCTTCTCCAAGGACACAGTATCAGGGAGCTAAAAGTTATGTCATGGACTTTCCCTTCTACGCAAAGGTTTATTCCCAAGAGTGGTAGAAAGAATGAGCATTGGTTTTGACAGTAAACAATTACAGAAGAACTATAAAGAACAGCAAAGAAGTTAAGCAAAATCAGTTTAGTAGGTTTTGTGTTGATCTGAGTTGATATCAACAACTTCATAGAGTGGCACCAAAACCAGAAACAGTGGAGCCCAGGAAAGACACATATAGCACGAGGTTCTGGGGTGGCTGTGCTGCTGCATGAAACAAAGATCATCCCCAGAAGTTCCTTGTTCTTTCCAGAAGGAGACTATTTCCCTGATTTGAGAGGGTGCAGTTACTCCCCCTCCCCAACACAGCTGCACTTCACTCCCACTGCAGTGCCATGGAAGGGCAAGGCAGGGAAGTGTATCAACACTTAGCAACATTGACATCCTGATTTCATCTCATGCTCCCTCAGTGTAACTCACAGCGACCTGAAACAGTCCAGATGACCTTCAGAATTAGCCAAATGTGTAAATTTGTGTCATTCTCCCAAGCTGGCAAATCTGAATGAGGTGGAATGCACCACACAGCAGATTTTTTGCGGTAGCATCAGAATCCAGAGAGCTGGATAACAGTGATAATTACTTGCACAGTAAAAGGCTCAAGTAAAAACCATGCAACCCTCAAGCACACCTTCCAGCTGAAGTCAGGCCATCATCAGCCCAGCTCCCACTGATGTTAGCAGGACTTCAGTGCCAACCAGCACAAGAGTCCTTGTGGTGCACAGCCTCCCTCCAGAGGTCGGCTGTGGGACATTTGTAACATCCTCGTGCTTTTACAGCCACAGGAAAAACACCCCAGCACAATAAAGACACAGCAACTGAAATGACAGCTATATTGTTCCCCTTGTTCCACGGAGGGACTGGGTAAGTGCTGTCAGCATGGTACCTTCTGCTGGCACCAAACAAAACCTCACAGCCTCTGTATTTCAAATTCTTGGAACCACTTGTTTCTCAGTGAAATGTTTTCACATGTAATTCCTGCCCCTTCAGACCTCTGGGCAGCCCTGCCCTCAGGTGAAGACTCAAGCAGTGCAGACACCTGGGTCTGTACCAGACCACGGGAACACTGTGTCCAGTTTTGTGCTGTGATTCCCAGGTTTGGCTCTGGGAGCTGTAATCTCTGGGCTATGTTTAAAGCTCTGGGCCGTTTACACCTTTCTTTCCTTAGTGCAGTCAGTTACATTTTTACCAGCACCATCCCACTTGCATTCCTGCATTAGCCTGGCACTCCTCCAAAACTGAGTTGTCAGCCACAGAGAGCCCAACAGCTTGAGGCTTCAGACCTTGGAATAATTTTCTCTTGTGAACTTTATCTCTGAAGGTAGGAAATACTGTGAGTTTCTCTTATAGGATTTAGATCCTATTTATTTTGGATATTGCAGTACCCTAATACCAGAGCAGCATCTCTGCTCTTGAAGCCACACTGCTTTGAAACATCCAATATGATATTCAGCTGCTGAAAAAGGATGGTTTGCTTCTTGCATCATGAGTTCTTACTGTAACTCTCAAAAAGCTCATGGAAAGCGGATCACCACGACAAAATAAATCAAGCATAAAAATCCAAATATATACACATGCAGTTCATGTACATTCACACTTGGGGTGACATACTAAGTTACTTGTTACAGTCTGCTTCATACGTTTCCACAATTTCCAGAGTCAAGTCATGCAGGTGTTTCAGACAGGATCTTCAGTTAGTTTCATCTTGGGCTAAATTTCAGAATACACGTGCTAGCTTTTCTAATGGGCATTTAATGTGTGCTGTTCTACAAAATGAAAAAAGATAACTTACCCTGGGCCTTACTTAGGCCAAGACACACGTGTTTCCTTATTTTTGGCAACAGCAAAAGCACAAATTCTACAGAGAACCGGCAGGGGAACATCTTCTGCTGTGCCATGCCTGCATCATCCATTTAGTGTGACCAAGGAGAAAGAGAAGGGCCTGGGTGCTCTATTTTCCAAAGAGGAAAGCAATCCACCAAGGCAGAACAATGCAAGACTAACAATCCAGCCAATTTGCATAACAAAGTGCTAAAACGAAATAGCTACTGTACAAATGGCACTCCTTGCAGGGTAAATAATGAAGTACTTTATGCTAAAATGATGTTTTTCTCTTGTGACTCACCACACAGTCCCAGGGCTTTCATCACCCGCCTCTCCATGCTGTTGGACATGGCTCCAGCTGCGTGTCACCACTTCCCTGGGAGAAGAGATTTCACATCAAAAACCAATTTTTGTTGAATTTTCTAATGCTAGAGGTGATTTGCAAATGATTCAGTGGCCAAACTCAGATAGGAACAAGACAAAGAGTCTCACTGCAGTTATCCCATACACGATTACTGACCCTGACAGGAACACTGAGGGCTGGGCTGTGGCATCTGGAAATTAGGCACTAAGGGAAGTTGAGAGAAAAGAAATTCAGAGGGCCTGGGCAGTCCCAGTGTTACTGCTGCTGCCTTCTAGAATGACTCAGGCTCCACTTGAACAGTTTTGAGCATTTTTCCCTATTCATTGACATTCTTCTGCTGTTAATAAACAGGTTTCTCCTTCCAGCTCGGACTGTGAACGATTATGTTTCCATTGAAGTCTAACACAGCTCATTTATATTATTGTGCTACACAAACCCTGTGGGGACGGCTGTGTGGTTGGGTTATACACAGACCTCGCCACTCCACTTTTGCGGCGACTCTAATAAAATTTAGAGGGTAAAACAACTATTCATCGCTGCTTTCCGTAGCACGAGAAGGAGGTTTGTTAAGTAAGTCGGCAATAAGACAACAAAGGCCACGACACCCAACTCCTTCCCCGCGTGGCCGCCTCACCCCCGGCGGCTCGGGGCCGGTCCGTACCGAGCTGAGGGGACCCGAAGGCGCTGAGGGGACCCACACCGGCTGAGGGGATCTGGCGGAACTGAAGGGAGCAGTGGCGCCGAGAGGGGATCCGGTGGAACTCAGGGGACCCGCCGGAGACGAGGGGACCGAGAGGAGCGGCCGCGGCCGAGGGGACCCGCCGCCTCACGGCTGGCGCCCGCGCGACGCCGTTGCCAAGGAGACGGCCATGGCGGCCATGGCGGGCGCTGAGGCGGGCGGGGGTCCGGCCGCCCCCGGGCTCGCGGGGCCCCGCGGCTCCTCAGGTGAGTGCCCGGCGCTGCCGAGGGGCGCGGCCGCTGCCGGGCTTGGCGGTGAGGGGGCGGCGGGGCGGGGGGCGCCGCCTCCCCAGCGCTGCGGAAAGGTTGTGACGGAGCCGGCGGGCTGCGAGGGCTGAGCGCAGCCTCGCAGGAGGGGGACCCGCGCAGCACAGAGCCGCAGTGCCTCACGTTTCTAAAGGAAATCCCTCTCCGCTGGACATCGCCCCCACCTCATGCCCCGCAATTACCTCAGTCTGTGTGTCTGCACGGCCACGCGAGCGAGTCCTTGGCACGTAACACCGTGTGGGTCAACTCCAGCTCTCCGGCATCCTCCCTTTCCAGCAGTTTCCCTCCCGTTAAAGCCAGTTCTCCTCCACAGGCCACCCGTTCCTCTGTGTCGCAGCCCGAGGAAAATCAACCAACGCCAGATTTATCCCTTACCTGGCTTCTGCAGGGCCCTGGGCAGAAGCGGCTGCTCACCCTGTTCCTCGCTCCTGGGTGCAGCAGCACCTCATTCCCAACTCCCCAGCAATCCAGGCTCTTGCCTGGAGCCCGGCTCGGCTCCTGGCTGAGGAGCCACCTCCCCTCAGCCCCTGTCCCGCAGGTGTTGCTCATACACCTGATTGCCAGGTGCTGGCTGGCCCCAGGGCTGCTGGGCAATGTTACATCCCGGTTTGGATGAACACTGAGGGACTGGAAGTTGCAAGGCAAACTGGAGACAACAGGATGCACATCTTTTGGTCTAACCCAGCCATAACCTTGGGACTGCTTTCACAGAGCTCAGGACTGGGCCCTGTTTCCCACAGGGCTGGATCTGGGCTGAGATCCCCACACGATACCTGACGGGAAGCACCAGCCGCTCAGCCCTCAGCTGTTCCTCAGCCCCAGGCAAAGCATTTCTGGAGAGTTAGCAGCAACATTACCGGCTATTCATGATACTGGAATTCAGTTTTAGAAGAACTTTGCTGCATCACTCCCATTAAACATTAGTCACAGCCAAAAATCCAGTGCAATTATTCTTATGAAGCTGTAAATATAGTGTGGCAGTGTTACCATATTGGTTCCTTTTATACTAACATAGAGGGCTCATGCTTATCTCTGTGGCCAGCATGCAAAGGGATTAAATGTAGCAAGTGCTCAGCTATTTTCCCTCACTAGAGATAAAACACAGAAAAATTTTGTTTACTGGTTTGTGAATAGTGATAATTAAAAGGATGTTTTCAACTTGAAATGTTGAAATTGAAAAATGCTGCAAAGTCTTAAGAAGAAGTCACACGTGCTTCCAGCAGCAGTTGGGCACCAGGCTTTGACAGAGAGTCAGAAAGTGAGAGCACTGGGCACCAGACCTTCCCTCTCTGTCAGTGTACATGGACCACAGCTTGGAAAGCTTTGTGGGAAAACAGCAATCTGAATAAAATGATTTTTTGAGTACTAGGTATAGAGGGAAAAGGATTAATCTGGATTTGAAATGAGTTCATGCTCTCATCCATAACGATGACACAAGCTGGCAGAATGAAGGTAGTGAGCCTGTTGATGTTTGTCAACAGATAAAATTGTTGCTAAGCAGATCTCAAAGGCTTGGGATTTATGATTATGGCTTCATGAAGCCCTCCCCAGAGCAGGACTGTCTCAAAGCCACACTAATAATCCCTCAGTTTCCATAAAAACATCTGTTACAGGTTAAGTGATAAAAAAAATCTATGGAGTATGTATTGATGGTAGTATTTACCTAATGAAGATTTGCAAGATCTGTACTTACACTTACACTTTAGACACCTGAATAATTTGCTTGTAACTTCACCTGACTCTGGATAGAGTTTTCTATCCCACCCGTCTCACTTTGACTCTGCTACTGTAGAGACTTCTAATAAAACTTGATCCAGTCACTTTCCAGAAATACTGCAAAGAAATCTTAACTGTCACAGTTAAAATGTTACGGTTGTTTTCATGTAAATTGTTGGTTTTTAATGCTTTGAAGCAAAGACTTTAAACTGAGTAGGGTCTCACTGGTGGCTGAATTGTGATAACAACAGACTTCACTGTTGTGATAAAAATAATTTCACTTATGTTTATGAAAGTAATTTTATCCCTATGTGAAGTATTAAAATAATAGTGTGATAAGCATCTCAAAAGCACCAGAAAAAAACTAATCAGGCTGAATTTGGACTAGAATTGTAATGGACTGTGCATTACCCTGTGAGCAAAAAGAAAAGTGTGCAGGAAGTGTGCTGTCAATCTCATGTCCTGCATGGGGCAGAGGTTGTAGGGAGCAAGTATTACTTATTTTCTTTCACTGATTTCACTTTGGAAAACACGGCATCCTGGGACATGCTGATTCTGGATGCTTTTACATCAGAGACTGAGTGTAACATATGTGCAAGAGGTAACACTGGCACTGTCCTGAATCTCAAGGATAATCCATAAAACAAATCCAAATCCATACGCAGTGAATATTATATCCACTTGTGCCTTCATCGAATGCTACTAGCAGGTTTTTGCCAGCTGCAGTTCTGCTCGTGTTCTGTGGCATTACTAACCTACTTCCATGGAGAATGTAATTTCTTCAGTGTTTGCAGCTTCAGGGGGAGAAAGAAGGGAAGAAAAGGCAAGTTTTGGTCCTAAGTGAGTTCCTGAAAATATGTCATGTGAATTCCAGATGCAAATAATGAATAATAGTGGGAAGAAGGGGTCTGGTTCTTGGAAGTTCCTTAGTGCTGCAGGGTGGTGGGAAATGAGACAAGAACAAGAGAGAGCATTTAAGTTTGTCAGCTCCATCTAAGTATCTTTAAAAACATTTCTTTTCTGAATTCCAGTGGTGTAAGTACTGTAAGAGCCTTCCCTGCAGTACCTTCCTGCTGCTCCTCCTCACAGCCCCTGCAGCGTTTACACCGCGACTTTCCCTGTGCTCAGAAGCCAGAAAAAAACCTTCCTGTATTGAAGATTTGCTCAGAAATAACTTCCTAACGCTTCAGGCTGTAAAAGCCAGGCTCTGTAGGGGACTCTGGTGTTCTCTTCTGTCAGGGCATTGCTCTGAAGTAGCCTCATTTCTCAGCTCTAAGCTTTAGGATGACAGCGCTGCTATAGCTGTAACCCTTGTCAGTAGAATAAAAATCTCTGCATTTATTCCCTTTCCCTGGATAAAATTCCACAAGAAGCACAACATGGTAGGGATGAAAATGAACAAGCCACAGGTGACAGATTTAAGTTATTGCTACTTAATGATTTAATTGTGCAATGACCAGAATGAGGGTTGTGTAAGACCTAAACAGAAAACGAAACAAAATCCAACTATTAAGACACTGTTCCTCCACCTTTTTTTTTGTAAGAGTTTGGGAAGATGGGCTGACCCAAGGCTTGCTGAAGCTGATAGGAAGCTTCCCATCCACTTAGGCAAGTTTCAGAAATGGTCCTTATAATGCCTGACCCTTGCTTGACCCTCCAGCCACACATGCTGGGAGTAGCTAAAAGAGGCTAAAAAAAACTAAAAAAACCCCCAAAAAACAACCAAACCCAGAATTGAGGCAAATGCAAAGCTGTTTTCCAGCACTGCATTTTTCTCAAGAATCAGGTGTTGCTTCACCTGGGGGAACTTTTTCCCAGGCCAGTACCCCACTGTCTGCATCTTTTTTTTTTTTCCCCAAGATTTTGCTGCAGAGAAATTCAACCTACTTTTTTAGGTACGTAGCCTGGCAGGAAGGTCATGCATCAGCTACCAAAAAAAAGGTGCTCAGGTACTGGTGAGGTGGTGTTAGTATCAATTTTAGTACCAATTTTATGTTTCAGCAAGTACAGAGGACACTGTGTGATTTTTTTTTCCCCTTTGAAAATGACAGATGGTCAACCTCCTCTTAGGCTTCCAGGTAATTGTAGATTATAACAGTTCCTAGAATGAAAAGCAGTTACTCTACAGTTCCTTAAATTAATTTTCTCCTTGAATGAGACTTCTTCAGAAGAGTTGGAAGACTAGAAAAATTAGCAAGGTGCTACATGGGTTTATATAGTCTCTCTATATGCTGTATACAATGAAAGATAATTAAATCAAAGCTTAGTGTTCTGTCAAGATAAAGTGGATATTTTCGTGCTGTGAACATAGTTTGATTCCTGGTCTTACTGGCATGTAATTATAATCTCTCATCTCTGAGATTACATGTTCTCTTCTCTCCCCATGCAGAAACTACTTCCTTGAAAGAAGATGGTTTTCCATATTCCAGGATGTTACCAGTAGATAGAAGGCTTCTAAATTTACAGATCTACAAACTTCTTCAGTGCGTTCACCAGAAAGACAAGAAGCAAATAGAAAAGCTGGTCCAGAAGGGATTCCCAAACCTCATTAATTACACAGAGCCTAAGGAAGGATACAGTGCCTTTCACTTGGCCTCCATGAAAAATGACATTGAAATGTGCCGCTTCCTGCTGGAACAGGGAGCTCATCCCAATGTCCATGACACGATGGGACGCACTCCAGCCATGAGGGCAGCTGAGCTGGGCCATGAGGTGGTTTTGGAGTTATTAGCAAAAGCTGATGCAGACATGACTGCTGTGGATAACGAAGGGAAAGGTGAGTGAGAGGGAGCTTTGTCAGACCAGAAATACCATGAAACGATCTCTGAACTGTGTTACAGACTTACTGTGTATGTTGTGTCCCAGCTGTAGAGAGGAGCCCTGGTTGAGGGTAATCCTTACAGCCCAACAGAAGCCATTGGCCACAACAGCTTTGGTGGAAATGGAAATAACTCCCCCTTGAACAGTGTAGGCCTGTAAATCACAGGTCTCCCCAGTACATAGCTGAGAGGTAACTTGTGATTGAGAATCACTTTCCTCCCATGACCTGTCAAATACTAAATTCTGGTTTACTCCCCCAGGTATTTTGTTTTACTGCCTTTTACCTACAAGGCGGCACTCCCACTGCCTGCACATTGCCCTGAAATACGGTGCAGATGTGAACAACTGCACCACTGAGGGGAGGTCTGTGCTGCTACAAGCCTGCGAGCAAGCTCATGAGATTAAAGAAATGTGTCTGGCTTTCTTGGAGAGAGGAGCAAGTCCCCATGCAAGAGACCCGGTATGAGTATTTCTGTAACTAAGAACATACACAGGAGTATAGAATAATAACCAGCTGACTGGAGTGTATGACCTTAAATCCTCACATTGAAATAATTAAGCAGTGAGAAGGGCTCAACTCTGTGGCCGTGCCTATTCCCATCTTCTGTACCACCCTTCTTTTGGAGCAGAGGGATTTAACTCTTCTGCTGGATCCACGTATCCTGATTTGGATTTTCTACAAATATTTCACAAAACCAAACTGGAACTGGGCCAGCTCTTAGGAGCTACAGTTCACTGTACTTTGGTGGAGCACTGCTGATCTGTACTTTGCCTCATTGTGCCCTCAGGTTTTCAGAGTTCAAATAATATTCACTAAAAGGTGAGTTCAGCAGGAACAACCTGATAGGGAATCAAGGCAGGGATGAGACATTAGAAACTTACCTCTCTTTTGTATGTCTTAATGACTTACTTGGTTGGTTCCTTAATTTAACAAAGATCTGATGGACTGAAGCTCTATGCTGTTGGTAAGTCTAGAAGCTGGAGCTTTTCCTTTGGTTCTGCTTTTGCAGTATCCTGGTCATATAACAGGAATGGTTTGCTTGGCTGGCAAAGACAGATATCAGGGAAGAATGTTTGGTTCAGTGGAACAAAATCCATGGATCACTGCTCTCTTTGCCCCTCTCTAGAGTGGCAAGTGTTGCTGTGGGCCAACATGATAATAGCAGGTTATCCCTCATCCAAGATGTGCTGTGTTTTTGGGAAGGTCACCAGATCTGCCAAAGTCAGCCATTATAGAGAAAATAGATTCTGCTAAACACAAACATACCTCGTTATCTAGAAAAAGACAAATCATTAATGTATTTGAGCGTGAACTTTTCCTCACAGAACAGTAGTGAAATTCCCTGATCGCTCTGCCTTCCCCATAGCACTCCTCCAGCCATAGCTCCATATTTCATAAACTGAAGTGGTATTTTGTGTCAAATTTTGTAAATATGCATGAGAACATGCACACAGAATAAAGGATTCCTTAACCAAGGAATTGATTTTCACGGTCACTATTCAAGGCACTCAAGCTACCAATGTACTTGAGTTGCTGGGATTTGACTACCCATATCTTAGCAGCACCATGACTTGATTCTTAAAGCTTACCTGCAGTGCCTTTGAAACTATTAGACTTGTCTCCTTTTCCCAGTAATAGCTACGAGGAGACTTTCAGTTTTATGCCACCTTGCAACAATCAGATCATATTGTTCCAGCCTGGGTTTGCAGGAGGAAGAAATGCTGAAGTGTTTTCTTGCTGCCTGGCAGGCCACGGGGCGCACGGCTGTGATGGAGGCTGCAAGGGAAGGTGCTGTCGAGGTGGTGCGCGCTCTGCTCACCAGAGGAGCTGATGTGAACCTGTTTGACTTTGAGAGACACAGTGCTGCACATTTTGCAGCCAAAGGAGGCTTTTTTGAGGTATCATCATTTGTGGTGTTAAAGCAAAGTCTTGGGGGTGGGTGGGGGTTGAGTCCAGTATCTCAGCTGATGAAAGCATAATGATCAGCAATCAAAAGCAGCTTCTTTTTAAGTACCAAACGAATCCAGCAGTCATAGATAGGCCAGACAGTGGCCTACAGTGATCTAGCAGGAATGGAGATTGTCCTTGGAGTCTACAACTGCCCAGGGGTTTTGTTTCCTTGGTTAAATAGGCATAATACTATAGAAAACATTAATATTACATGTGCATCCATCAGCTGGACATGGGATAGAACTTTGCTGTGTAAAATGGGAATATATGATATTGCATTTATTTGTAAATCAATCTCATGTTTTCCCACCTTAACAAACAGACAAGATTTTTGGTGGTACTTTGTTTTTCTAGATTCTGAAGTCTATTTCAGCTTACAATGGAGACTTGAAACTTATTGCTATGAATGGGAACACGCCGCTTCATTACGCTGCAGAGGGAGGATTTGCAGATTGTTGCAAGTATATAGGACAAAGAGGTACATTAGAAATAAGTTACTTTGCAACTATCATCTATATTCTATTTCAGTGCTAAAGGAAAGGTTTCATTTGGGCATCTCTGAAGGACTTGTCGCTCGGGTGCCACGTGGCAAATGTGGTTCTCATTAAGAAGTGCCTGACAGAGGCTGCTATCTCATGTGGGTGAGAAAATATTTCTCAAAGAAAGCAGCAGAAGCATCAGGGGGTTGTATAACTTCATATTGGACAGTATTAAGTAGTTCTGGTTTTAGTTGTTTTTAGATGTATTGCATTGAAATTTCCAATAGAAAATAAATTTTTGCTTTGCTGACAGTTTAAAACAAAAATCTCTGTGTAGTCAGGAGGAAAACTCCATGCCCATGGGTATTGAAACAAACTCCAAAGCAGCTGTGATCCCTTCCTGACTTAATCAGATGATCATAGCACTTCCAGCTTTGATTGAAGAGGACCATGAAGAATCCTGTGTTCTGTTCCTGTGATTCAAACTGATCCATTGCCAAATTGTAATGTTGGGCTATAGAACACTGAGTGATATTTTCATCTTTGTTTGTTTCTTCTTAACCTTGCTTACCACTCTAAGTAAAAATGTAAAGTTTCCACTGAACTGCTGCCTTTCTATACATATTCATGAGTGCATGGATAAACAGAGCATGGGTTGCTCAGTGCTTCTCCCATTGGGAAAAAAATATGGACGTGTGGCTGACCTTCCAGTCTGGGATGAATGATGTGGTTCCACCTACTATGGCTACTTACAGTTAAAACAGTATAAAATTGCAGACCTGTGACACTGAGTTACCTGTACATCACAAGTTTCTTACATGACATAATTAGGAATTCCACTCCACTATTAGCTAAATCGTGTCCATATTTTAGGCTGTGATCCTACATGGAGAAACCTGTTACATCTGACCCCAAGAGAGGCTGCCAAGAACGGCGGTTTTAAAGCAGCAGTAACAGTTTTGCGTAAAATTGAAAAAGGCTTTAAAAAAAACTTATCCCCCGAGGAAGAGGCCTCTGCCTGGCACCTGAAGCTCTACGACTGGTCCTTGGAGCACGAGGATTCCCTCCGCAAGGAGTTTGAGGCTCTCCTCCAAGAAGATGGGATGGTGACCAGAGCTGACTTTGTATCCGTAATTCAGAAGCAGTGGAGCTTCGTGGGCGCTGAAGAAATAGAAAATATTGCTAAAATGCATGAAGTGCAGCCTGACAGGATCAACCTCGACGAGTTTTTTAAAGGCTCCAAATACCTGGACAAAAACTTTCTCATGTCGTCCTTTGGGCCCAAAGTGAAGAAGCAGAAAAAGGGGGCGAAAGCAAAAGGCAAAAAAGGCCTCCCTGTGCCAGTCTGTGTCATTCCAAAGAGGGAATATCCACGTGGGGAAGAGGGCTTGCCTGTGTACCTGGTTGAGGCTTTTCCAATCATTCCTGATGAGGAGAGATTTAAACGGGACCACCCCTCTGCCCACCCCGTGCACGACGACCGTGTCTGGTACCTAGAGGAGCCAAGGAAAACATACATGGATATTAACTACCTCGTCAGAGCAGGAGACATCGTGTCCCTGCAGAAAGCATTTGAGGAGGGTGTGCCAGTAGACATAAAAGATAAATATTACAAAACACCTTTGATGGTTGCGTGTGCAAGTGGGAACGTGGTCCTTGTGGAGCTTCTTCTGGAAAAGGGGTAAGGTGATTTCAGTTTAATTGCTATATTGGAAAGGTTTTCAAAAGCATACATTTCCAGTATGCAACAGGTTTGGTTTTTTGCTTATATAACGTTTAATATTAAAGTTAGTTCCCTAAGATCCCCATTCACAGAAGTTTAGTGTATTACTTTTCACCTTTTACTGACAGGGAAGTGGAAGCACCCAAGAGGTAAGTTCCCCAGGCCTGAAACTTTCGGTGTCTGGGCTGTTGACCTTTGGTCAGCTGCAGAGTTCTGTTGGAACTGCTGTTAGTTCATGCCTGTGTCTCAAGCAGTGCATCCTCAAAGCTGAACACTCAACAATCATGGGTGAATGATTCTGGGGAAATCTGGCTGAAGTGACTTGTCTGAAATCATCAGGGTGACCCTGGACTTCCCTGTTCCACGTGCCAGGGCCTTTGCATGCAGATGTTTTAGGCCTTATAATCACTCTCCTCTGCAGCTGAGGCAGCAGGATTTACACCAGAAGCCTGTGCTGCTATTTAGTCTGTTCCTCACTTTGGAAGTGCTTCAGCAATTTTGTAGCCTACAGACACACTTGGGAAAAATCTCAATGATGGCTTAAAAATGAAAGCAATTTCAGAAAGATTCAGTCATACTTGTGTAATAGCATAATCTCTTCTTAATGTCACACTGCTGTAGTCCTACAGTCATTCACATAAATGCTTAAATGAATGTTTTTCAAAGATATTTATGTTAACTTTGTTCTTTACCCACAGATAGAGTTATTTTTAACATTAATATCTCAGGGTAAGTGACTATGGTTGTTGCTCTGGTTCCTGCAAACATTAACACCACGTGGATCTTTACACACCCTGGTAATTACACTGACATTCCTGGAGCATATGGAAAGTTGTGTAATGTATATATTCAGGTTTTCCAAAGATAAAGATATAAGAGCTACCAAATTAATCTACCAAATTAATCTCTACTACTTTTAGCAAGCCTCACTAGACAGCACTGGAGTCACATCATATTTAACAGTGAGACCTAGAAACGTAATAGCTTAGCTTAAAAAAATAGTACCACTTCTGAGATTTATAAATTGACAGAAATGAAAATGGAGAGGAAAATTACCAGTAGTGTTTTGCTTTGCATCTCTCAGCAACATGGACTTTTGGTTTGGCATGGGCATTCAAATCCTTTTTACAGTATAACCTTTTCAGTACAGTATCACAAACACATACAGAGTAGAAAACAAAACATATTTTTCCAGAACTATAGAAAATTCCAAGGTTTAAACACAAATTGGTGGCATCTACTTTCTATCTTGCTCCAGAAGGACTCAGAAGTAAATGAAATTTGGGCTAAAGGTAAACTCAGTGCTTGATCAGAGAAAACACTGAAGAATTTTTAAGTCAGTGCTGCCTGTTCCCATTGATCAGTTTGTTTCTGAAAGAATGAAGTTAGAAAAAAAGGATTCAGAGGCAGACAGAGTCTGAGTACAGGCATGGAGGTTGGGTTGAGAGAGAAAGTGGAATAACTGGAACAGCTTATCTTAATGAGGAATAGAAAGGAAAAGGACACTGCATACAAATAAACCACAACAGCTCAGCAACTGAAAGATAACAAAGGTAAAAGTCAGGGGTTGGGGGAATTTTCTTTGATAAGATCTCACCAGAGGTAGAATTCTGAAAGAGATTAAAAATTTAAACAAGGAAAGAAGAACAGATGAATCTGTGCTTTTCTCTAGACTTCAGTATTAATCACCTGACCTGAAGAGCAAAAAGCTATCACTGGAAGCAGCTTCCCCTATAATTTTTCTTCCCTCTCCCTTCCTCCCTGTCTTATGGGAAGACAGCAGCTTTTTGACCACAGAGTAAGTGGGACAGTGACCCCAAGTCAGTTCAGGACCTCTAGGGCTGTTAATGCTTTTCCTCTTCATCCCTTCGTCAATTCATCCCAGCATATTGCAAATATCTCCCCTGAACTAACCCTTGCATCCTCCAGAGCATCCCAATTTTAATTTGGGAGCAGAAACAGATCTAGTACAGTGACCCAGTAGCTGAGAAAGTTTTCAATGCTCAGATTTCTGAGGCAGAGCTTCTGTAACTCACTTGTCAGAGGGAGAAGCCAGTGAACAGAAATGAAGCAGGCAGAGGGCAGCAACACGGAAAGGAAAGGGAGAGCTGAACGTCTTGTGCAGACGAACTCGACACATCCACATGTTAGGCAGTGTTATCACATTTTGTAGCACCAGTTCTTGGGCCAGAAACACACTTTTGTGAATTCCTTAATCTGCTCTCTGCCATTCCCAGTGAAGCTGGAGCACAAACACTAGCAGCATGTTACAGGACTGAGGTGTCTGAATGCCTGTTGTTTTTCCTGCCCCTGTGAAAACCTCCACATAGAGGACACTGTGTTGGCCTGGAGTGGGACACGGTCACACCCAGACACACTCCTACAATTAATATTCCATGAGAAGCTCTATATCAGAGACCCAAATGGTTTCAGAGTAGCAATATGAACACAGCCATTGACATGGAATATGCCATGGCAGTGGGCAGTTCCCATGGATTGTCCTTGGAGCTGGGGATGTTATTTTAGCCATTAGACAGCTTCACCTGCCACAACTGCTCTTACTCTTTTGCAGGGCTGATGTAAACATGACAGACAATTTCCTGTGGACTCCTCTGCATCATGCTTGCTCTAATGGACACCTGGATATTGCTGAGCTGCTGGTGAAGGCTGGAGCAGCAGTGGATGCCCTTGGAATAGGCAACACCACCCCACTGATGAGAGCCATCGAGGCCTGCAGGTTGGACATCGTCTACTTTTTAATCACTGCAGGTGCCAACATCCAAATTACAAACAGCAATGGTAAATATCAATGTCTCCAAAAAAGGCTGTTTCTGTATTAAAAACACTGAGTTCTTGGAACACTTTGTATGAGCATTCTGAATTTAGGATTGCTATCAGGATCAGGATGAAGGTAACGGGTTCAATTAGTTTTCTACAATGTGGAATCACTGTTGTAAATAGTCAGCTTTCCTGGGTTTTATGCATCTAGAAAATAAAGTAACATAATTAATTACACAATTAAGGAGGCTGCTGCTCTTCAGAAGATACATACAGAGTTATAAGTGGCTTTAATGAAAACATTCTATCTAATTATTATTATTATTCGAGGGAAAATTAGATTTCAGTTGTGGCCAGTGTATACTCTGCCACCCATTTAAGTGATTTATTTTTAGGCATAGACAGCTCTGGTTAAAAAAATTCCCTGCTGCTCTACATAAATATTACTCCCTGAAAAAACAAATCTGAACTGTTACTGAAATGTTGCCTCCTCACAGCAGATCCCTCATTCAGTGTCATTTCCCCTGTTTCCACAGCAATTTAAACAGTTAACATGCATCCCATTTGCAGCTCTTGCTCCAGCATAGGAAGAAACATTGCCCCACAATGAGACTTCCCTTGCCAAAATGCCTGCTAGGTGAAACCCTGCCAGTAGAAGGGAAGTATATTCCTTATTTCTTGTGCCATGTGGAGTTCTGAGTCACACAGCAGTTCACTCTCACAGTGATTTACAGCCACAGAATCTCACAGATCCAGGAGAGGCTTTTTTTCCCTTTATTAAGCACTGAAGGTGTTCAGTGCCATTTATACCATGGGGCTTTCCCTTGCCAGGTCCAGGAAGAAGGAGATAGCTACAATAACTTGGTCTGCATTCCTATCCTTGTACTGTGCCAGCCATTTCCTAGTGCTAAATGATCTCAGAGATCAAAATGACAACTTGCAGGACCAGTATGTTAAGCTGCAAATGTCAGGACATTATGAACAAAGCAACCACTCCAAGAATTCCTGCAATATTGGGTTTCAAGGCTCATTTCTGCAAGGTCTTACTTCTGCAAGTAATGCTGATGACTGCTGGCCCTCACACCAATGTCAGGCACGCTGCTGGCACATGGAATTAATAAAATAATTAATAAAATAGTAGCCAAATTAAATTCAGTTGACTCTACTGTCATTATAAAATTGCAATAACAAGTGCTAATGTTAATTTGCATGGTTTATACGGGTATTTATGTTTTTAAATACAGGAAAGAATGCTCTTGATATTGCCAAAGTATTTGACAATGCTAAAATAATTGACCTGCTCCAAAATCTTATGGATAATTTGGCAGAACCAGAAGAAGAAGCAAAGATGGCAAAAGGTGGGAAGCCAAAGTCATCAGAGAAAAAAGAGGTATGAGACATAGGAACAAAGGACTGATTTGCTAATAGTTAATAGAGTGCTTCTGTCTTTCTTTGCCATCCATATCTCTCTAAAGCTATAGTTCAGGCTACCTTGTTAAAGTATTTTCAGATGCCAGTACTTGTTCTTGTCAGTACTAGTACTTGTTCATCAATTAAAATTTTGTCTTGCTAATTATACAAAGTTCATGACTTCCCCAGACCCACATAAGAATTATTCCCCATAGCACTGACAGGACACAGAAAGATAGTTCCTGTTCTTTTTCCCTCCTCCTGAAGTTTATGATCATCCAGCTCTGTTGTGGTAAACACTGAACAACTGGTAACCATAATGTCTTAAAGGAAGCACCTTTTTCTTCTCAAGATAAGAGCAAGGCCCTTCAAATCGATAAAAAGGTCTTTTCATTCTGCTAATGGAATTCACTGAGGTGATATCAGGCTTTTTGACTTCTCATTTCAACTGTAGACCTGAGTCCTGTTTCTCAAATCCCTCACTGACATTTGCCTGTTGTATTTCTGGGTGCTTTTCCTGCACTCCCCAGGGATCCTCAAGTACCTCAGCACTGCCCTGGTTCCCAAGCTGAGCCTCCATGCCCACACCCTGGTTGTCTTATTGGGGATGGGACCTTCCTGATTTACCAGTGGTACTTGTTAGCCAGACCCAGGATATTATTTGGGCAGAAAATGCAATTGTATCTGCATGGCTGGACGTGTCCTTCAGCAGTCCTGCCCTGGACAATGCAATGAATATGTCCCAGTAGCTAAATGTTGGTTTACCCCTTTCAGAGTGTTTTGAATGCCAGGGACAGCACAGGACTTTCACAGGCTGGAGGAAGACCCTAGGGGCTTGTTTATTTATCACCTGGCAGAGGATGGAGTCACCAGCAGTAGGAGACGACTGTCTTGTGTGTCATAAAGAGCAGCTAAGGGTTTAGTGCCCAAGGAGGAGAAGAATCCTTTACCTTTCAGAAGGTTTGCTCTTGCAATTTTTGGTTTTAAAAAATAATATCAGCTTTAAGAGAAACAGATTCTGAACGGATAAAGAAAAGTACACTCACAGTAAGGAGATTGCAGAAGAGCTTCAGAAGATGCAGGATGTGTGTCTGGCTTCTGAGCACGATGTGTTGGTATAGCTGATAACTTCTCTTCCAGTCTCCAGAGGTATCTCTGCCAGCTGTAGAAAAACCTGTTCCTGGACTGACACTGCGTTCCCGAAAGGCCAGTGCTCGGAAGCCTCTGGTAACAAAAGAGAGGAACAAAGATGACATCAGCTTCAAACCCAGAAAGGTAAGTACAGTAGCAAAACACGAGGGCAGTTTCACATTAATTTAAAGGTAGACCTCGCTGAGATCAAAATCCAGAACAATCCATGACTTCACAATGAAATGACTTCACAATTCAACTGTCTTAGAGATGATGTGCCACAGGCTGGGGAGGCGGCCACAAAACAAAGGTAAACTAAAGAGTTCATGGATACGTGTTATATAAATACACATGTATTTATATTAAACAAATTATTGTGGAAATCAAGCTCTTATCAGATTTTAAAACAGGGTTAAAGTGGACTCACAGTAAAATACAAATGAAACTACATTCGTGGTATGGATTTTCACACTCCTACTTTTAAAGGATAGGAGTCTGTGCATAGGACGAGCACAAAGTTCTTGATTAGTTATCACATTATCACAACTTGCCTTCTTGATTAGTTATCACATGAATTATGTCAGTGACAGTTACTGAACTGGATGGATCACAGTACTCTAAACACTTACTTCCTAGAGTCAGAATACTGGAAATATAACACCTCTGTCAGGATCTTGTTAATACTCACAAATAACTGAGAAAAAGATGATCGCAGAGAGGTTTGTTTTTAATATATTTTTTCTCCTTCAGAAGGAAAAGAAAACCATTTCTGGCTGAGGAGTTCTGTTTGGAGTTTGTTTATCATTTCCCTAACCCTGATTCGTGCTGGTTTCTGCCATGGTCTCAGGGGACTGAGGCTGCACTGCCTGTGACTCTACAGCTAATTACTATTTTTCACTCTGAGGATTGTGGGCCTGAGTCAGTAATTTTAAATAATTACCTTGAGATCTTTCCCACATTATCTGTAATGTGAGCCCATGGCATGTTATAGATTGGAAGTGACAAGAGAATGCCCTGTTTATTCATACACAAATTGTTGTCACATCTTCTGCTGGGAGGCCACACTGGTTCTCTTCTATGTCTCAGAGTGCAAAGGAATGCTAGAATATGGCTCAGTTTGGCTCACAGTACCTTCTTCGTGTTCCTGTTGCAGAATTCACATCTCAATTAACTACAAATATCTTTATTTTGTAGCTATGGAGCCCTGATGCTGCAACAATGGAGCTTGTAAGAAAGCAAGAATTCCTCCGTGAACGTGCTGCTATTTGTGGTCACTTAGAAGGCTTTACAACCCTCTTTAATAGAAAATTTAAGGATTAAGCCCACCAGCTGGAAGAACCTATTTCAGCATGTATTTTTAGGAGACAAAGATCTAAAAGGCTACTCCTCTGCAGGGAAGGAATCATGCAGTGCTCAGGAAATATGTCTCGGTTACGATAAAAGAAAATCATATCAAGTTTTTCCTCTACAGAATATGTTGCTTACACACAATTTTTTTGTTAAGGGCTTAGTCTGGTAAAAGATTTATCCTCATGTGATTCCAAGTCTTGGAGTTAGCTCAGCATACTCCATGGAATAGCTGCTGTTGTGACACACACGTGTCCTTCGTGAAGGTCTGGGTTATAAGGCTATTTTCTATCCCAGCGTAAAACTTCTTCCTGGAAGATACGTTACCCTTTTACTTTAAATATATAGGCATGAAGACATAATTCAGTAATTACCTAAGACAGGTATTTGGTTGTGTGCAGAGGCAACAGAAAGTTCAGCATTTACAACCAGGGCATGCAGTGCATGCAGTGATCCCTTTTTAACTCCAGCTGCACATGCACATGGGATATTTAGGAGATAACCAAGGCAAATGCAAAGCAAGGAGCCCTATCCAGAGAGATATTAGTTTCAAATGTCTCTACTGACCATATTATTTGTATGAATGTGGTCGTGCATGAGTAGTTTATGACAAGCTGTTAGACAGAGAAAATATCCTGCTATGTGTAGCATTGTAACAGTTCAGTATAAGGACTGAGATACCATTTCAAGTTTCAGCTCTCTTGGAACTCTTAATATCAGTGTATGATTTTTGTCTGTCAGCATAAAACTTCTGCTGGCTGCAGATGACTGTAAATAACAAAAATAGTAGCGCTTAAGTCGTAGAAGGCAGTGTGGGCAAGGAGCCCATGAACAACTGTAAATACAACAGCATCTCTGAAAGGAGAGTAAAAGGGGCAATTTGCTAAAGAGTAACCATCAAAATAAAGTCAAGCAGCACAGTCAGAAATTATAACTCATCCTGTAGGGTAGAATTGTATTTCTGGCAGAGTTCTGTCATGGGGATTAGCCAGGAGAGTTCAAAGCCTTCACATCTCTTCCTGGTTGTTAGTATGAAGTCAAGCAGCACACCATACCTTATGGGATCCTCCACTACCTATGTCAAGAAATGGTCATCAAAGCTTTCAGGGAACCTCCCGGACTGTCTGTGCTTTGCTGCGTTGTTTCTCCAGCAGCTCTCAGGGTAGTTAAACCCCCCCCCCCACAAGAACCAGGTCTTTTGGCTTTGAGGCTGCTTTGAGCTGCCTGTAGAGTCACAGAAATGTTAGGGAACCTCTGGAGATCATCCACTCCAACCCCCAAGGAGAGCTCACCTACTTCCTCCTCCTGGAGGCTGGGACTGTGACATCACAGTGGTGCTGGGGTTGGGGAGGCCATGCCCTGCGCTGGACACCAGTGGGACCAGGGAATAGGACGACCTGCTTGGCCTGGAAGACGCAAAGCCACCCACAGCTCCCCTCACCATCAGGGTGCCATGGGACAGTGTCACAGAGAGAGCAGTACTGCAGGCCCACAGCCCCAGAGCCAGGGGCAGCACTTGAGCAAGTGACACCCCAGCCACCTCCGGGGAGAGCAGGCTGGGGACAGGGGCACAGCAGGGCATCCTGGGGCTAGGCAGTGCAGCTGGGACGTGGGGGTGAAGCTCGGCAGGTCAGGGAATGCCATGTCAGGGGCCCCAAGCTCAGCGAGGGAGAGGCAGACAGGTCAGGATCTTCTCCCCCTCCCTGCCTGCCCAGTGGGGCCTGTGGGCTCCAGCGGGGCTCTCCTCACGGAGCAGGTGGCAGCTGCCACCACCGGCCACCACAATGGGCACCAGCGCTCGGTTGACGCTGCGCTGCTCAGGAAAGCCAAGCGCCGTGTGGAGAAGGCCATTAAGGTGAGGAGCCTGATTTCACCCCCCTCAAAACGCCATGCACTTGTATTTGGGCATTTCTGGCTCAGGAGAGCTGAGCTGGAGGGACCAGGGTGGGGCAGGCTGAGCTCTCTGGTCTCTGTACAGGAGAAGAAGATCTTCGCGGTGCGGGGCCCCTACCCCGTTATCCGCTCCCTGCTGCGGGCTCGGGGCTGGGTGGAGAGGAAGCTCCCCCGCGAGGGCGGACGGCTGAAGCAGCAGCTTGGCGGCCAAAAGAAACAGCAGCCGGAGACAGAGCCAAGTGATGATGGTGATGAGCAGGGGGAGGCAGTGCTGAACCCACGTGGTGGGGCACAGCCTTCCCTGGGGACCACAGAGCCCCTGCACTACCCATGGCCACGCAATGAGGAGGTGGAGGAAGAAAAGGAAGAGGAAGATGAAGATTATGAGGACTCCGATGAAATCCATGACCTCATGGTTAGCTGATAGGGCTGGGGCTGAGCTCTGCCTCAGCCCCCCACACCCTTCCCCTCGGAGCTCTAGGTGCAGGGCACAGCCTGGGACAAGGGACAAGAATGGGATGAGGGCTCCCTGTCCCACTCTGTCCCACTTCCCTCCCACAGTCCTACTTGGTGAGGGACCAGGTGCCAAACTTCCTGTGGACCATCCGCCTTAGCTCCATTGACCAGGAGCTGCTGCAGAGGATCGAGGTGGTGAACCGCTATCACTGGGTGCACGCCCTCAGCACCAAGGTGGGAGCCTGGAAGCCTTGGAGAGGGGCAACACAAGGAACGGGGGTGTCCAGCAAGGATTGACAACCTTCTCTAAACAGGAGGGGCTGTGCCTCAGCCTGCAAAACCTGCCCTGGTTCGAGCAAGCCGACCCCAACACCTTTTTCCCCCGGTGCTACCGGCTGGGGACCACGGAGGAGCGGGAAGCTTTCATTGGTGAGCTTGAGGCTGTTGCCGTCCTGCTCCCCCTCGTGCTCCCCGTGCCATGCAGGACTGGTTGGGGATGATGTCTCCCTCTTGCAGAGGATTTCCGCCTGACGGCAGCTCGCAGCCTGCTCAAACTGGCTCTGAAGAAGGCTGGAGACAGGCTGGTGGGGATGGAGCAGCCCCCAAAATCCAACAAGGGGCCAGGTTAGTGCATGGAGCTGGGTCAGGAAGATAACAAGGAGTTCTGGGCTAGGGATGTGTCTAGGGGCTGAGCTGCTCCTGGCTGTGGCTTGGGATCCCCTACATCCTCCTTATGGTTACAGCCCACATTATAGCCCACCTTATGGGTGTTCTGCCCCCTGCCCCATCCCCGTGTACCCATGGCCATCCCACAGGGAGGCTCTGTGCTTTGACCCCAAGGCTGGCAAAGGAGCCACATCTCTCACCCCGTGCCACCCACAGAAGGACCAGGGTCCTCCTTCTCCTCTCCCTCCCGGCTGGCAGAGGAGGCCCTGGAGGTCTGCGAGCAGCACCTGGGTGTCCTGGAGCACCAAGACATCGACAGGAAGACCCCGTCGCCCTGCAGGACGTGCATTGACTGGAACTGCTTCCTGCAGGATTACTACCGAGCAGCACAGTGAGTGCTGAGCGGGATGGGGGTCGTGGAGGGCACCATGGTGGGGCTGGTGCTGAGCCCCCCGCTGTCCCCACACAGTGAGGGGGCCGGGTTGGCGCTGAGCGGGGCGCAGCGGGAGCGGTGCCAGGACCTGCTGCGGCGCCTGGCGGAGCAGCTGCCGCAGTTCAGCGTAGAGGGCGATCTCAACATCTGGATCCTCAAGCCCAGCGCCAAATCCCGAGGCAGGGGTAAGGCTGGGGGAAGCATGGGGCATACACAGGCTCCCCGCTAAGGAGGGGCCTCACCACCGCTGTGTTCCTCAGGGATCGTCTGCGCGACGCGGCTGGAGGAGGTGCTGCAGCAGGCGCGGGGCTGCACGACCCCCTCGGCGCGGGTGTGCGAGTGGGTGGTGCAGAAGTACGTGGAGCGGCCGCTCACCATCTTCGGCACCAAATTCGACATCCGGCAGTGGTTCCTGGTGACTGATGGGAATCCCCTGACCGTCTGGTTCTACCAAGACTGCTACCTGCGCTTCTGCTCCCAGCCCTTCTCCCTGCGCCACCTGGAGCAGTGAGTGTCCCCCACCCCATCTCCCCACACGGCGGCACCCTGGCACCCACTGACCCAGCCCCGCTCTCCCCGCCCCAGTTCCAGGCACCTCTGCAACGTCTCCGTCCAGAAGCAGTACAAGGCGTCACCTCACCAGGACCCCCGCGTGCCCCCAAGCAGGGTCTGGTCCAGCCGGCAGTTCCAGGCATACCTGGCACGGCTGGGGCGGGCGGATGCTTGGCATCAGGTGATGGTGCCCGGCATGAAGGCAGCGATACTGAACTCTCTGCGCTGCGCCCAGGACCACATGAGCCTCCGCAAGGGCAGCTTTGAGCTCTTTGGGGCCGACTTTCTCGTGGGGGAGGACTGCCAGCCCTGGCTGCTGGAGATCAACTCCTGCCCCACCATGAGCCCCTCCTCGGCCGTGACCCGACGGCTCTGTGCCAACGTCCAGCGGGACACGCTGCGCCTCGTGCTCGACCGCAAGGACGACCCCAGCTGTCCCACTGGCGCCTTTGAGCTCATCTACAAGGAGGTAGGCTGGGGGGCTCGGGGGGCAGGCACCCCCCAGGCACCACAAGCCCCCGCTCCCTGCTCTGTCTCCCTGCAGGCAGCTGCGCCCCCGCGTCCGGCTGTGGGGATAAATCTGATGGTCGAAGGCTGTTCCCTGAAGAAACCCCGGCCAGCAAAGCGTCGATTACAGGAAAAGCCCCCCACCAGTACAGCCAGTGTCCCCCAGCTCCCCGTGTCCTCAGAGGGCAGAGCCACACAGGCGCCCCAGCTGAGAGTGCCACAGCGGAAGCTGCCTCCTCTGAGGCAACAGAGCAGCTGCTGCAAGCCCAGCTCTGGCCCTGCAGCACCGCCACAGCCCCTAGACTGTGCTGCTGGGAGCCAGGAGCTGCCATGGCTCCTTCACCTGGTTGTGCAGCCTCAGGAAGCTGAGCCCCAGAAAGCTGCTCAGCCCCAGGAAGCTCAGCCCCAGGCAGTTCTGCCCCCAGTCAGTTGCCATGCCCTGGATCGGGTGCCTGTGCCACCGCCCCAGGGAGCCCCCAGCAGCCCCTGGCAACCCCCGGACTGTTCTGCCGGGAGCCAGGGGCTGCCAGGGCTCAATCACCCGCTTGGGCAGCCCCAGGCAGCTCTGCCCCCAATCAGTAGCCATCCCCTGGATGGGGTGCTTCTGCCACCTCTCCGGGGAGCCCCGGGCTGCTCTGCCAGGAGCCAGGAGCTGCCGTGGCTCCTTCACCTGGTCGGGCAGCCCGAGGACGCTCAGCCCCAGGAAGCTCCGCCCCAGGCTGCTTGGCCCCAGGCAGCTCTGCCGCCCATCAGGGGCTGTCTCCTGGCTAAGGCGCCTGTGCCACCGCCCCGGGGAGCGCCCAGGAGCCCCTGGCGACCCCCGGGCTCTGCTCCCTCCTTCCGTCCTGCCAGACCACTGCATCCACCTCTGCTGGAACAGAGCATGTCAGCTCGCAACAGGACACAGAAGAACTGGGACACAGAGACATCCCCACGAGGGGACAGCCCCCTCCCCGCCCTTGCTGGGGAAACACTGCAGCACCCGGCTCCCTCCCACCCCAATGAGACCCCACTGCTGCGTCACGGGAACCGCCTCAACCCGCACACGGGCCTTAATACACTGCTGTGACAAGGAGCCTGGCGTAACCTTCTGTGTGCGGGAGGTGTGGGCATAGCTGGGACTGCCCGCGGGATGGGGGCGTGGGCAAGAACTGGGGCTGCCCGAACAGACAGGCAGGACCCTGTGGCTCCCCAGTGCTTGTACCCACCAGGCCTGTGCCTGCTCCTGCTCCCTGAGGCCTCTCTGGGCTGAGCAGTCGCGATTGTGGCATGATTTGTGTGTGATGGACACATGTCAGTTGTGTGATCAGCGTGTGCCAAGTGCACAATACATCAGCTACAGAAAAGCTCTTGTGTTTCTGGCAGAGTTCTGGTGTGGGGATTAGCTGGGAGAGCTCTCTGCTCTTAGAGCCAGTTCCTCAGCTCTCCTCGCTGCAAGTACCATGGAGTTCTCTGCACTTGGGAACTCCTGCTGCATTAAGGTACAGACCATTTTCTGCTGGCTATGTTCACCAGGGCAGCTGTGAGCAGGTGGAAGAGAACTGGAATGCACAGGGAACAGGCCAACTTGGGCAGCAGCATGGGCTGTCTCCTGCTTGGAAAACATTTTTGCATGACTAGTCAACTCATTCAGGTGCTCATTCAGTAGCCCAGAGGCAGAATTGGAGCAAACAGAGGGGCTTGTCTGGAGTCAAGAAGCATCTTTCAAGGCTGTCCTCAAGGGTGGCAGTGAGGATGTGTTTAGAGACTCTCCCTTGTGCATCAGAAGTGGAGTAGGAGTCTGTTACATGAAGCAACAATAGCAGCAAAGGAAGATTTTAGGGATGTGAAAGCAGATATCACAAGGATATCGAGAGATAAAGCTGCAGAACTTAAAACAGGTGCCAGCAGAAGGAAGGATGTTGAACAAAAGCTGGAAGCAAGCTGTGAGAGAAGGAAAGAGACTGTGCTAATGGACTGGTTATGGAAAAGCTGAATGATCATGTGGTGGATGGTTTTAAAGGGTACCAAGGGATAGTCAGACAGAGAGAGACGTTGGTAATAGAGAGCAAAGCTCCACTCTCCTGAGTGAGAGATCCTTCTGGGAAGCTGAATCAGTTGTGTGTCAGAAAATGTACCGAGAACAAGGAAATTTGCAGGTAGGAGTTCAAACAGATTATGACTCTGACTCAATCTCTTGAGATGGGTAACACAAGTGAAAAATAAATCAAAGGAAGAAACCAAAGCAGAAAGGTTAAACAGACAAACAGCAGCAATGCTGAAAGGCAAAGGAAAGATGAACTCTGCACATGTACACAACCTAAGGCTGGAGGAGCTGTATGCTACTTTTGGTTCACCATCAGGCTGTAATCTGACCTTAGTCACCCTTTGTGATTTGCTTTGAAGTTCAAGACATTTGTGAAGCCTTCAAGTATTGTTTCAAACTAACACAAGTACCTCAGGCTGGCTGCTCTTACCACTCCAGAGTGCTTCACATACCTCTCCACTGCAGAGCCCAGGCAATTCCAGTGCTCATCCCCCATTCCCTGCACGTGCTGTTCTAAGTTCCCTTGCAAAACACATGAAATTAGTCAGGGCTGGGAATTGCTGGTGTAGATACTGTTAGCACACATTTATCAGCTCAAAACTCAGTTCTTTAGCTCTGGAGTGTGGTTCAAAGGCTCCTTGTTATGTGGGAATTTTCAGTGCTGATTAGGAGACTCTTAAAGTCATCAGATACCACAGGGCAGGGCTGTAACTGGGCACCAAGAGATATTTGATGGACAAGATGTCAAAGAATGATCAACTGCTTCAGGCCTGTCTTGTACTGGTTTTATTTGTTTTTTTTAAAAGACACCCCCACACTGTGCTCCTGTTGGAGCTCCCGCTGGATTCATACACATGTAATTCCCCACTTCATTCGCGTCCCCACCCCAGCAGCCCTCACATATCTACCCAAAGTGGAAACATGCCCAATGAGTCCCTTTGTGCAGTTCCCCTGTTCCCAAGAGTTCTCTAAGCCACTCTGGAGTTTCCCCAGCTTGCCTCTGCTGTCACTGTTCAAGGAGGAAGAAGACATGATCGGAGTTATGTCATGCTAAGCAAACAGTACATCAAATCATCACTTTGATATGACAACAGCTTAGATAAAGGGCACAAAATAGCACATATGACAAAAATTCCTCTCACCTCTGTACTCGGATTATCTTACAGGCTTCCTACAACCAGTGCATGTATTTTTTCCAATTTACCATATATTTCATTAAATACACATTTATGACTGAAATGTATGAATGTGCTTTTTCTTTCCTATTTTAAACACATTTACCATTCAATTGTTTTTTTTCTGGAAGGCAAATTGCAACACAAATATTGTTCTGCTGTCAGCAATCTGTACTCATATGCTAATGCAAAACAGACAAAAATTCCACAAAGTGGAATTCTTGGGCTGCTGTAAGTGCAGTGGAGGTAATTAATACAGTTACAGTTGTATTAATGTAGCCTTTGAATGGCTCCTGAATAGCCCAGCTTATCAACTGTTTGAGGCTGAACCCCAGGAAATTTAATTTAGCTTTACTACTGCCACAAATCCCCTGCCATGGCTCCAAGGAACGTCTCATTTGTAATAACAAATCAGGGAAGATTTTTAGATGGAGGAATTATATTGGCTTTAAAGGGCTGGAGGATCTCCTCATCCCCAAGTAAGGACTTCACTTCCTATCCCCCAAATGAACTTGACTGAGGCAAGGCTAAATCATTGGTATGTTGGTGTTATAAGCCTTGGAGACCTCCTGGAAGAAACAAAACAAAACAAAAACAACAAACAAACAAAAAAAATGAAATAAAATAACAGAGTGTTTGCTGAGTGTGATCTCACAGAAGGAATAAGGTGAGTAAATCTTCTCCTACCAGCAGTGCCTGTACAGCCCAACAGCTCTTCTCCTGTTGCACAGGGCTCACAATTCAGCTCCTACCTGGTGACTAACGACAACAAAAGAAGCCTGGCACGTCACAGGGAACTGCTGTTGAGCTGTACAACCATTACAGAGGGACCAACAGGAATATTCTCATGAGCCAGAAGGAGCTTCAAATTACCTATTAATTCTGGATGTCTGTCAGCAGTTGTTATCTGATGGGCCAGAGTGACCTGGCATCCACTACGGAGGAAAAGAAGAAATCAAATATAACCATTACTTAAAAGAAATAGCTCAAGAATCATTTCATCATGACTTTCATCCCCTTGTGCCTTTTAGCCCCCCTTCACAGTCCTGGTTCCTCCTGGCAGCACTCTCCTCTCACCTTGCTAGAGCTGCTTGTCCCTGTTCTTCCTACACCATTTTCTCTTGTCCCAGCTGAGGGGGCCACACTGGTGAAGGTGCAGGACCCCCCCTTTCCCAGTTGAACTGGCTGGGAATTGCCAAGAGCTGGGGGCATCCCTTCCCAGCCTGCTCATTCAGTGGTTTCTTGTCATCACCATGTGACTGTTAAAGCTTTCCTGGGTGAAGAGGCTTTAATTTATCTGTAAACAAGGAATATCCACCTTCTGACAGTCAAGCCTCTGTGTACTGACAGGCACCATCCGTGTTTGAAATGCTGATTTGCATCTTTTTATAAGTGAATTTGCTGAGGCCAGGCTCCTCACCTCATGCAGTGTGCTTGCAGTGTGGGAGGGAGCTTTTCCTGAATATAAAAAATATTCAGTGAAAATGAATTTCAGAGATGCATGTTGCTTTGCTTACAGAAACCAATTCTAAAGCGAGCCTTGAGCAGCCACAGCAAGATCTGCTGGGGGAATAGTAAAAAAAAAGTTGAAATAAGGTCCTTTTAAATAAAATTTTGATGGGTTTCGTGATCAAAACTTTAAAGCTGACCATTTTCCTTCAAGCTCCTGGTAAGAATGTAAATAATAATATATATATAAAAAGAAAACAAGAAACTCCATCCTTAATATCTCTGTTCTAACAGGCTTTTAAGAATTATCATCAATAGTTTTCACTAAAATTAAAACAGCAAATCCGTGGGCTTTTGGCAGTTCTGTTTTCTTGACTCTATTTGCATGCTCATGCAGTCAGGGAAGACAAACAATTGCTCACAACATGTCTGACCCATCACCATGCAGCACCTGAATATTAACTACTGCCTGTTTACAGGGAGTGTTTGCAGTGGTCTCAGGGGCTTGGGAGAGGTTGGATCACTCCAAGGGATGACTGAGCCCTCAGTTGAAGGGTGGGTTTGTGTGTGATGCCACAGTGATGAGCTCTTTTTGGTTTGGTTGTGGTGCTCACTGGGGAGCCTTGGTGTGCCATTACACATGTGCTGGAAGACGGGCAAAGCAAGATCTCTCCTGGAACCTTAGATTTAAAAACCTGCCTGAATCTTCAAAAGAGTTTTTTGAGATGTCACTTAAGCACCATTCAACCCCACGTGCCTCCCAGTCTATCAGAGCAGGTCATTTATCTCACACTGTACCTTGGGGCCTGGCTTGGTACCACGTACCAAATGTGCCTCAGAGACTCTCCAGAGCCCTGTGTTCAGTTTATCTTCAGCCACTGACATTTTCAGTCTGAAACTCAGCTACAGCAAGAAACTGTGGTAAAGATGGTGCTGAGCTCACTCTTTGTAGGGAGGTCCAGATCTAGGGTCTGCTTGTGAATTTTGTGTTAAACAGGCAGTAGAAAAAAAATTTGGACCATTCCAACAAGCTTTAGCACCACGTCTAATCACCTGCCTTTCCTTCATGCTTCCACGGGCTGCCTGGTCCCTCCCCACACATTCTTGTCTCATCAGGAGCACTGCAAAGGCCTCCTCAAAGCTTGGGGAAAGGAGGAGGAAGGATGGCACCCTGATAAACACCATCATGGCACAGAGAGGTAAAACCACCGTTCTCCTTTCTTTTGTAGTAAAAAAAGCCACATAATTCAAAAAGGCCTTTGCTACAGCAGCTGAGACATCAGTACTATTTCACTGGGTTTTCTGCCCAGGGTCCTGACAACAGTCAGAAATTTACCTGGAAGCAATAAACTAAGCAAAGACAAACAAACAAAAAAAATAGTACAAGTGAAAGGCACAATTGAAAGTCACATCCGAACAGGCAAGACACAGTGCCAAAGAAGTCAGCAGCCTGGGGGATATTTTAGGCTGTTTAATTTTTCAAATATATGCCAAATATCTACCTGCAAGTCCTTAGCAGGCAGCTTTGTTTCAGTGAGAGGTTCACTTCAAAGAAAAGCAAATGTTGGTGCCTTCCTTCTGCTGGAGCTTCTAATAATAACAAGTTAGAATTATTTCAGTTAATAGTAATAATTACAATACAAATGATTGGGTCCCTAATAATCCTGTTTTGGGAGATCATGGAACAGGAAATATCTTTCCCCATCCATAAAGCTGAATTACTTGAGGAAAGCCCCCGTGTTTGTGGCAGCAGGCAGCCAGTGGAGTGGGACTGGAGGAATCTCTACTCAGCCCCTTCACTTTGGTGTCTGGTAAAATTGGGCTGGAACCTGGAGTGGGAGTGGGCTCACACCATGGCTTCGCTGGTTTATGACCCACAGCCTTTAATTGTGGAGGGGAAGGTATGAAGAGAGCAAGGGGGGCAGAGGAAAAGCTGCTGGTGATGTCAGAGGTGGGAAGACACGTCTGCTGGCAAAGGGGAGCAAAGGTCTGCTCCTGGGGGCTGAGGGCACGGTGGTGATGATGGCAGGAGCAGGGAAAGGGGCGGTTTGCCGACGCACCATGAAGAAAAGTCGCTGTCAGGGGAAAGATCCCTCCATGAGGCTTTTGCCTGGGCTGAGCAAGAGGGACCAAGCATTTTGCATGCTCTATTTTCCTCGCAGCCCAGAGCAAGACTTGGGGCACAGATGTCAATCTGAACGGCTTTTCGCCTTCCTCGCAAATGTTTATCCGCTACATTTTCCTTCTGCCAGCCAGCTGACAGGTCCTGGTGCAAGGCACAGGCCAGAAGGACAGAAATCTGTTTGCATTCCTCCCAGAGCAGCAGCGGTGCAGAGCCGAGCTCTTGGCACTTCTCAGCCGGCGAGGGACCAGGGGGACGCACACCCACCTCTGCCCCCACCTACCACCCGCAGGTCACTCACTCCTACATAGAGGAGGAATATTTTCCTCCCCACTTCTGGCCACTGCTGCCGGATTTTCGCAGAAATGTTTTCTTCCAATCTCTGCTGCCCTCTGGTGATGCAAAAGCCTTGCGATGAGCCAAAGCCTCATTTTTTTTTCTGCAAAATCTCGTCCTCGTTAAAACACCAGCGTAATCACAGCCTGTGGTTTCCTCCTTTGCCCCCAGCACAAACTCCAAAGCCATAAGGCCACTCTGGGAAAGATTTCTTGTCCAGCACCACAATTATTTAGGAGTTAATAAGCATCCTTATTACCTCACATCAGGTAAATACTTGTTTAATCAATCTACAGACTTTAACGTTAATTAAAAAAACCAAAAACAAACAAAAAACCCCCAAACTGGTAAGATGAGGGTTAAAGGCTCTGGCTTGTAACTGGGTTCCTGCACTTAGGATTTTCCACTTGAATTTCTCTCTGCACCAGGAGTCTTTCTGGGAAACTTAGCCCTGACCCATCCACTGATGATTACAACCCCAGATTTAGATCAGGCATCTATTTTCCATCAGATTCCCATCTATGTCCTGTCTATTCCCCAGTAACCCAGGGAAGAGGCTGCCTCTTGCAGGATCTGGGCCAGACCCTGTGTGGGGCTCTGGGGGAAGAGTAGAGGGGAAAATATTTTCTAACCCCTGCCTGATGTGCTTTCCAAATAAGTTAAGAAAAAAGCTGCCTTTTTTATTGAGATAAGTGCTGTGACAAGCAAGCAGGGATGGAGTCAGACTGCTGCATGTTATAACAAGCAGTATTTTCTCCCAAGCTCTGCTGTTCCCATCACCTGCTGTAAAACAAATCTCTAAAACAGTCTCTGCTTCTCCTGCATGTGCAGAGACCCGTTGAGAGGAGAGGAAAAACCCATTAGGCAGGCTTCTGGCTGAAGAGGCAGACCTGCATCGAGCCTGCTCCTCTGCTGCCTCTCAGCATCCTCCTGGCCAATCTCCACGGGCCAGCGCTGCTCAGCGGGGCCCTGAGGGAAATGCTTCCCTAAAGCACCCACCAGAGAGCTGAAAATCGCCAGCAGGCTATTCCCATGCTGATTCTCCAGGTCACGGGAGGGAGGCAATGCAGCCCTGCAGATAACACACCGACCCAGAAATCCAGACCCTTTTTTTCTCTGCTGCATCTCCAGGAACGATCGCTTCATTCCTCGACGCTTGAATTTCCGCCTCCGCAAAGTGAGGGCATCGTCTCCACTGTAAAGCAGCGTGAGAGCTGTTGGTAACAAGATTTATGATTATTGAGGAGTTATTTAGTACAGTTTTTAGATCCTGTTCCATTGATTTTGCTTCGCAGACTCCATGGCTCCTGCTGCTATTACCGGCTAACTAACACCGACCCTCCGGTAGCTGCTGGACCTTGTGTTTCTGGAGGAGGATCCTGGCAATCAGAGCTGCACAGAGAGAGGAGCATCAGCCATGATCACCAGAGGATTTACAGTCGAAATTAGATCTTGAATATAACCTTCTTTCTTTCTTTTTGTACTATCCCCTTGGACCAGTGCTTGCAACAAGCAAAAACACAACTCCCAGTGCCATATTTAACTCATGCGATGCCTAAGAGGATGAAACACCTTTCTCCAACCAGCTTTGTGAAAAGCAACAGGTGATGGGAGCCCCTAGAGCAGGTCATTCCTCATCAGTCCTGCTGCTTCTGTGACTTGTGGCCAGTTCAACACCCCTCAAAAGCTCTGCTGCCCTGTGCTGCTCTGCAGTCCCCAGGGAAGGGCTGATGGGTTGTGCATGGGAGGGTTTCTCTGAGCTCATGCATGTTTTGATCCTTAACGAGTCATTTTAATCATCTGTGCTGCAGGGCAAAGAGAGTTGTTTTGTCCAGGTTTATGGCATTTAAGTTCAGGTGAGGAGGTGGGTCAATAGCAGGTGGATACACCTTCTGCCTCTGAGATTTTGTTAGGTTGCATTATTCGGATAGCAACAAGCAATTTTCCCCCTTCAGTAAAATCTATACCATTTGTTTCAGTTGGATTAATAAAAAACAGTTTTAAAAAAGCAAGCCAATGTGCCAGCAGCAGACTGCTTGAACATGCTTTGTGTGTGCACATTTCTGAACACATGAAGGACAAGAGCCTGAGTCACTGAAGAGGAAGGTCCTGGGAAGCCCAGATCAACATCACACTGCTCAGCAGCATTTCTGCTTTGTTTATGCCATTGTCAGTTGGCCAAAGTCACAAACCCAAGTATCCTTTCAAGTAGCTGAACTGCCAGTTTGTGGTCCAGTATGAAACAGCACAAATTCAGGGTCAGCACTGCCTGTGCTTCGCCTCCCTGGTCCCCTATAGCTGAACTAAGCTGGTTAGGCTGGGAGGTAATGCTGCAGGATTTCCTAATCCCAGCAGAGCCACCAAGCCACCCCCAAACACATCATCCTACCCTCCAGTTGCTTTGAAATCCAAATCCAATCGCAAACAGGAGCTCAGTGCTCCACTTCCAGACCTAAGGGCTGGGTTTCCATTCAAACCCATTTGTTTTACTCCAAATCCCATTCACAAAGTGCCACTGGACAGACAGTGTCTGCAGACAGGAGACATGAAAGCGCCCTCGCCGTGGGGGGAGTTCTGCACACTGGAGCATCTCAGCAGTAGTGCTGGGCCCTTTGCCCCTCAGGATGCAAATAATCATCACTGAACTGCAGTGACAGATTTGGAATTTCATGTCCTGAGAAAAAACGGTCAGTTCTTAACAGGTAATCAAAGTTCCTCTTTAATAAAGCAGCACAAAACATTTTATGTCTCCCAGCTAGTGCCCCGTGTAACTGAAGTTCAGGTGAACTCATTGACAAAAAAACACCCATCTTATCTAATGTTTATTGACCAGGTTTTAAAAGCAGTAGGCTGCTGCAGGAATTCTCCTGAGAGCTCCCTGCTGCTGCGCTGCTGGGGGACAGCTCCACATTTTGGCTCACTCTGCTCTGCCGGCACTCGGAGAGCGCCTTCACAGCCTCCCATCTCTCCACGGGGAGATCAGAGCTCTCCAGCTTTCCACCATCCACTTCCATCCCTTACAGTGAGGGTGGCTGAAAGCTCAGTGTGAGCCAGCCTGCCTTGAAACAACCAGAAGGGCTCGGCTTATCACAGCTGAAACACAATCCTCTGCCTTCCTCGTTAGGGCGCTGCGCTAATTAATATATCAGAAGGGTCTGTCGGGAGCACATGCTGATTAACCACGAGCCCAGTGGAGAGGGGCTGGGTGGAACTGTGATGCTGGAGCTGGTTTCTTTATTCAACTCCAGATTTCTTTGCCTCCCTACAGCAGCAGCTTTCTGCCTGCACTTCTCTAAGGCTCTCTGTCACAGCCCCAGGCATCACAACAGCTTTGATTTCTTAAAGACAGATGCAAACTATATTTGTGCTGAATTATTTTTACCCATAAATACCACAGATGTGAAGACAGTACAAAAAGTGAGAGTGTCTTAACAAAACCAACCCGCCACCCTCAGCCCCAGCATTTCAAGATACTTTTGAATAATCTGGCAATTTTAGGTCAATCAAAAGGCTTCCTTTCTGAAGGATCCCTTTCTGAATTTCTTAGTGTAGTTGGATGACAAAAGAACAGTGGCCTCTCTCCTACTGTAATTTTTACTGGAGAAGAGTCTCAGTTTCTGCTACCTGCTTTTATCCTTTTTTTGGCATTGCTTTATCCCTCCTGCCCACTGAGCCTGCCTTGTTTCACCTCTTTTCTCCATCCCTCTCCCAGGCTGCACCTCTGGCTTTCCCTTCCAAGCACAGGCAACCTTTCTGATTTTCCTCTCTGCTCTAAGCAGTGTTTCCGCTACATCACTTCCAGCGCCTTATGCTTCTCCCTCTTGCATCTGCCTCTTCCTCCCCACGGTTGTCTTCTTTTTTGGCCGTGCTTTCACTAAAACAGGCAGCCAGTTGGTATTCCCACACTGGAGGAAGCGCTCAGCGCAGCCCTTGGGTACAGTTTTGAATTCCCATTGCTCACAGTCAGTCTCCTTCAGTTACCCAAAAGGGAGCTCAGGAGATAAGTTTTCAGCTGCAGCTCACAGGAGTCCTCAGGGGTGTTCTCTATTTCTGTCAATAGCTCCTCTTCTGCTACCACCACATACCTGAGATCATACATCCTAATATTTTTCCATGGGAAAAGACAAGTCAGCCAGAACCTGGTGATTTTCAAAAAGAGATCACTGATTATCTCACAGTTGCAACCAGGAATGCCTCGAGGAAACTTGTACCTCTGAGTGCACCAGGGCACACGCAGAGATCTGTCTCATTGGCAGGATTACAATCTGCACTCGTGCTGCCAAAATGCAAATGCCACTGTGGGCCAGCTGAAAGCACACCAGTAACTCCAACCCTTTAAATAATCCACATGTGTGACTGACTGGTGCTGCCCATTTTGTACGTTTTAATGGGAGTCCGTAAGGTTCACACCTCCAGATGAGACCAGCAGGATGTACCTGGAGTTGTGTCAACACCAACCTACAGGTTTTGCAGGGACTGTTGGTGCACTGAAGGAAGCAGGTTTAACAATCACCACCACGCTCTATTCCTGAAAAGTTAAACACTGCATACTGCATTTCCTTTGGTGGGTTTAACAGCTCTGACCTTTACAGCTCCACAGAGCATTGGGAGGCAGGGAAGGGAAAGCATGGAGAGCAACAGTGTGCCAGTGCTACACCCATTTTGCCCTAAGCAGCTCCTCTCTCCTGCTCTGGGTTTGACCATGCTCTGCAGACGTGAGGAATCACAATGCTGCAAAGGCCAAATCCCAGGGCTGTACCGCCAAGGGTAGTGGAGAAATCAGTACAGAGTGAAATGACCAGGCTTTCTGCTTCCAAGGAAGCTCAGTACTTCCTCCTTGGCAGAGGTGGTGGTTCCCCAAAATCTGTGGTCCCCCAGGACTGGACCAGCTCCATTGTGGAGCTCAAAGCTGGTCAGATTTGGCCCCTCCTGCTCTCACTTGCTGGCATTGCCAAGTTCTGTCTCTGCTCTGTCCCCACCATGAGACACGCAGGTCTGGGAGCTCAAGTGACCCCCACAACCAGCACAGTGCAGCTGAGCAGCTGGAGTGCACATATCCCAGAGTAGGGAAAATGGCACACAAGGACTTGGCAAGCCACAAAAGCACAGTAACTGTAGCTGGAAATGGCAACACTCCCTTCCAAGGGAAAGATATATGCCATGTGCATTTATCAGAGCCCTGGATCTCTATTCTTCTGTACTAACACCCTTTCCAGCATGTGCTATAAAGTAAACATTACCATAGAGCAAGATGCATCTTTGCAATCACCACCCATATGCCCGAGCTTCACCTCCCTTTAGGGAAGGTGTGATCCAAAGGATGACAAAGATAACAGACATCTCAAAACTGCCTGGGTTAGATCAGGCTCTGTTTGCCCAACTACATATCATAAAAGGGTATAAAGAAAATCCCTTCTCAAGATTGGCTGCAAGCTTCCATATACATAATCTACATTTACATATACGTATGTAAGCTTAATATATATGTAAACTACATTTACATACAAACATATGTTAAAGCCTTTGGTAAGGTTGAATGATCCCTAAAGGCTGAGCTACTTGAATTTCTCAAGATAAGACTTAGGCACTTAATTCTATTCGCTGCACTAGGGATGATAAACCTCAGATATTTATATGAAAAAGCTCGTATTTTTCAATAGTTGAAATTCCTAAGGCCTTAATCAAGTTAGAGGGATTTAAAAGGTAGATCAAGATCTGCATCACATGGGAAATAGAATTGATTTTTTTCTAACTGCCTACAGTAATGATTTTAAAAGGAAAGAAAAATCCTACCATTTCAGCAGACTTCTCCAAGTCCACACAAGGCACACTCTGGCAGCCAGGTGCCACCCTTCTGGTTTCCAAGCATTCTGTGGCATTCCAAGGCATCACTGCAGAAAGCAGATGTATTTTTATGGTAATCATTTTAACACCTTTGACATTGTTTTGCAACTACCTTGGATCCCATTACACTTCACAAAGCTGCAGAGAGAGGTGAGAGCTGACAAGTCTAAATTTAAGGAGTAGAGGAGACCTGGCTCACTGCTGGCACTGCCACTGGCTCCCTGCAGGAGTGGGTAAATCACCTGGTGTGTCTATGCAGCATCTCAGCCTTGTCCAGGAGCCCTTCTCCCTGAAGCCATGTGTTCCAGGAGAAGAATTCAGGGAGCAGGTCAGAATAAGAACATTGGTGGCATCCATGCACATCTCCAACACACACAGTTTGGCACTGAGTCTGCACTTGCCTTCCCTGACCATGCAAGGGGCTATGGGTGGTCAGGGCTGATAGAAGATCAGCATGACAATATGTTGTGTGGGCAGGCAAAACCTAAACCTTGTGCCTTGCTTCAGGTAACTGCTTCTAAATAATAGTGAAAACTAACCTGTCAAAACAAACAAGTGGCCTTTTCAACCAAAATTAAGAAAACTGGGGGTATTTTTAGTTTCTGCTCCAAGTATTCTACATTTATTTCTAATGGCAAATGAGGAAGGGGGGAGATGATAGAGGTACCTGGGTTTTGACAAATTGTATTTAATTTTCAGGGATCCATATGCTGTTTGGTGGGCTCTGAAAACGTGTTGCTACTGAAAGTGGAAACATTTTGAGGACCATTTTTAAAAGACTGTGATAAATCTTGAGATGCCCTTCCTCTGGCCCTGCACTCAGCTGGGACAATCCCCGGCTGTCTGTGACCACCTCCAGCTTTATGCTGGCCCACGAGAGCTGTGGACCATCAATCTGCAAGCAGCCACAAGAGCCTCCGGATCAATGGATGTCTCAAGGGCCACATTTGTATTTGACAAATCCTCTGCTTATGAAATCCATGTATTACGGTGTTTCTTTCCTATGCTACAAGCATTAATCAGAGAGGCCTTTCTGGAGGGAGGAAAGTGATGGTGATTTGAGGGTAACATCTGCAATGTGATGTTGCTGCTAATATTTCTGCACTGTGACTTCTGCCACATCCAATATCAGGAGTGCTCCTTGGAGACTGACTCCTGCAAAGCCATCTGCTTGTGCAGGTGATACCTCATGCACCTTGGAGAAAACAAGCAGAAATCCACCATAGCTCCCCTTCCCCACTGTCTGACAGTCCAGAGCCAATAAAGGCTAAGCCAAGCTAAGGAATTAAATATGCTGGAAGACCAAAGCCCTCACTCCCCTGAAGCAGAAGGTAAATATCTCCAGTATTTACAGTACCAAAGTTATATTGGAGAACGCTCCCACAGAGACACTGACTCAAAGGGAAGTGTTGCCAGGGTTTTGGCTAACACACGGATTGAAGTCCCAGCTGCAAAGCCATGTCCTGAGGACAGGAGGGCCTGGGGCAGCCAGGGTCACGCAGCCCCCCAGCAGCCTGGCTGAGAAGCAGCAGAGCATTACTAAGAGCCAGGGGGAGATAAAAGAGAAGGGTAAAAATCAAAATACTCAAACTCTATTTTGTCATTAGTAGAAAAAAATTAAAGTACTACCATTTTGTCCTTAATATGACTAAGGACAAGGTTATAGTTTGGGGGTACACCCCTGCTCTGTAGACCCCACCTCTGCCAAATCCCTCATATGGCAATAGCCCCGAGGCACGAGGCTTTGCCACCCCAGCACAGGGGTTTCCTTGGGAACATCAGCAGCTCTGCTCCAGATATAGGGTGAGGTCTGGTTCACACTCACACTTCCCTTGCTGCTGGGAGGCCAGGCCTTTCCCACGTCTTGGCTGAACATTGGACCTGGCAGCAGGAAAAATCTGAGACTGAACTGATGCTACTGGTAACTGAGGGGAAAGCAAGTATTTTCTTCTCACTAGTTATATCCTCAGTCCTCTGCTACCATGTTTTGCTGTTGCCTTAGGCCCTCTGATGGCTTAAACCCCCATGGGCTACCATGGAGCTGCAGGCACTTACCGCAACATCAGCTCAGTATTTCCCAGAGTGCTCTTGACTCAGTCTCAGGGTGCAGCACAAGGCAGACAGAAGCTGACAAGCCCAGATTTGCAAGCTGCTTTCCCTGGGAAGCTTTTCCTAAACTGTGTGATTCCTCAATCTCTTCAAATAATCAAATTTCAGGAGGAAAGCGAGAAAGAAATTCCTTAAGGGATTCACTTTGTTTCTGGGGAAATCAAAGATGGTAAGGCATCAACAAGACAAATATCCTTGATGTTAGCACAGAGCGCTGCTTTGCACGCAACAACCTTTCCATAACACACTGATTCCATCCCCAGTGATTCACAAGGAGCAACTGAGGATGTGCAGCCCTGTCCTAAGGCTAACATGTTTTCAGTTGGTTGCTTCACTGCAGTCCTCCAAAAATCCTCCATCTGCTGATCTCAACAGGTCCATCATCCTCTATGTAGGAAGTGCCAATTTGTGCCAGCACCAATTCTGCATTTTCTGGATCTTGGCCTTGGAAGATGCACAGGACAGTGCATTTCCACAGGACAGTCTCACCAGTGAACCAGGGGAGTTTCCCCACTAAAACCTGAGAGCAGCAACAAGCCCCAAACTCTGGTTGTAGTCCCAGTTCCCCATACTGGAGCAGAGAGCAATCCCTTCTTCATCCCCTTTTGCCCTGGATGGTGCTGGTTGCAGGAGTAGGGCTGCAGGGTGGTCCTCAGAGCAGTCACCAGAGTGGCATTCCTGTCATTGTGACAGAGAATTAAAGGAAAAGTATCCAGTTTTATTCTGATGTAAAACCAGAATAGGTCTAGAACTTCTTGACCCATTTCACTCCCCAGACCCATTCCAGCACTTTCAGCCTGACTTTGAGAGCTGGAATCCAGCTCAACCCATCTCCAATATCCTTCATTTTTTATGGTTTCTAATCATCTCCCAGCTACCAGATCATCCCACATTGGATGGAAACCAATGGATTCCTTAACATACACAGGCACTCCCACATAGGCTCTGTCTTCTCCTTCTGCTACTCAGCACATCTGGTCAGCAAATGAGCCCTTTGAGTTTCCCTGTTTGGTGTGAAAGCATTTGATTTGTGCCTCATTTTGCTGTAGAACTGAACGTAGGTGCTTTCTCATTGCCAACCACCCCCTCAGCCTTCCCAAGGGGATACTCGTGTCCCCTGAGCTTGCTCTGATCAGTGAATCCTCAGATGCCAGCAGCAGTCTGAGCATTTATCACTAATAACATGATTTCCTAGGGCTTGGAGAGGGAAGGTAACCCAGACCACTATATGAATAAACACAGATCTGAAATGATGAATCAGAAAAGCATGCGCTCATTAAATATGTCAGATCTCACTGTAACAACCTCCTTTAAATCAAAAAATCAACTCTTGGAGTCTCTGCCCGGCCTTTCTCTCCATGTATGGAGAACCAAAGAGCCTACAATTACAGACCAGGTCTGGATTCAGAGAAACTGAAGAATTTGTCCTAAAAGGAGCAGCTTTTATGATCTCCAGTTATATTTTAGCCTGAAGTAATTGGCCCAGAGCTGGCTGCCCACCAAGACTGCTGCTGTGTCTGAACCTTTCCCAGGCTGCACATGCACATCATGCAGATGGAAATGCTGAGGGGATTGAGGCTGCAGCAAAAGTAGAAATTTTGCACTGCTTGAAACTCATTGAACTTACAATAACTTCCCCAAAGCAAGCAGACTGCAGCTAAAACCATTCATCTCCCTTGCTCTCCCATAAGTATAACAATTAATAGCCGTACTTGATTTTTTTTTAATTGCTCCCAATCTGAAACTCCACTTTCCAAATTCCAGCCCAGATAGAACTTCCACTGCTGAGTAATGAACCCTGAAATTGGACAGTGAGACATGTGACTGCACTAGAAACAATGGCACTGCCTTGACTCAAAGGGGACAGGATCACAGCTTATAAATATCTTCAAGGTGACAGTACATGAGAAAGCTGGCAATTATTCATAATTTTAACAGATAGTTGGAGACAGAGAACTCACTTACAGGTAGTAAGGGAGAAAAATATCTACACCTGGGGGAAGTTCTTAGCAGGAAAGCTGTAAAGCTGGGAAGAGCTCAGCAATGAGAGAAACTCTGCCCAGCTCAGGTATGGTACCTCACTCTTGGGCCTGTTTTCCCCCACTCAGCTGATATAAAGGATGCTCATGGACAATCAGGTTGAATCCCTCATGGCTGCACCACAGCTCAGACTTATAACCCAGCAGGGCTAAAGAACAAAAGAAGAGAAGGTCACAAACTGCCCAAGTGTTGTCACAAATACCATTAACTTTGTTCACCTTCTGACTAAAAGTACCCCAGACAAACAAAAAACAGCGGCCGTTACCCAACTCCATGGTTTCCCCAGACACAAAATGGTGGCCATTCCCCCACTCCATGGTTTCCCCAGACACAAAAGGGCAGCCATTCCCCCACTCCATGGTTTCACCAGACACAAAATGGCAGCCATTCCCCCCTCCATGGTTTCACCAGACACAAAATGGCGGTCGTTCTCCCACTCCACATCCCATTGTTTCCCCAGACACAAAATGGTGTCTGTTCCCCCACTCCACACCCCATGATTTCCCCAGACAAACAAATGCGACCAATAAAGGTTTGTTGTTTCTCCTCGATGTAGAACAGTGAAACATGTCTCCAGCACACAGAGAAACTGAAGGTGTTGGAGACTAAGGGTGCACGGCTGCTGCTAATTTCTTAAATCAGTCAAGTAAACAGCAACCCAATTTGCCATTACATTTGCAGGCTGAAGGAAGAATATAAAAATAAGGGGACTGACTTTGGGACGAGGGTTATCAGACACTTCCTTGGTAAGCTCTGCAATGCCTCACTGCTGCTGTTGGACATTCTGACCTATGCAAATCTTCAGCACATTTGTCTTTGGATCTGTGCTCGCACACAAACACGTGACCCACGCTTACGTGTGTTGCAGGAGTTGTGAAGTGCTGGCACCTCCCAGCCTCTGGGAAAACATTAGAAAAGATCACATTTCCTTTTCGTGACTTAACAGGTTCCTTGTATTTGTTTGCAGCTTCTCCACTTTGCAGCTGCAACACAACAGCCTTCGGCAGCAGCACAAGAGCCTCCGGGCCCAGTTCAAATCCATGACTTCCTTCAAAATTTTCCACGGCAATGCTTCCCGCTGTCAGTTTGTGTCTGCGTCCCCGTCATGATGCAATGGGCAGTAGAGAATGGCTGGGGCAATATTTCCAGCCGCCCTCGGCTTTCCAAGCAGCTTTGAGACTGCTTATTTCAGTACTGCTTCAATGTTTCTCTCCTGTTTGAGAGTCGCAGCACACGATGCTCTACTTTGGCTAATTAATTTTTAAAGAAGCTGGGTATATTAATGCAAATTCTATTAGCGATGCCTCTTGGCAGCCCGTGTATTAAATACAATGCCAGTAGCATGACAACTCTTGACAGTCTCCACAGTGGTAAATTACATATATTATTATTTTATGCCCCTTTTAATGATTTTAAGACACATCCTTAAAATAAACCAGAATTGTTAGTATGCTTGTACTAAAGCACAAAAATATTCCTTCTTATTTTAGCAAAGCGTATGTTCCTATTAGAGCTGGAGATGCCAGATAAAGACTGGCACACACCATGTGTGGTGTGAAGTGGTGGAGCTGTGTTGCTTGCAGAGGGATTGCAGAGGCTGATATCAAGGGAGGCTCTGACTTGCTATTCCTTTGGAGCCATAAATTGATATTCCACATTGGATGATTATCATCAAGGGACAATCACAATATTTGATAGCAAGCCCAACTGCCCTGCAAACTGTTTTGATGATAAGAGTTCCTAAATCTCTGCTGGTGTGATGGCCACTAGAGAGGGACAAAAAAAGAGGCTTTGCAAGTGCAAATCCCTGCTTGGGAGAGTTTATAATGCAAAGTTCAGTGGCAGCACTGTCTGTGTTGGATTCAGCCCTTTCCACGATGAAGGAGAAGAATCTGCTGACAGGTTATATTCCATAGCAAATAAGTTGTGCTGACTGCTCACGATCCAGCAGGAGTTGGACACAGGAAGGGTACTGTGCAGGATCCAAGCAAAGCTGGATCTTGCCCAACATGAGGTATTACAGAGAGAAAAGAAACTAGACAGGGCCAGCACAGAAGTGAAGGGAACCTTTCCAGGGCCATCTTGGTGGGACTAGCAGGACTGAAAGCCTGGGATGGGACAATCAGCAAGAAAAGAAAAGAAAGGAAGGGGGGTAAACAAGCAGTCCTGGAACAGACAGGAACACAGCTGATCTCACAGGGATCAGATATGAAAGACCCTTTAACCTGCAGGGTCACATTAGATCCTGGAGTGTGAACAGGCTGGCAAAAACAGCCCTGTAGCCACAAAACTCACTGTTAAAACTCTCTGCTCTCATGTACCCGGCCCAGGTATTCAGCAGTTCACTGTTCTGCTAGTCCAGAAAGCAAGTAAAGCTAATCAGAAGGTCTCAGCCCCTGCCATCGTGGGTGTCAAATACAATGCCACACAATGGGACAGATGGATTTCTAGTTCCTTCCTACCTTTATTTATTTTTATTTTAAAGCAGCACATTGAAGACATGGAAACTTAACAGTTAAGCAAGGCTGCACAGGTAACCTGAACTCAGTGCTCTCAACATAACAAAACTTTGAGTTGGCCAGTTGCACTCCTGTCTCTGTTAGGGCTCCCTGCTTTACTTCACTGTGCAGGAGGAGCAGCGTGGCAGGAGCTGATGTTCTGCTCCAGCAAACACTGTTTGCCATCTCCTACCTTCGACTCTGCAACCTTGGCATCCTTCAAATGAAAGGGGCAGATCCACTGATAAGGTCAGGCTGCTCTCTGCCCCCAGGTATTTACTGCTGCTCAGGCGAGTTCACCTGGGTAGGCTCCACAGCAGAAGGGAAAAGGTGCTGCCTGACAAAACCCGGTCAGAAGACATTGAGTGCCCTTGTGGAAATAATTTGTGACTGGATAGTATTTTGCCTGTGTTGGGAGCCAGCAAGGTAAAATAGGTCAGTTCAGTTTTGTGGCTGAGTCCTACTACAGACGGAACCTGAAGATGTTGCTGCCTGCAGCCATTTTGGGTTTTGCATATAGTATTTTCACCTTCCTCTGCAGTATCTCAGCTGTGACGAGTTACATCTGAAAACATCACAATGCACACTTTAAGAAGGGTCTTTTCAGACCCTTATTTTGATCAACTAAAGGCTTAAAGCAGCTTGGGGGTAGTGGCAGCTAAGGAAAGGTTGGGGAAGGTGCACGAGCACCATTCATCACTTAGAGTTTATGAGTGGCTCTCCCAATTTCTTTTAGCCTCACTCCCAAATTTGGTAAACGCAGATACTTTTTTTTCCCAAGGTCAAAAGTCTTGTTCAGCCCCAAACAGCTTTTCTCACGTCCTTCCTCACCCGTGCCTTCATTCCTCCAGAAAACAGACGGAAGGGAGCAGATAAAAAAAAGCATTGGCACAGCTCTGCCTTGGACTACCATATGCTCCTCTGAATCTCCTCTTGTCCTCTGAATAACCAATTTCTGCTCTCTGCTCTTTCACATGCAGTGATCAAATTGCTGGAAGAAAATATTCATACTTTTCTCAGCCACATGGTTTTACATTTCAAACACCAGCACCCTGGTCCTTCCTTCACCCTGCTGGCACTCAAACAGACCGTGTTTCTTTCCCTTACTCACTGAGATTTGGTTGGTGGCGAAGAGAGACTTTGGCAAAACATCCTATTCCGAAGCACATGGCACATATGAGAGATCAGTGGCAATCATCCCATCCATAATGTCAGAATCTAAAGAGAGATTTAATCTCATGATATTTGAAGACTTCACAAGAACAAGTTTCCTTTTTTTATTTCGACTTTGGGATTTCCTGTAACGGAAATAACAATCCTCAAATTATCCTTTCCTGTTGGAAGGAAAGTTTTGCTGTACAAAACACACAGCAATGGCTCAAAGCAGTTCTTACCTCCTGGGAACAAAAGGTCACCACAAGAAAAAGTGCAAGAAGCAGAACTTGCACATCACAAGGATCAAATGTAGGTCAGCGCTGGCATGCTTTGAATATTTTTTTCCTCTGCACTGAACAAAGAGGTTAATTCCACCCCAGGCCAGACCACTGTGAGGGAGAGTGGCTCTCCTCCACCTCTCTGCTCCTCCCTAGGCTGCAGTTCAAACCAGTCCCAAGAACCTGCAGTCAGCAGGGTAACAAAATTGTTGAAAAGATCTCAGTCTAAAACCACTCTCACACATTAACTGGAGCTTAACTGGGACACCAGAGCTGATTACAACTCACACATTACCCAGCAAGATGCTGCAGGTATCAATTCCCCACAGGTCCCAGCAAAGCCAGCTCTAACATCAGTCCAGTGAACTGGCCTTCTGCAGACTTTGTCCCATTCCTGTGATGAACCTAAGCTTTTGGCCCTGCAGCAAGAGACCTCAGGGACTCACCAAAGGCATCTTCTTTATCTCCGTATAGAGAGATTAAGGGTTTAGCAACTGCAGTCAGGAATGCTTGCCAACAGCCCATCCACAAAGCCCAAGAAGTAGGGGAAAAGCATCTATCAGCACTGAAGTAAGCCAGTGTCAACTCTGATTTGCTAAAAAGCAGGTGAGCCTTGAAGCCTTGGAAGTGGCGTATGGGGAGAGTCATCAAGGAGTCTGATCCAATCCTCCAGTCTCTGAAAGCATCTCATACAAAGAGCACAGCAAACTGCAGCTCCAATGGTGCAAGGAAAAGCAATTTGTTCTTGAGCAAAAGGCGAGGGGGGGGGAAAAGACTCCTGTAAAATACTGGAGGGGGAGGGAAAGAACATAAGACTTCAACAAGCCCAGCCTTAAATCCTAAGAGAGTTACAGGAAACTGCTTGGAAATGAGAGAAAAGGCAAAAGCAGCTTTCCTGGATGCCAGATGTGACTTCAGGGCAGGAAGAGCTGTGATTATCCAAGAAAGAGTGGATTTTGCTTTGGAGGGACAGATCTAAGGGCAAACCAATCCAGCTTGATGTGAAATCTTGCCCTACCATCGGTTCCATCTTGCAGGTGTCCCAAATCCTCCCTGCAGTTAACCTTGGTGCCAGTCTCTCCAGGGGGTATGAGTCTGTTGCTGCCAGACCTCAGCAGGTGTGAAAATCTCCACACACCTCATATTCATCACTAGAGATGATACAAGGGGCAGAGAGAAGAAGCAGCTTACTCTTCAGATCGAAACTTGAGTGTGTGAGGGCAGAATTTTCTCGGAACTTATAAAATGATCAAATTTAGAACAGGACTCACGTAAAACCAAGTGAACTTTGGGCAGTATGCATCACGCATCAGCAGGCTGTTTTACAAGGTGCCTCGCCCTAGCATTTCATGCACTTCAGAAGTTGTGTTGGCATGTGTCTGCCACCAGCCACCCTGCAAGGCCACTGCCTTTCCCTGCTCCTCCTGGACTCCCTTGATGGCTCTCACACCACATATGAACCATGGACAATGGTGACTCAATACAGCAGCAGAACCACTCACTCCCCAAGTGCCGATGGCCAGAGAGGGAAAACTTGGTGGCATTAGACCCCTCTTCCAGTTGCTTTGGATTTACTGCATCAAGGAAGACAAGATTCCTCATTCTGCCAGTGCTCTTTTTGCTCAGTCCTCACTGAGCCTTCCCCAGTGTCTGTCAGCAGACAAGGAAATGTTTCTTGAGGTGCAGCTTACAGATTACTGCACAAAAATAGTTTATTTGCTTACAGTGCCGGGGATGCAGCATTAGGGATGCTCTCAAGTCACTTGAAGCATAGTATGACTACAATACAATCCACTGGAGCAGAAAGCCTGGAAGGGGGAAGGGAGACCAAGGGGAAAAAAAAAAATATTCAGGCTGTCTTGAATGCTATAAGCTTTGCTTTTTTTCCTCCTTTCCTAATGTGACACAGTAAGTTGCACAGGAGCACAGAGTAACAAATGGTTCCTGCAGGGATCACTTTATTAATGAAGTATTGATAAAGGCAAAATCTGAAATGCCTAAATAATAAATGCTTCTTTGCATTTGTAGCACAACCTTAAGCTCAAAGATCTTTCGTGTCTTAGTCACTTGCAAAATGGCTTTTCAGGAAGGTTCTAGATATTCTGTGAAAGCCCAGATCATCACGAATTAGGGCTGCCTACATCATAAAATTATGCTCATCAACTGAGTCAGCACTGGAACAAGATTAGCAGTAACAACACTTGATAGACAATAACAAGACAAATTTAAGGTACTCCAAAAAGTTTATTACAGTGTAGATGCACTATGCAGTGGTTGTCACCGGAAAAATTACTACAGTGTGGAGCTAATAGCTAATTTTCCGAAATGTTTTGCAGCAACTTTGAACACTCAAATGAAAAGTGGGTGTTGTGAAAGTGAAAGCATTCTGAGCCAAATTTTGCTCTTAGATGTGCTGTTATTGCAGCTCCTAATGAGATTTGGTCTTCTAGGCAAGATTCAGAGCAGTAGCATGCAATTTTTTTTTTTTTTTTAACTGAAATAATATTGATTTAGAACTTGGTGGAGGAGTCTACTTATATACAGTTCTACAAATTTTAATTTTTTTTTTTTTACACCTGTATCTTTGCAGCTGCCAAGCTTTCATAAAATAAAACCAAGGTTAAATTGAGCAGTAGCTCCTTCCCTAAGTGACTCACTGCATCTCTCTCTCCTGCACTTGCCATTCAGCCTCCTTTCTCCAAGGCTGTGCTTTGGTAGTGTTTTACTCCAATTTTAGCCATATCCTACATGACCACCGAGAATCAGTTCCCCAGACTTCCCCTGGCAGAGCTAAATATGTTTGTGCTATAGGAAAAAACAACACCATATGGCAGTTGTTTGATCTCTAAGCAGAAGCTGGTTTTTTGAAAACTGATGAGCTCCACCTGTCTAGAAAGTTGCCTTTCCCTCCCAGACACTGCCAAACTTATTTGCACACTGCACATGTCCCCAGCATCCAGGATAAGGAAACTGTGGAGAACTGTTCTGGACTGTCACCAGTTCCTGATTACACAAACTCTGCAGTGTCACTGCTGTCTTCAAAAGTGACCAGAGACTGGATTTTCCCTATTCAGGTACATCAATAGTCTTTGATACTCTGACACGGGTAGCTGATGGGATTTTCCCATCCATTTCCCAGGATATTACCCCAACTGCAAACCTACATTTGCACATAACCTGAGGTACATGGATACATACTGTGGCTCAACATCCAGTTACATAAGCCTGACACACCACGTTATCAGCCTGCTTTTAGGAGCCTCTGACATTATCTTGGACGAAGTCCGCAGGCCAGTGATTCTTGCTCAGTGTCATTGAGACCTTTGTATCTACATGAAAACCACTTAAGGACATAAGAAGGGTTCAGCCTTTCACGGGACACAAAGTGTCCACTCTGACCTGCCACATGGTGCCAACAAGAGACCAACAGATACCAGCTGGGTATCCTGGGCTTTGTGCCACGATGTGGCCTGGGTGCATCCATACAAAAATAAAAATAAACCACAACTAGAAAGGAGGCATGAGGAGAGGGAGAATAAGCATGATTTCCCTGAGCAAGATGCTGGCTCGGCTTTCTTTCTTTTCTTTTCTTCATGCTGTGCAACTATTTGCTAAAGGAAATAATTTCACTAAAGATGCTCCGCTTCCTTTGCGAAATTACTCTTTAAATGCTGATTCTCCATCTGTTGCACAGCTCCAGATTTTGAAAGATATTTAGGGACCCAATAGCTCCCAATTCAAATAGATGTCTGACATGTTTTAAAAATTAAATTTCTGCTTTTACATGTAACGACACACAAATTTAACCCTTGATTTTTTAGGCTGGGGGAAAAAGAATTGTAAGAGCAGTTGGAATGATTAAGAAAAACAGACTCGACCTTGAAACAAGATACAAACCTTGATGCAAAAGGTTATGGAACACATCTACATCTCAGACACACCATGTGCTACACCAAAGAGTTTATTGGTTTGTAATAAGCTCTCAAGTGTGAAAGCAAATGAAAGTTAAACTTCCTTCACATCACACGAGCTCAGTAAAGCTTACTTAAACTCACTTGCCACTTACATCTGGCTCCCAGGAAGCTTGGCAGAGCACCCTACAAGAGGTGCCTACTTCCACACCATCTATCCAACACCACCTTCATTAAGTGGAAACGAAAAGCAGCCTCAGTAGGGAATTTTTTCCTATAGGAAAACACGTGTCAAAGCTCCAGAGTCACAACTATCACATTATGGGGTTAAAGCATAGAACCACAGGGGCGGAGCAGAAAGGGCTTTGCAGACTAACACAGGCAGCACTCTATGATCCTCAACACAGCTCCTAGACATCCACCAGCCATCACCACCTTCACTTCAGTCCCCTGACAAGTCTGCAAGTCACAGATTATAGAGATGCCTTTAAAATAAATGGTTCCTTGGATGAAGCTGAGCTGCTGGCTGCACATTTTCTCCTCGGCAGTCACCTGAAAACTTTGCACCTTTGCTGTATGAATTCAGAACTTAATTTTCCTGTATTGTTAATTTTTAAATTGGCTTTTTTTAATCCATACATTTTCACACTCACGCCATGCTTATCTACACATTTTTATAGAATTCTTCAGATTCATTCACAGGAAGTTATTTTAAAGACACTCTAAAAGGAAACACTTCTTGAGTCATCTATCCAGAAAGTGCTTTCATATCATGAGTCTATCCACTGAGGACTCCAGGGGACAGCAAACCCAAAATGTATAGCTTTCCTAAAACCCTTTTGAGTTGCAAGCTAGAAAGAAATGCTGTATAATTTATCAGAAATGTAAACCAATCTCCAAATAGATGAATCTCCCAAACAGCTTTCTTGGTTTTCAGATAAACACTAAACTAGGACACCATGGCAAAGATAATGTGTTCAATACAAGACACATAACAAGTTAAAGTCAGTCATATATTCTACTTTTCTGTCACCAAGGGATCTTCCAGAAAACTGTAATCTCGCTGCAAAACCTTGCTTAGTCTTTCATTTCTCATTGCACCACACCGAATGAAAGCAACGGTAAGTCAAGTCCATCTTTCACATTGTTTAAAAATTAAGGTTCAGCACACTGCCAAGTTTCCTTCTTGGACACACAAAGGTCTGAAAAGTTTGCTTCAAGAAACAATTAGCTCTTCCATTCATCCTGTGATCTGTTCATTCAGAAACCAAATGACTGCCCTCTTTCATACTAGCCAAGATTGATGCTCTCATATCTCAGGGTAGCAGTCTGGAGCAGACTGAAGAACCACTTAAAAATGATGTATTCATTATTCATTTCCAGAGTTCATTAAATAATCTTTCATATTTGTTTTCTTTGTATTTTTGCCACGACTGAGTGCAAATAAGCTTACTACTGGGTCTCAGAGGAGAAGATCAAGGATGCTGATTACCTCAGCATACAGCCTGTGTTCTGCTGGAGGTTACAGAAGAGTGTTTCTCCTCCTGAGAACCCCAAAACATACCCAGTGTAAACAGCGGTCACTTTGTGCAGTCCACACAAAGCTGATGGTTTGGGAAGGACTCCGACAGCCCTCAGCAGGGCTTTGACAAGAGTGGAGCATAAAACAGCTTTTTCCCCTCGGAAACAGGCATTCAGGGAGGAAAACAAGCAGCAGGAAAAGGCTATCCTTAGGGAAGCAGGGAAGCCAATACTCCACCCCAGGGAAACCATCTCCAGGGAGCAGAGTACAACTTCCATCCCAAGCACCAAGCAGAGGATGTCTTCCTGAAAACAGCAGAGAACTGATTGATAGAGAAAATATCGGTGAGGAAGAACCACTGCCCCGGGGAATAGTCAGAGTAGGAGGTTAAAACTATATTCCTATTTTAGGATTTTCACATAACCCTGTTTTAGTTGGTTTCCAGTCAGGAAGAAATTCCTGCTCTTCTCCTCATGTCCAGTTCCTTCGCTAGATGGATGAATTTTGCAAACCAGGAAAGGCCAGGAGAAAACACACCTCCCCTACACTGGCATCTGATGTAGGACCAGAGAATTTCCAACCAAACTGAAGCCTGTTGACCACTGCATGAGCTGCCTTTATACTGCTGTCCCCAGAATCCTTTATGTAGTCATTGCATCTGCTCCCTTGGGCTCTGGGGGAGGAATAAGCAGCATCAGTGGCCTGAGGGACTACCACAGTCGTTTTGCAGAAGCTCAGACTGTTATTTAACTGCTACAGCCTCAGATGATAGACTTGAGTTATGTCAAGCAGTAGAGATTCACCATTGCCAGAAGGGCAGCGCTGTGGAAAAGCAGCCTTGAATTTGACAGAGTGGAAGAGGAGGACTGAGGCTGTGGTGAACTGTGGCCTCAGAACACACTCACATGTCAGGGCCTTGGTGGCCATGGATGTCTCACAGGATTAGCTCCTTCCTGAGAAAGCTCTGCACTTGGGAGAGAATCAGAAAACCCCTAAGGACAGGTAGCAATCCTATGGGGCATATCCCTGTATCTGGTGTCTAAGGCAAGCTCTTCCTCCCTCTTCAGCTGCACATACTTTCCTCAGCACTAGGAAAAAGGGATTAATCAAGTGCCCACTGCTGAACACAGCTCTGGAGCAAAGGAAAGAGTGTGCAAAGGAGCACTGGCACGTGTGCCAAGCCAGGGCTGCAACAGATGCTGCCACAGGGTAGGGATGTGTTGATCCCAGTGCTGTGTGGGTTTCCCAGTCAGAGCAGCACCAGCTCTGCTGATATTTATCTTGGTTTACCATGGGGCTCTGTTCAGTGCAGCTTTAAATATTTTTCTTCCCTCTTAACATGGTTGCTCAGAATGAGGCAGCTGAAGTGAAATGCAGAGGTCCTGAAATCAGACAGGTTTTGTTAGCAGGGTACATTGCTCCTCTCATCAGCTGCCTCCCACCTCCTTTCCTTCCTCCACATGACATCCCCTGTTGTTTAGGCACTAATGAAGACAGCAAAATGGTTATAGGACTCAGGAGATCATTTATCAGGAATTCCGTGCCTATTTTAAAGGTCTGTTCCATTAAAAAAAATGTAAGGACTTCTCTCCTAAGGATACTCCTCAGGAACTAGTTCATTTGGGAAAAGGGATGCAATGCAGGTGAAAAGTAAAGAAATGTCTCTTCGCTGAATTACTACAAAGAGATAATCAACATTTACCTGCATACTTTCTCACTGCCCTACAGGACAGCTGCTCCAACACATGGGAGGAGATGAGTAAGGGTGCAAGGGAAGGAAAAAAATTGCTATGTCCACTCCCATCCCCTTTTACAGGGCAAATACCTCTATTGAGAAGGTAAAAGAGAGCTTGAGATTTTCATCTGCCACACTCATCATTTACCTGTGCCCAGGTGAGCAGCAAAGGGCACTGCTGAGCTTCATCCTTAAACCTTCCCTTGGAGCAGGATGAGGTGGTTTTTCATAAGGCATCTTGCAGCCCACATATGGAATTTATTATCAGAGTAGCCTCTGGCACTCTGCTTCCTATAGGAGAGTCAGACTCTCAGATAACTTCAGGAGACAGCAGCTACCCTCATATACATATACCAACACTTTGAGATCCTCTACCAAACTAGACCCAAGAAGAGGTTCAGTCAACCTGAAGGTTTAAACCTCTGTGGCCCACCATGCCCAGGGACATTGGTTGCCTCAGGTCCAGATAAAGCTGCAGCTTAATCAGTCTTGTCCTCTGAGACAGATGTCAAACATTGGTACTATCACTCTGCTGATTGTCAGCATTGTTTTTGGGTCTGCCTGATGATCCAGCCTAAAGGCTGAGATCTGGTTCAGCCAAAGGAGACTGTGCCAGTTCAGCTAAACTGAGTGTAAGCAAATATAGAGCCCTGGTACACTACACAGCACAGGGGCTTTCAACATCTCTGTTGACACAGATGAGGAATCAATTCACCAAGTCCCTTTTCCTAGAGGGTACAATATAGCCCACCTCCAATACCACCTGATGTCAGCACAGAAACTATCCCAGCGTCTTCATTGTTCTTTTCAATAGGACACTGACATTCTATGTAGTCATAGTATGGGGGTGTTCTGTAAAGGAAACAGAAGGAAGTTGGTAACAGGAGTGGGATCTTTCACCCATGACAACACTTCAAACTGTCCAAGGTCATTGGTATCCATTCAGCAGTTGATGAAATTATCAGGAGATAATTAAGAGGGAAGGCTTTCACACCACAGATATTCCTTGGCAGCCTTGGCTGGCTATGGGAGAGGCCAAATACTGAAGTGAACCACCCTCACTTTATGGATTGAGAAGAATCAGGGTAAAACATGTTGGTAGAGAAGAATGACAAAGGAACCAACACCACACCCTTTCTCAAGAGGGAGATTATTCCCTTTCTGTGCATCTTTTTCCCAGTCTGTTTCTATAGCATCCCTCATCAACACTCTGCTTTGGAACATCTTCTGAAGGATTAAAGGGCTCCTCTTAACCCTAGGAGGGAACAAAGCACGAGGCTTGTTCAAACCGTGCTGCTTCCAAGGACTCTGCAAGTGAAGTAACCCATGTGATCTGCTCCACTGAACCACAAGGAACACACAGACACCTCCAGACTGAGAGCACTTCAGAGACAAACATAAGCAAAGAGAAAACTACCAAAAATAGAGGTCATGAAAATAGGTGCTGTCATGATGGATTTTCCCCAGAAAGTAAACTAAACAGGAATCCTGCTCCAATACCAGTTAGTAACTGCCAGTGAGTTTTCCTGGAAGCTCATTTCAACTCTATTTGCAGATCTTTACACAACCCTGTTGTGGGTACACAGAGAGCATGAAGCACTTTTCCCTTTCTTTCCCCCTTTGTATCACCCTCCTATAGCTGGCGTGGGATTACAGCTAAGAGCTTCAGAGCCCTTAAAGCAGGGACAGAAGACAAATACATGTCTGCAGCATCCCATGTAGTTCACTCCAGCCAGCCCAAGTGGTGCAGTTGGGTCTGCACACAGCAAGAGGCCACCTGCCCCTCATTAAAAGCCTTGCTGTCGCCCACTCTTCCCGGGAAAGCTTCCTGTCACCATCACAGAGAACTAACGTCACAAGCTGCTGCCACTACTGGTGCTTTTCCCCTTTCTGGGAAAATAAATAACAACAGCAGTCCCCTCCATACTGGATTGAAACCTGCAATTAAGAATTCATTCAGGGGCAGATCTCTAATTGGTTTCTCCCAGGAGAAAGGGAGACTCAGCAACCTGTTGTGTATACTGAGAATTAAAAAGGACTCCAGAAAAATGATGTTGGAGGAAGAAGAGTCACTTGGGTTTTTTCCTGTTGGGGCAGGAAGTGTAAGGGAACAGAAAGAGGACAAACACATGCTTCACCACCAGAAGAGGTTTTACACCTAATATTGATGGGGTTAGCTTTTTGAAATTGTTGTCTTTTTCTCTGAATACTTGCAAGACTTAATAAAAACAGGCTTTCTGAAGGAGCCAGCTGCTGCCTGCCATCTCCCCCACACCTATAGAAAAGCAATACAGAGTGGGCTAAGTTTCTGCAGCATCTTCCCTTGCTTTGTTTTATTTTTAACTCTGTGTCTGCCTCCAGTTCTCAGAACAACTCCTGCACATCCCTGTCATTTCAGACTCATTTCCCACAGTGGATTTCAGATTCTTGCAGTATTTCAAATATCCCTAGATGAAGTGCCAGGGCAGCTTATTTTTCTTGATCCCAGTACCCCTTTTTATTATTTATTTTCACCAGGCTTCTGAAAAGTACTTTTTTGCCCCTGAACAAAACAACAAGGACAGCAGGGCCTCATTGTACACACAGTCCTATTTCTTCTGACCCAAGATCTGATGCTGGTTAGGCCAGGCTGCCACAGCACAGTTACACTGAGGTCAATCCCTTCCCTCAACACAAGTCAACAGGCAGGTATTGGACCATGCTCAAAAATGGCAAACATAACACAGTGGGACTTTTCCATCAGATAAATTGTACCTTGGAAGTGAAGAGAGGATAACTGGGAAAGATACGATTTTTAGTTGCTTCCACTTAGCATTTTTATCTTATTATCTACTGCTTATAAAATTTCCCATTAGACCACCCTTGTGTCTTATGAAGAAGTCAGCATCTTCCCTGAAGATGTTTTCAACATAATTTTCCTAGTTAGGTTTGAATCGTGGCAGAGTAAACTATACCACCTGAAAACAGTAAAGCTGCCACCCCTGCTCTTGTAACCATCACTGCCGTGTCTCACGCTTTTCCCTGAAGCACTGTAGGAAATATTCTCTAGTCCCTATCAAACACCACACATCAAAGCCTGGATCAAAATGACATAGAAAGACAACAGCAGTACCCACAAGTACCAGGCTATGCAATATTTTGCCTTTTAACCATACTGTGTCTCACAGCAGAGGAGCAGCTGCAGCAACTCACCACAGATACATCCTTGTGATCCCCTCCAGCCTCCTGGTGAGGTGAGATGAGACCATTATCATACAAATTCTCTTTTGCATGGAGTACACTGCAAGCTCTGCCCAAGCAGGACAGTCCCCATCACTGTGACAGTGCAACTCAGCCAACTCCTCTCTCACTGGCTTCTCTTCATCTCAAAAGTTCATTAAGCTGGTGGAAGATGAAGGCTCAAGCTAATCTTGGGTTGTCTGCATTCAAAATAAGTAGCTAGTCCAGCAAAAAATCCCCTCATGGTTTACTGCCTTCCTCTAGAAGCCCAAGCAGTGATTTATACCTACTTTTTAATACTATACCCTTTGATACTTTACCACTATCAACAAGCCAAACTAGCAGTCATTTGTCCTAACTGATCTCTGCCTTTGAGGGATATTATCCAAGTACTCCCCCATTCCCCAAACTTTCCTTCCATGCACACACCACTGCTGTTTTTTTTCTTTAGATCTGATGATTCCACAATATCCTGATGCATTTTTTGCTTGACTTGTAATGAAGGCCAAGCAGAAAAAAATTGAGAGTGTTCCTGCTTCACCTACTCTCCTCCAGACCCCAGGATTTTTCTGTACAAAAATAACTAGAGGTGAATATCCAGATTCATACTCAGAAAAACTAGAGCATACTGTCACAAAAATGACTAGTTCTGCCCACCCAAAATTTCACTTCACATTTCACCTTCCATGACAAACTTTTTTCCTCCATCTTGCTTTACACAGCGTCAAGATATTGGGATACTGTCAAGAGCTCTCACCTTTCACTGCACAAAATGAAAATTGAACAAGCAGAGATTCCAGCTCAAACTTTTTAAAAATTAAAGACAAAGTAATTGCTGTGTCCACTGAATCATAGCCAGTAGTCCTTGGAGAACAACACTGGGAACTTTGCAACACACAGGTGGATTCCTCAAAGCAGAGCTCCGAATTTCCCTTGCTCACAGTGATCAGGTATTTCATCTTCCAGCCAAGATGTGCAGCACAATGAAAGCAAAGGCTTTAGATCTCAAGAGAGAAATTTAATCCCCATTTCTCAGGTGACAAATGGTAATTCACGGGTAGAGAGATTTACCTGCAAGTCTTATTGCAGCAGAACAGGAATATCATTACCTCATTCCTCCCATTTCCTTGCAGTTTCCACAGAGAATGAAGGCAGTTTTGAACCCAGTTTTGACCTGTTTTACTGTCCCAGGAAGGGAAACATGAGAAAGAATTGGTACTTTGTTGGTCTCAGTAAGCACTGAGAATTCAGGGGTTCATTGACATTGTTTAACTCCTGGCACCTGAATAGACTCATGTGAAAACTGCCAGGCCTAACAATGAAAAATGTTCTAAGATTAGGAAAAAGTGTTACATTAGTGAATCACAGTTTGTCCTGCCAAACCAGGTTCCTGCAATTAGTTTTGAGAACTATGAATGAAGCTCATGCCTTTATTAGCATGGGCTTTTCCTACATAAAATCTTACCTAGTTTGGATGTTGTCTTCCCTTCCTCTCCCTCATCTATATTAAGCTATTGATACTTCACTTGCAAGTATTTATTTACTCATTGGGGTATGAGTATCTTAATCATTATGTTTGTATAAAGCACAAGAGAAGACGTGATTAGTCTTGATTTAGGCACAACTGTCATGTTAGTTTATAATGGTAGTGGTATATTCAAATTAAGGTGCATCCACCCCTCCCAAAAACCCCAGTGCTACCTCTCTTCGATCAGGCTGCATGCCAAGAAAGAAAAATATTGAGTTTCTATAGTGTGTTTTAAAAAAATTACCCTGTACAACTGAATAGCTGAACTGTAACTCTAAGATTCAGTTGATGGCCTGTTGACTGCCCCTGCACTGAAAGAGGGGGACAACTGTTTCTTGTTACTCTTCAGAAGCTGTCCCATTAGCACTGCAAAACTACAGTGTAGCACAAAAAAAAAAAAAAAAAAAAGAAAAAAAAGAAACAAGAGGCTTCCAGTACAAGTTCTTCCCTGCATTCTGATTTCCAGTGCAGGCAGGTGGAGCTGAGGGCTCCAGCCAGCACGCAGAGCTCTGCTGGCTGGAGATGCAGCAGTCTGCACAGTGATTGCTCAGGGTGCAGAGAGGGATGCTGGCAGATCGGTCCTGAAGGGTCTTTAGTACAAACAAAAGGATAGAATTCATTTAGCCAGAAGAGAGAGAAAAGGCCTTTTGCAATAATATCAATAAAATCTCATTCAATCTCTATCCCCCCCCTAATCCCCATTGCAAATTTAAGACTGATTTATTATTAGCTGGCTGAGATGAGCAATTAAAATAGAACATTAGAAGACACTTAGGTGAATTCAGCACCTTGTGTGGATATGTGGCAATAAATCTGTTCCCTGGCAGTGTGTGGGAGAATTCCTCCCTACTGTAGATTCATACCCAGTATCAGGCAGGGCCTCACTTGCTTATTGCCAAATAAGCAGTGGGACTGGTGCATAGGATGGCAGCAATCCCAGTCTCTATATGCAGGAACAAAACAGTGCCAGGGATAATTCTTCATACAGGTAAACTGGAGGCATCTCCTTTTCCACGAGGAAATGCCACGCCAGATATTAATATACACAGGCTGTTTCTCCCTTCAACCTGTGTTGTGTTATTATGTGTTTATGAGGGAAAAGAAAAACAACAAATTGTGCAGAGCTTTGACCCTCCCCCCAACAAACCAGTCAATGTCACCAAGCAGATCAATTCAAAGAGCCAAATTCCAATACCTTTATCACACCCAGAAGCTTCTAGTGTGAAGAGGGTTGTACAATGAATGATGATCTAAGCAATAAAGTAGTAACAGCTGGATTTTTAGACAGCCCCTGTGCCAACATAAAAGGGCACAGCAATGCTGCCCTATCCACAAAGGGCCACATCCTGGCTCCTGTTGGAAGCACACGTGTGGGGAACAGAGAGAAAACTGGAAAATTCCTGAGAGGAGCCTACAAAGCTTCTGAGGCAGCACAGGATCCAGCTCCCCTGACATCAGCAGGGCAGTTCCTGCTCTGGCAAGCTCTGTACTGTCGCAATCCTTGGTCCATTTTCCATCCACTGTGGCTGGAGGTGTAAGTGCTGGAAGCACAGCTTTTAAACAGCCGAAAGCTAGAAAGCAAATACGTGCTCCAAAGGGATTATTTTAAATTTCTTTGAGTATTTGGGGCTGGGCTCCCAATGAATTCAAATAGCTGAGATTACTCACAAACCCGGCGCTGCTGAAAATCTCCCAAACAAATGACTCCTGCCTTGAAAGGACCTTGGCTCCAGCACAAAGCTATTTCTGCCTTAGCATGATCGATCCTGCCAACCTGACGGGTTTTTTTGTGTAGGAGATCTCGGATCAGCTGAAGGGGACGTTCTGCAGAGAGGCTCCAGTGCCGAGACAGAGCAACGCACCCAGCAAGGCATTGGGCCACATGTCAGGTGACTCACAGGAGCAAGGGGACACTCGGAAACCAGATAAAATCACAGAATATTCTGAGCTGGGAGGGACCCACAAGGATCATCAAAGTCCAGCTCCTGGCCTTGCACAGGAGAGCCCCAACAATCCCACCATGTCCCTGAGAGCGTTGTCCAAACACTCCTTGAGCTCAGGCAGGCTCGGTGCTGTGACCACAGCCCTGGGGAGCCCGTGCCAGTTCTCAACCACCCTCTGGGTGAGGAGCCTTAAGAGTAAAGAGCTTGATTACTCTATCTGGGCCTTCCCTGCAGATCTGTGCTGCTCACTGCCTTCCAAGGGTCCTGCCCACTGAGAACATGAGCAGCTCTGATCCTTGATGCAGCACAAGCAGCCACAGTTCTGCCAGCCGAAGGCTCTGCACCACCCTGAGGGATGCTGGGGAGGCAGGAGGAGCATCCTTACTCTTGAGGAATGAAGGTAGCTTGGGATGCAGCTGCTTAAGAGAAGCAAAAGCTGCAACAAGGCTATTTTCACACCTAGACTCTTCTTGAACTTGACTTTGGACACTGCTCACCTGCTTCAGGGACAAGCAGAAGCTTTTCTTATTCTCCTTGAACTATTTATCACAAACAAGAATCAGATATAAAGCTTAATATTAAACATTTTAATCTTGTTTGCATGGATTGAAAACCCCCACAGGAATAACTGACTCCCACAAACAGCGTGGGTGTCAGCTTCAGATCCCCTGACAGGTAAGTGCTCACAAAGTTGGGAGTAAGGACAAGGCAAAGCCGACACTGAAGCTCATTAGGTGAGGCAGCCTTACCACCCCAGGGTTAAGTTCCCGAGCAGGTAACACACACAGCCCCCTGCCCAACCACTGTGCCATGCCAAAACCAAACCAATTTGCCTCTGATTAGTTTTCCTTTTATAATCACACAGACCTCACATCTTCAGCTCTGTGTTCAGGGCTCTGCTCCATCCTCAGTTCTTCACCTCTTCCTGCCTTTTCTCAAATGCTCCCCTGTACCCCAAACCTCACCCTCAGCCCAATACACTGAGCAGACAAGTCCCAGCAGTCCATCAACCTGCAGCCAAGAGTCAGCCTAGACATTAAACCCTTCACTTTTGGCCTTTCTTTAGGAGTGGAAAAAATAACTGGTCCACAGAGATATTGCAAAGGCTTAACCTCCATCCTCCAGATGCAGGAAAAGTCAAATAGCAAACCATAAATCTAGAGCATGGTCAGGTCAGGTGTGGGAAAGAAGCTCCTCTGCAGCTCTCTGTGCCTTGGAGATGCTCCAAGGGCCACCCCACCCCTCTCACCATCCCAAATCACTTCCAAAGGTGATTTGCAACTAAGGGCCACAGTCCCTTTGCTAAGCAGGCAACCACAGAAGGGACATCAGCTCCCTTGCCCTTGTGCCTTTACTTCCACCCAGACTCACGTTGCCTGCAGAGGGGCACAAGAGGAGCCCCCATCTCCTCTGCTTGGCTTCAGAGTCAAACTAACAGCCAAGCTCCCAGTAGAGCAGTCCCCAACATCCCTTGAGCCCATAACAGCAAGAAAAATGCCAGAGGCAAGGGCCTATTTTAATCTCCCTATTATCTGGATCATCCTGGTCACAGAGAACATTACTTAGGAACCATGGTTTCAGCTGTAGTAGCAATACTAAAGTAATGATCTATTTTAATTGTTTATTTGTCTTGTTATTTCTCTAGTCACCTTTAAACTCCATCCCTTCACCTTGGAAAGGTGCTGGGAGATCATGAGGAAGCCCAAGTCTCCGGTAATATTTTAAAAGCATTTTTGACATAAATCACAGACAAATATGCCACAGAGCTGCTCTAAGGCCAACAGCAAGGAAGGAAGCACTGCTGTAGGCACTGATGGGATCTGGGAAGGCAACTGAGCCTCATAATGGGCTTAACAGGGGTCCCAGGGTAGCCTTCATCCTCACCTGGGGGTGTTCATTTGTGGTCTCTGCAGGCTCCAAGAGAATCCTCTTAATAAAAGGTCTCTTTTTTTGGCAAGTGTGAGAGCTGCAGTCTGACTTGTGGGTGGTTGCTCAGACAGTTGAAGTAACGAGGATTTTTCCCACATAAGAAACCATCTCTAAGGAAGTATTTATAAGTGATCCAACAGAAATCAATATCATCCCTCAGTCCAAAGCTGCCTGCAGACCTGCATTGAAGTCCACAGGAAATTTTGGATCAGGCCTCCACTTTCTCCAGTCCTTTCTCATTTTCTTACACTGCAAGAGCACACCTGGATCAGGCAACATAAAAGCTTCTCCTCAGCATGCCAGCACACCCATGCCTGACCTGTAACATCCCCTGCCGTGCCAGGACTGGGCTTACCAGCAGTGCAGGTTGCCAAGTGTTATCACACTCCAGTGTTTGGAACTTGCATGAAAAACATAGATTTGACAGTGAGTGACACTTCAGATTCAGCTCCATATTATGCACACAGCTCCTGTGAGAACAAGGCCCACTAATTACTTGAGAGGAGTCTGTAACTGTGCATGTTTTAGAAACAGGCAGGTCAAAGAACGCTCCTTAAAACACCTTCACACCAGGGGCAAGAATTAGGTTGAGAGAAGTAGAGTTTTCCTCAGATGATGTCTGGTTACTCAAAATATTTTGGGCATTTATTAGTTTTTCAGGAGAGGAAAGGAAAAAAAATATTCCACATTCAGAAGTTGGGGAGTTCTTGACAGATTAGCTTCCCTCACTTGCAATTTTCAGCAAGTATCTCCATTAAAAAAAAAAAAAAATCAATTATTTGCAGAGCACTAGGAGGTGAAATTGAAATAACTCTCAGGAAGTTTCCAGGGCAGTTTTCATTCCCATTTAAGAGATATATTAAGACATTGACCCATAAATCCATAGAGATAGTCTTTCTGTTAGACCAAGGATGCATAAGGCTCCTTTTTTTTTGCCTCAAACAAGGTTGAGGAATGCTGCCAGGAATAATTTTAAACCTGCTGCAGCATATATGGAAGCTGAAGAACACAAGGGTTAACAGCTTAAACTACATATTTGCCTGGTCTATCTTGAAACTCAGTCTTTCTGTTGTATAGAATAAACCTGGCCTCCTTTTGAGTCACTTGAATTGTTCCAGATGCACATTCATGTGATGGGAAGTTGACATCATGGCCCAGAGGAGCACTTGCCATTTCCCCTTGAGTGGGTTCCCTGTCTGATGCAGCCCCTTTCTGGGCAGAGATTAAACAGACATATCAGGCTTTTCCAAGAGCCTTCAGTGACAGAAACAAGGCTCCAAAAGGATCAGTAAGCTTGATGTCTTCCCTTTGCCTAACAAACCTCCTCTCCAGGCAGTTGCCCTGTTGGCTTTCCAGGCTCTCCTTGGAGAGGTGAATTATAGAGGCAGCACCAAGTCCCCCTGGGCAGAGATATAGTAAACAATAGGTGAGGATGAAAACACAACCTTAATAGGGGAAGAAAAAGCAACAGGAAGAGAGACTGAGACAGATTCAGCCCCAGTTTCAACAGGGGAGGAGAGACAGCTGCGCCAATGCAGCATGTTCTGTGAAACACCAGCAAGGACTGCTCCAGGCAGTTCTCTCAGGGAGGTTTATGCTTGTCTGTCTCAGCCCAAAGCACTAGTTTTCGAGGTAGAAGTGACTTTTTCTATAATGCTACAGCTGTTCAATATCCAGGCTATGAGCAAAACCCAGGTCCCTGCTCTTTTTTCTAGAGATTGGTCCCTTCCACCACTCTGCACAGCACATAGCAAGAGAATTTGCCAAGGAGAGAGAACCTTTTCTTGCCCAACACAGTGAAAATTGGAGTAAAAGGTGTTACCCAAAAGCCAAAACAGAACATGTACAATAACTTTGTTCAGATGGGCAGCAACACTCATGGGCTCTGTAAGGAACAGTAAACAGCTGCCTGGCCTATATAACACAGATAACTAATATGGAGTAACAGCTATTGGTGAGCAGTACAGTCCTGGGATCTGTAAACCCTGGATCTCAAAAAAAAAAAAAAAAAAAAAAAAACAAAATATTTTGCTCCCCTGTAAAAACCCTCACCCTCAGCTTCTGAGCCTCCTAACCTTGGAATTCCTCTAACACTGCACCTAGAAACAGAATCCAGCTCACTCCTCAAAGAGAGGCTCAGCTTAACATCGAATTTCTCACTGAAAGCAGCAGATAATGGCTAAGGTAGCACTGACAAAACAAGGCCTTGAGGGAAAAAGAATCCCTGGCACTGTGCCTACATTAAAAAAAAAATTAAAACTGTATGCTTGACTGGACTGCACGTCTCTTGTTTGTCTGACTGAGGGTGATCTAAAGTAAGCAGCTCACAAATAAAGACTGCTAATATGTGAGGATGCCTTTCCATCTTTTTCTGAATCATTTTTATGGATGCCTGAGGTTATTGCAAACTATTGCATCAACACTGAATCACTCCTTCCTTTGCATATTTAAGTACAAACCATCCTCTTCATACAACTTTGTTATTCCTTTGAATCAAAGCAATAAAAAAGGGAGAGGGAAAAGGCCAACATCCTTACTTTCAGCTTCCCAAGTCACTTAGTCTCAGCTTGAATTTTAGCTACACATCCAGACAGCAGCACTAGTTGTTACATCAGGGGTTTAGAAGCAAATGGAAAGGAGGAGGTGAAACAAACCCAGGAGACAGCCAAAAGGAAAACATCTTTAAAGCTCCCCTGAATTGGTGACACTTACCTGTTTGTTCCATTTTATGCCTCTGGGTCTCTCTGAAATAGAGAAGAGCAATTATAAAGTGACCCACTTTCCTCCTGTTTAGTGTAAGGAGGAAACAGGGGGAAGGGGAAGAAGGGGAGGAGAGGGAGAGTTGCAAAAGGATAATATCAAAGGGGAGAGAGAAGGGAAAAAAAAAAGGCAAATCCTCACAGAAGGTGGGAGGGTAAATTGTGATGACCCAGTTTAAAGGAAGAGCAGGAACTAGACCTACTAACAGTCAACACCTTCCCACACACTCTAAGGAGATGAAACAGGAAGGGAGAGGATCAAACTCAGGGCTTACAGCACTTCATGGTGCAAAACCATCCCTCCAGGACAAAGTTTATGCAGCTGAAGTCTAACACCAAAAGAAGGACCTCTCCCATCATCTCCTTTACCTGGTTAAGAGAGGGGTGGAGCAACATCCTGGTCGGGATGGAGCAAATCAGGACCAGGTACTAAAAATTAAGGCCCAAAGAACTCAGGCAGTTTGCAGTAGCTGCGGCTCCCTCCCAGGTGAGGCTGGGAGACACATCAAGATGCCAGGGGAATGGACAATCTTTCTCCTTGTAAAGACCCAAGAGGTGGCATCACATGTGCTCAAGTCAGAGGAAATCACTGGACCCGGTGGCATGATCTGACATGGCAGCTGTAGCCTTCATTCTGGTTTGGGGCAGCATCTTCAGGACGTCTTCGTCTGCTGTGGTTGTCACCATTTGCTGTGACAATTGATGAACCTCTAAGTCTGCAGGGGACCCTAAGAGCTGTCTGTTTTCTAGACAGAAACTGGTGTTTGGGAGGAGAAGGGGTGTTCTGGTTTGCTTTACACTTTTGTCTTTTGCCTAAAGATTAGTGATGTTTCTATTTCCCTCTTTCAATCTCATTTACTTCACTCAGTATAATCAGGCACAAGTGGAATGAAGTTGGTACTCGTGCACCACTTCACACCATTCAAAAATGATTAAATAAATACTGTAACAAATACATGTACTGTGTGGTTGACAATTCTAACCATAAAGGAAGGAGTAGCCATACCCTCATCTCCAGGTGGATTATTAAAAATCACAAGCCAGCTTGTTGAATTCATCACAGCTCCACTGATTTCAAAGCCCGTAAACAAAGAGAATTGCAGTTCTCAATTCCAAAAGTCTAGACACAGTTTTAAATTGCCTGTGTTTCCTGTAAACAAGAAATATCCCCCCAAAGCATGACCTTGTTTATTTTAATAAAGTAGGATAGTTTTAAATGAAAAATGGAGTTTAACCTTTACCTTCTGTCTCTCTCACATGCAGAGATACCTGTGTTTATATCCCCTTTCCTCTGTAAAATATAGATCTCTCCTCCTTCTTCTGTTTCCAACATCTTTGTGACTCTCTGCCTAGTGAGACTTGGGCAAAGCCTTCTTCTCATGACAGTTGAGCTTGGCCTAAAACTCCAGTTGGCAAGGTTTTTGGAGACCTCAGACCAGTCCTACCTCCAGGCCAGAATATAATTCCTATTATATTTATAATTATAATAATTATTCCATGATTATGTTGTGAGAACTTCTCCTTTACACATCAGATAATAGATGTTAGATCCTGGCCTTGCTGGAAATGACACAGTCAAACTGGACTGTGTAGCTGTGGGAAGGACCCAGCCAGAGTAGAAGGAGGTGGGGTCAGCAGTGGAGACACAGACTCACCAAATATTTCAGTCCTGCTTGCTCTTTAAGCAACTAGTTGGGAATTGGGTACCAAAATACCTTTGGGGATCTGGAAAGTAATCAGGAAATCAGTGGGGACTCATCTCTGAAGGTTGATGTTAAAATCATATTTTAAATCTCTCTATTTTTGAACATAAGCCTCAGAGGAATCTTGGCTTGGCTTGAAGTGGAGCACCTGATCATAGACAGGTCCTTAAAAAAGCCCACAGCTTAACTGTATATCTAGAGATCCTGAAATTGCAGGGGCGAATCAGGCCCAGCCATTCCCTCAAATTTAATCAGAAGCAGCCTGGGGCACACAGATGCAAGTACCATTGATGGTCAAAATTCAGTAGTTACATAAACAGCAGTGAATGACAGAAAATAACTGGGAGTTCTGCATAAAGGGCTCGATCCTCAAACTATTCTTATCACACGGCCCATAACAGACTAGGGCATGCCTTGGCATCTAAGACTGGAAAATGCAGAAAGTGGAGAGGCTGTGAAATGTTCAGGTCCCAAGCAGGTACATTTTTCCTCTCGTTTTTGCTTTATGCCTAGTTCAGTTCATTTCCCAGCCACATACCTGAGGCATAGATGGGCACTGCTGGGGTAAACAAGATGTTTCCCTCTCTGCTGAGAAAAAAATAAAGAATGGAAATGTCTGAGGAAGCTGGAGGAAATTGAGGCAGACTTTGTGTCACAGCCGGCTCCAGGAGAGCCCAGGAATTAACGTTCAGGACCTGGTGGCACTGTCAGCACTGTGGTGTTTTGCTCACTTAGCTGCCTCACAGCCCAGCTTGGCAGCACCCAGGAGTGTGTGTTGGAGGCTGAGGGTGATGCTGTGACAGCCAGGAAGCTCCCACTGCCCACAGATCTCAAATCATGGCCAAAACAAGGGCTGTTCTTTCCCCCTCTGAACCTGCTGCAGGCTCTGCCTGCTCTGCCCTTTGCTGGCTCCTGGCTGGTAACGTGGGAACCCACATCATGTCCCTCTCCTACAGGAAAGTGTGTTCCCTGTCTCATTATTCATGGGCTGTGCCCACAGGTACCAGTTGTTCAGCCTGCTGAATATTTGCCTGAATAATTAGGAATGAGCTGAATCATTCTTAGACCAAATTCCGGTTTTCTATCTCCTCCTTCCTCATTTGTAGGCTTTGCTTCTCACAGCTCTCCTGAACACAGTGTGAGATGAGTGTTCAAGTACTATGGGATAGAGTAAAAAAAAAAAATCCCCATGTACTTTTTCTTTTTTTCCTTTTTTAAACCATCCTCAAAAGATACTAAAGAATCAGCTAAAATTGCTTAGTAGCACTTATTGCGACAGAAATCCTAGTGCTTTGGTGCAAAAGGCTGCCCCCCTCTGCATCTCCCAGGACAGAGGCATCCGTGTTCCTGAATGACACAGGATATATCCCTTCCCTCACTCAGAATAACTGTAGGAAAGGTAGTTGTTCCTACTAAGCTTATTGGGCGACGGTCGTGATCTCTTTAATGATTCTGTCCTATGTTGTTTTATTAAAATACATGATTTCTGCTGCAGCAGAGCTTGAAAATGAATCTTAAACTGAACACAGTTTTCTCACTGGAAACCTACCTTTTATCCTGCTCCCACTCCCTCCCTGCTTTCTCCTCCTTTTTCCATCCCTTATCCCTCTTTCCCCAAGTTATGCTGCATTTTATTTTGCCTTCACTGCATTTTCCTCCCTGGCTTTTGATAAAAGGAGCCAAATTCATCCCTGCTGGTATCCAATGGGCTGAAATTCTTCTCAAAGGCGTTGTTGGGCTGAATCCAAACCCAGCCAGCATTTTGCAGTGCTGGTGGCTTAGTCAAAACAGCAGTTTATAATTTCTCTTTTCCTTCCCTTATCTACCGTTAAGATGAATTATTAATAAGTACTAGTATTGCTCTCTGAAAAATCATACTTTATTTCAAAACCACCTATCAGACAAGCTGTCTGAGTGAAAATTCCTTTTTAACTTTCCGTGCGTGCTTGGAACTCGCACAATGCGTGCGCACAGACAGCCTGGATTTCAGATCAGGGCTCACTCTGGGATTCCTCCTGCCATCTGCAGTGCTCACCTAACCCAAGCGCTGGGCACGGTTAACCCGTGCGTGAGCCGGCCAGGAAAGGTTTGTTTTTCCGAATTGTCGTTTATGACGCTAAATCTGCTTCCCAATCAGGCTGCTGTTCCAGATCCCTCACCTGGAGCGGAGGGGGGTGGGGGGGAGTGTCTGCACAGCGTTAATCTGATGCTGTTAGTCTGTGTTTACAGCCCTCAAACCTGACAGGTTCCCTCCTTCCCTGCGGTTTCCGTGTGCACAGCTCATTAGATACTCTAATGCAGCAGGAAGCCCCTCTTGCCTGAGAATTCCTTTGTCGTATATTTAGCAAACTTTTGACTGCTTCCCTTCAAATGAGACTGAAGGACATATTTTCGTAGGAGAGGGTGCGACTCACAAAGCACGATCTACAGTCACGTTTTTCTGTGGGGAACTACGGAGCAGGGGAGGAGGAATCACCCGCAGTTCTCTCTCCTTCTCCCCCGCGCTTTCCCTTCCCTCCCCTCCCCGTCCCTCCCCCACGCCCATACAACCATAACACGAGATGAACGCGCTCCAAAATACAGCTGCATCGTCTTCCCTCTCTTCCGGTTTTCCTTGCCTTGGCAAAAGTGGGGGGAGTGGGGGGGGAGAGATATGATGAGGATGGAATTATCGCTAATGCGGGACCGATGTTTTGACTCTGTGTGATCCACAGACTGTTTAGAAAAGCCTGTACCAGGGTGTCGGAGTTAAACACAGCCAGTGCTCGGTTATCGCTCACAGGAGAGGCTCAGACAGGGGAGAGAGAGGCATCTGTAGGACTGGATGGTTCCATAAATGAACGCACTAAGGCTTGTGGAATGACGGGGAAAGGATGACTGATGTTACGAAAGGGAGCATCGCACTTCGGCTGTAATCCCCATCCTTCATTAAATTCCCCATTAAGAGATAAATTTTACAAACATGCACGGTTTTGTATGAAATGAAAGGATTTCCTTCCGATTAGAAATCACACTGGAGACAGCTCCATTTGCTCCAAATTAGGTACGCTCTGAATGAATATTTTAATTAAACCATGATAAATCAGCCAGGCTCTTTCCTGGAACAGAGCTACCGTTTCCCACCTCGGCAGCAGTGGGATGTGTTCACTCTGCTCTGTGAGTGTAGGTGCCCAGGCTTTTGTTTGTTTTTAATTTCTCTCTTTTTTTTAACCTGTCCCTCAAATGATCAGTTACAACACATGCCCCCAGCCATGGATTTCCTTGCGTTTGGCTGCTCTTACTTAGGCGGGAGGAGGAAGGAGAAGGGGATTTAACCAGATTAACACACCCAGACCCCTGGCAGGACGTTCTGAGACATAAAAAGAGGGGAGAAGAAGGAAGAATTCACACATAAAAATAGAAGCCCACGTAGATTGGCCATATATGGAGTACCGGGGACTTCAGAGGGATACCCTCTTCGGACCACCCCTTGGCGGAGGGAATCGCTGCTGCGGGAGGGCCCCTCTCCCCCCTCCCCTGCTCAGCGGCCGCTCTCAGCCCCCTGCCCCGACGCCGGCGGCGGGGAGGCGGCGGCGGGAGGCGGCGGGGCCGGCGGAGCGGTGCGGCGGCGATGACTCAAGCGCGCCCGGCCCGCTCTGCCCCCTCCCGCTCCCCCCGCCGGGGCCGGCTATTAAAAGCTGCTGACGTAGGAGCGGACGGCCATCTTTGATGAGGGCACGGCTCCCGCTCCATTGAAGAAGGAGCCCCGCGGAGGTCAGCAGCGCCTGTCCTTGCCTCCCGTCCAGCTGCCGCGCCGACCCCGCCGCGCCGCGCTCCCATCGGCACAGGTAAAGGTGGGACGCCGCCGCGGGCACCGCCGGTATGAACGGGGGTGGTATCAACGAAATTGAAATTGAAAAAAAAAAAAAAGGATATGTTTAAAGAGGGACCCTTTCGGCTGTTTTTGTCTCCAGCCTCCGGGCTGCTGCGGGCACGGAGGAAGGCAGGGACAGGGAGGTAATTTCGCCCCCAGCCTCATCGCCGGCTGCAGGCAGCCGGGCTGTGCCTCTCGGCCGCGCGGGCAGCAGGAGGCCGGCGGGGAAGGGAAGGTCGGAGGAGAAGGGGAACCAGCGCCATTCCCAGCTCGGAGCGGGAAGAAGGGTGTGCGGGCGCTGTGCGCTGCAGGGCCGGACCGGGCTGTGCCGCCCGGGGCACTGCAGCGCCCGCACCGCGCCGGGGCTGCGGCGGCGCTTCAGCACCGCGGACAGCGCCGGGACCGGGGGAGGGAAACATCCCTGTGTGTTTGTGTGCGCCTGTGTCTGTATACATATATATGTGTGTGTGTGTGTGTTTCTCCCGGTGTGTGTGCGCCTGTGTGTGTCTCTATGTATGTATATATCTCGCTCTCTATCTATACCTCCGTGTGTGTTCAGCACCGCGGAGAGCGGCGCGGGAGCCGTGGCGGAGCCCCCCCGGCGGCAGCGGGGGCGGCCGTGCTGCAGCGCCCTGCGGCTCCGCGCCCCCCGCCCCGGGGCTGCCCCCCCGGACAGACCCCGCCGCGCCGCACGGGACTGGGAAGCGATTCCCCACTCGCTCATTCCAGGACAGGACCGCGGGCAGGAGCAGTTGTGGTTGTGCAGCGAACAGGGCGAAATAAAATTTAAAAAATAATAATAATAAAGGCAAATAGCTTTAGTTCCTGAAAGTAATGGGCGCTTGGCACTTCGGCCCCTCTCCCCGGGAGGTGTTTGTGTAAGGGAAGCCGGGGGGTTACGTAACGCGAAGCCCGCGGGGTCCCTCCGGGGCCGGGCAGTGCCCCCGGGGACCACCGGCCGCCCCCTGGGGCTTCCCCGCGGCGGCTCCGCGCTCCGGCCCCTCGGCGCCGCTGCCCCTCGGGCGCCTCGGGTACTCGGTGCCGCGGGCTCCGGTGCCCCTGTGCGGTGGGGCGGGGGGGCTGAGCTCCGTCCCGGCCCCCCCTCCCCGCTCTCCGCGCTGCGGAGCGGTGCGGAGCCGCCGCCTTATGTAACGCGGGCTGCCCCGTCACGGCTCCTGGCCCCGCTCCCCCGCCGATGTCCCCTCCGCCCGCCCTCCCCGCTCCCCGGCACCGCAGCCTCCCCGAACCCCTCGGTGCGGCGAAGTTGGTAACTTCGCTGCTTTTTCTGCGGGGCGAATAAACAAGAGCAGAAAAGGGGGATTGGGCTGCGTGTCCAGACACTGCGCTGCGTAGCTGCGTCAAAGCGGGGCCGCGGGATCTGCCAGATTTACGTGCTTGGCTTGAATAATTGCTGCCGGTTTCGTTCCCAGCTGAAAAGCGGGGGGTGAGGGGGGGGCTGGTCTGTGGTGCAACCCGGGGGTGGCGGAACAGCCCCACAACCCGTACCCGTCTGCTGCCAGCCCTGGCCGCAGCATCCGCAAGGACATGCCCATCACACACCCCCCATGTCGTCCCAGCTCTGGGCACGGAGCTGCTCCCGCACCGACCACAGCAGCATGAGGATGGTGTGGGGCAGCCACCCCTGTGGGTGGCAAGGGAAGGGATGGAGCCATATGGGAATTGAGTGCTCCGACGGGTGTAGCTATGGGAAGTGATTCTCTCCTAGGCCCCCATCTCCCTGCATGTCTCTGCATCATGGGCACGGACACCAGTCCAGGGAAAAGCAGCAGTGGTTTTCCATTGCTGCTGTGTAGCGCAGAAGGGGTCAGCCAGGAGGTGACCACTGAAGAGTTTGATCCCTCGGATGGGTGCCAAAAAGATAACAGAGGTGACCAAACCAAAGGTGCAGGCAGGCCCGATTTGCAAAAGCAAAAGCTGGAGGCTCCCTCCAAAGTCAGGAGGAGTTGCAGAAACTCAGCATGTTACGAAACAAAATGCAGCTAAATAGCAACCTCCAAAGAAATGCAGCTTAACTTTCTTTCTACAGCTAACTAGAAAATTAAAGTGGCATTTTCAAGAGCACTCAGGACCAGGCTCTGTGTCCACTGAACTCATGGGGGCAGTGAAAGAAAGAACAGCAGAATCCAGCCAGTACTGAACCCTGAAAACACACCTAATGAGATGCAGCTCCAGTTTGCAGATTTATTACACTGGAGGTGGGAGCTGCTTTTCAGATCAAGGGAAAGCTTTTCATTTGTCTCCCTGTGCTTTAGGTAGGGCAACAAATAGCAAGACTGAAGTGCTAAGGCAAAGAAAGCACGATCTGTACCTAATGCTTGCACTGCTTTAACTGAGTGAGGTAACAAAACAAAATACTTTCCTGTCAGCGTGAACAACTTCAGCGATTTTTATGTCTCTGTGTCACAAGGCTACAACTGCTGCATTTATAGCAAGCCTTGGGGAGAAACGGAAAGTATATGGCACGGTGTAGGGTTCGCTTTTTTTAATTATTTCTTCTCTCAGAAATGAAGAGAAGAAACTGTTTTACCTTTGCTTTGGCTTGTTGTCACACAACTACTCTTTTCCTTGTAATTTTTTCTCAAATCTCTGTCATACCTCTTTATAATATAAGGATGGTACTTTCACCTGCACATATTTATACACACACACACACACTCATTTCAGAAATTTCTGGGGTTCTAAGCTGGGTACAACTACAACAAATGCAGACTGACTTTGCAGCTTTCACTGGGCAGAGTGCATTTTTCTGTCTATGGACTTTCATGCCCTGCTACCAATGCAGTCACCTCTGGGCTGGGCCAGTGCCAGGCAAGCTGTAAGAAGAGACTTGTTCAACCGTTTTAGAGTGTCCAACAGAGACAAGAATAATGCTTTGCTTGAGAGCTGCAGCAGGATGCAGATCTCAGGCAGATCAGGATTACCTCTAGGAAGCTGGACTTTGGAGCAAGCACCAGGGCTCATATATTTACTCCTGGGAGTGCTGGATACAGTTTGTTGAGGCCATAAGTTGTCAAAGAATAGTTTATTATTTTTTAACCCATTATTTTTGAGCCTTCAGTGATATCTTTAACTCTGACTTTCTTGCCTACTGACCTTGCAGATTTAGCTTGCTGCATCATATTGCAACCAGCAGTTCTCCAAAACACACAAGTGATATTCCTAGTTCTTGTCTGTCACCCCCTTGTTACTCCCTCCACAAATGCTTAGATACACACACTCCCACCAGCAAAATCTGCCTCTCATCAGATCACAGTTTTCAATATGCTGTCCCACATCCCACTAAATTTTCTAGGACTTTCCTTTCCACCGAGCACAAAGACAAGTCAACTTCATAGGCTCAAAATATTTCTTCTTGCTTTGTGATGGCCCCATGGCTGACACTGTGAGACTCAGAAGTGGAATTGAATGGCTTAGGGAAAGTGTTTGAACTACTTGCCCTGTTATTTTAGAAGGAAATTTACCTTTGCCTTTAAGTCTTTCATTTTGCTCACTTGCTATTTTCCCGTCTTTGTGCTGAGCTACAATCCTCTTTTGATTCCTGCTGAAGACCACCAGGATGAAAGGCACACAAACTCAGACATTAGGACCCTGATGATTGTTGACTTCTGATTTTGATTATTCCAAGGAGTCTAATCCAAAGCAGTTGAAAACAAGGAAAACACTTCCCTGCACATCATTCTGTGGGACTTGCAATGGAACATTGAGCAGTTTAGGTTTTTCAGAGGGAAACAAGTGCTGTGTACATGTTCCCTCTGGAATATACTGGCACTCAGTAGTTCTAAAGAGAATCCAATCATTGCATTATAACCTTTTTGTTTTCTTTCTTTCTTTTTCTTTTAATAATGAGAGACATGGTATCTTATCTTCCTCACTGGAAAAAGCTGAATTCTACTACAAGCACAGGGAGGAGAAGAAGGAAATACCAAGTAATTAATCATGGCTGTTCCTGGCCTTTGAAAGCTGAAAGTTATTGCTGACCAATCTGTGCTCTGCTTGGCTATTGAATAGATTTTTAATTTTTTTTTTTCAGAGCTAACAATGCTCTATTTCACTTTTTTTTGAATGGGATTTAACTTATTATTGGGCCCCATTGTTAATTAGTGTGATTAGCATAACTGAGTGCTGTGCTACACCACAGGCAGATAAGCTCCCAAGCTGGGGCTCCCCATTCATGTTTTAAACCCAAAATGGGTGTATTTGCTGAAGGAGCAGCTCTTCTAAAAATAGAAGTCACTTGAAATGCCATTCCCCCCCAACCCTATTTTTCACCAGCTTGGTTCCATTGTCAGAGCTCCTCACAGCTGAGGCTCACACAGTCACTCTGCCTCAGAAACGGTGACACTGAGCAGTGATGAGGCAGTGGAGGAGGAATCCTGCACGTTGTGCCTCTATTTCAGGTTGGGTTCTGCTGCACTCTGCTGGTACATAACACCAGCAGAACTTTTTATGTGGTGTAAAACCCAGCACACAGCTGAGTTTTACCTCAGTGCAGAAAAAGTCAGAAATTCCTAGCAGTAAACATTTGTTTTTCTTTTAAGCTGGGAAGTCGTGGGAGGTTTTCCTGCATTCCAATAAATACACAGGAAAATGATGCTTCCTCCATCAAGTTTTTTAAGGCAATATTCTTAGTGTTTGAGGCATAGTATTGGTAGAGTAGAAGTATAAAAGAAAGCAAAGCTGAGTCTCACTGTACATGTTTTTAAAAGAGAAAGAGGGGAATTGCTCTTATATGTTTTCATTTTAATTATAGTGTTCTTTGTGCTTTTGATATAACAAAGTTATTGTGCCAGAGTTTACTGGTAGAATCCATGAACAAAATTATAGTTATCATAGCCTGTGTCAGTGCTAACAACTCAAATTTATATCCTAGATATTACAAAACGATGCTCCATGTAGGTGACTTTTGCAATTAATGCAAGATTTGCTATATTTTACTCAAAACCTACCAGTTAACAGTGAGATGCACACACAAGGCACTGCAGAGTGCTTGGTAGGGCACGTTTGTAATTTTACATTGATCACTTCCATCTCCCACCTTTTCTCAGTAGTATTCCCACTCTGAAAACCCCAGGCAGCAAATCTCCAAAGGCTTTCACAGTCACTAGCCTGTCAAACAGACTAGAAGACTGAAGTGAAGAGGATCTAAAGGCTCTGTTCACTTCACAGCTCTGGTGTTTGTCATGATGTATTTATTTGTTATATTTACTCTCCACCCAAAGGAGAGGAATTCTGATTCTGAATTGCAATACAGTTGTAGCAGAAGTAGTAATTTTGTTTTTCCTTTTGTATAAACCAGTTATTTGGAAGATGTGCCAGCCTTTCCTTTGGTTCTTTTTACCTCTCCTGAAAATTATAGTTCCCAGTGGAACTGTGCAGATGCCAGTTCCTTAATCTGCCTTACAGAGGTAAATATATTTCCTCCAGCTACTCTAAAAAATTTCACGAAACAAAAGTATACTTCAGTAGAGCTGATCTGTCAAAATAGTGTTCCCATTCATTGATTCTTTTTTTAAACAGGAACAGAAGCCTTCCATGCATATTTAAGCATCTTTTAAAATAAAAGATCCTAAAATTAGCTTCACCATGCTTTAAATGCAAATGAAAGTTTTCTTTCTCCTCCCTGCTGTAGTATTTTTTGGTTCAGTCTGGTCCTCATTCACATCCTTAGGCACCTCAGCGTTCACCCCAAAGGGATTTAGCCAAGCTTGCATTCCTGCAGGCACCAGGGAATTGCTGTTTCATTGAGCCCAGCGCTGCTCCTCCCTGGAGCCTCTGCACCATCCGTGCACACGTGGACACAAACCTCCCCGAGCTCAGGGCTGACCCCGACAGCCACTGACATTGTTAGCAGAGAAATTTCTGTTCTCTGTTTATTAGGCACAGACATCTCTTAGGAATAATTTGTTCTTGCAGAGAATGGTAAAAGGCTCTTGCAATTTGTTGAACTGGAGAAGTTCAGTAACATCTGAACCTCAGATGTTGTGGGTTGGTGATTAAAACACTGGGGCTGCACCCAAAACATCTGCATTCATGTGCAAGTATCACACATTACATAAATTTAATAATTTGTCAAGTGCCTCAATTACCTCCATCCACACAAGAAAAAACTGAGATTAGAACAACAACTAGTTTGCATTCAGCTTCAGATGTAGGATAAGTATCTCCTACCTTTGGAAAGATATTTTTATGTCTATTAGGGCATAGCATTTTACACTGCCTGGGGGTGGTGATGTAAAAATTAATACCCCTAAAATGCAATCCTCCCTAAAAAGGTGGTTATCATTTACTTATCATTTGAGGGGGTGCTACACATGATTATCACCTTCAGGTTAGTAAAAGGCTTGGCTGGAAGGTGCCATATAAACCCAAATTTTTAGTATTGCATTCATGATAATAATGGAAGAAAGAGATCTCAGACCAGAAGGTAGGTGCAACATTCACACTTTTGATCATTCATAACACATGACCAGGAGTTTGCCAGAGCTGTGCTTTTTACCAGAGCTGCATTAGGGCTGCAGGGGAGAGTGGGGTTGAATTCTCTCCCTTCAACAGCACCGGTTCTGAGCTGGTAGCACAGCAGCTGAATATACAGCCAGGGTACATTTTGTGAGTATTTGAGCATTTCAGCCAAACATTTGCTTTTCTGGAGAGTATTTACGTGAGTGACACTCAGGTGTGTGAAAAGCCCTCAAGAAACAAAGTAAGGTGTGGGAACCCAATTATTTGCTCAGCTGGACAGAGACAGGTACTGCTTGCCTGGCCTTTGGAAGGATTTCCTACAGGTTTTTTTGCCATTGAAAACATGTTCTTGGGATATGGGGTTTGCAATTCCTGAAAACGGATGTCTTCTGTTGTACCAGCGGCAGGAGCAAGAGGCAGGAAGGTCAACAGCAGCCAAGTGTTTTAAGATGGCGCTTGGCGAATGCGCGGAGGGGATTATGTGACGTAGCTGTTGGTGGTCACGGGAGACTAGACTTGATGAGTCTCTTCAAGTCTGATTTTCCTAAGAGGTTTTCTTATTCAAGAAAAGAAAAAAGAGAGGAGGGAAAAAAAAATAAAGGCCTGGATGGTTCTTTGCTGTGGCGGAGCCCTGTCGGTTTAGTTCATTTTAGAGACAGCACGGCAAGAGACAGTGGAAAAAACCCTCGAGGCGCCAGGAATGCACTAAGTGGAATTGAAAATGCTCTAGACTGCCTTTGTAATGCAACAGTAGGGCCATCTGCAGGCTTTAGATTTTCAAAGGGGTTTTATTATTTTAAACCATTGTGTCGTCTAGTTCCCCTTTTCTTAATTGACTGCTCCAAATAGTACAAAATAGCTGCTCCTGAAGCAACTTGCAGGCTCTGAAGATCATTTTGTAAGCCCTGTAAACAAGAACAGGTGTGTACTTCTAACAGGCTGACAAATAAGAACACCAGAGAGCTGCAGACGTCACAAAAAAAAGGTGTTATCTACTGTAGTACCCCAATTTCCAGATTAGTGCCCAGGGCATTTAAGGTTACAGTATTAAGCAGGCTGATAGATGGTAGCACGTGACAGAAGAGCAAAGCAGCATCCCTCATCCTCTGGAGGCCTCAGTAACTACACTGCCTTTTTGGTTCTTGGAGTTTGAGGTCTCCTCCCAGTCCTACCTCAGCTTACCCAGCCTCAGCTCTCTACTCTCATCATATTCTCCAGATGCTCTGAGGGAAACCACCTTCTCAAGGGATGGAGATGTGAAGAAAGATTCCTTTCAGCTCCATTCAGGACAGGGGGCTTGGTGTGCTGGTACGGACAGACAAGGCATTACAGGGAATGGGCCACCCAGAACACAAAGGGACAGAAGGGAAAGAGTAGGAAGACAGGAACACAGGACAGGTGGAGGTGAAGAGCTAACTCCAGTTAGCTCCCTCAGCTGCAAGGACCGCAGAGCTTCCCTCTCTTTGGACTCGTTCACTGAGTGACCCACCAGTGAACTGAACATCCCACAGGCTACAGGGCTTCTCCATATTAACTGCTTCTCCAGCAGTACAGTTTATCCAGTTTTGATTTCAAAAATTGCCCACAGTAAAGAATGTGACAATATATGGTTTTTAATTGAACAGTAAAATCCAATAAATTCTTTATTGTGGATGCAACCATTTATCTGCAAAGTTATTAAACTGTTAGTGAGATTGATGAGCAGCTCTCCTGCTGCCATACTGTGATTTTCCCATGGTTATTCCTATTCCTTTATGGAGTAATGTTTGTTTTCCTCTTTAGAGTTCGTATTCTTAAGTGCCCCATTCTTTCCCAATCAGGATCCCACTATATTTTTTTCTTTCCTTGCCCCCAGAAAGCCTTTACTTGCACACAGAAGATTATTTACAAAACTTTTAAAAGATTGCCCAGCCTGGCAGGTGAAGAGATAAGACCCTGATCCAATGGCCAGGACACACTCCGTGATGCTGGAGATCAGATGTTCAAGCGCACAATGTGAGACTCCAGAGCTGTTTACAGATTTGTTTCCTTACCTTCTGTTTGGGGTCTAGTCTCTTTTTGTGGTGACATTTCCAAGAAATGTATCATACACTCAGCTGTTCTCCAGACAACCTCTCTTTGCATTCATGCCCGCAGCCAGAATCTATTTCTCAAAACAATGAACTTCCTGTAGTAGAGAAGTCAGAGACCTTTCAAAATTTAACCAGGCTTTCCAGTATTGTAAAACACAGTAGGCCAAATCCTGGGCTTAGAAGGGCTACTTTTATCTTAACCAAAAAAATGATCCACTGAACCAGTAAAGCTGAAGGAGGGGAGAAGAGGATAAAAGTGAGAATAAAATAACTAGGGAAATGAAAAAAACCCCCACAAACCCAAACACACAAAAAAGACAAAACCCAGCAGACTAAAATAAGAGAAAGGACAGGATAGACTTTTTGATTAATTCTCTTTCTTGCTGTTCTTTGCGTATCAGCACACCAACGACTGATATCAAGAGACTTACATCAATACTCAAGTTTTTGATAGAGACATTTTAAAGGTGCCTTAAGTGTTAGGTTATAAAACAGTCTCACTCTTGATGTCCAGTCTGCATCCCTTTAGCAGCCACAGCCTTCTGGTCAATCTTTACGTTTCACAAGGCAGAGGGGGTGCAGAGGTGCCCCCTAACTCCCAATCTTAGTCTTACAGACACACACAGACACCAGGGTGGCAGAATCTGTGAGAACTGTCCCCCTGTAGTGTCTCAGAGGCAAACAGCTGAGCAAAAGGATAACAACTGCTATCCACTCACTGTGGTATTTGAGACGTGCACTTGCTCTGCAGCACTTCCACTGAAAATAAAAGCAAATCAGTGTTTGTGATATTGTAAGGCAAAGCCCAGACCTCTTCCTTTTTTTTTTTTTTTTTTTTTGCTAGAAAGCCTAAAAAAGGCACTCTTTTCAAGCGTGTTAGAAATAGAAGGCTGTTTTAGAAGAGACATGAAGTTATCAGTGCAAATTAATAGCGCCAGATGGGGGGTTAAATTACTGCCTCACAGCTGAAGACATGAGAGTGAATGAAAGCAGTAGACTATAAAAAGGGCATCATCAGAAGTGATGAGATCCCACTGCGAGGTGGGATTTGTGAAAGCCGTGCTTGTAAGCAGTTGCTCAGATGAATGGTTTTATGGGCTGGAGTGAGGGAGGGAAAGGAACAAAGTCATTTTGAAGATCATGTCTCCCAGTTTACTGCTTTGTTTGGGACGAGCTTGTCCAGCAGGACAAGCTGCAATTAAATATTGTAGAGCTTGATGTCCTGAGCTGGCACACAGGGCAGAGGAGCTCGGCTGAGCAGCCAGAGAAATGTGGCTGTGGAGTGGGTTTGCATGGCAAGGTTTGGGGGGGATATAGGGGTGGCTTCTGTGAGAAGCTGCCAGAAGCTTCCCTGGGTTCAGTGGAGTCAGCGCCAGCCAGCTCCAAAATGGAGCCATGAGTGGCAGTGGTGGAGCCTCTGGGATAACAGGTTTAAGAAGAGGAAAAAACCCCTGTGCAACAGCAATTGCAGCTGGAGAGAGGACTGAGAACATGGGAGAAGAACAGCTCTGCAGACACCAAGGCTGGGGAAGAACGAGGGGGTACTTCAGGTGCTGGAGATTCCCTCATAGCCTGTGGTGCAGACCATGGTGAAGAAGGATGTTCCCCTTCAGCCCATGCAGGTCCATGGGAGAGGAGAGATCCACCTGCAGCCCTTGGAGGACCCCACACTGGAGCAAGTGGATGCCCAAAGGAGGCTGTGACTCTGTGGGAAGCCTGTGCTGGAGCAGGCTCTTGGCAGGAGCTGAGCAGGCTTGCTGGCAGGACTTGTGATCCCGTGGGGGACCTGCACTGGAGCAGCCTGTTCCTGAAGGACTGACCCTGTGGAAAGGGACCCACTCTGGAGCAGCCTGTTCCTAAAGGACTGACCCCATGCTGGCGCAGTTCCTGAACAACTGCAGCTTGTAGGAAGGAACCAGCTGGAGAATTTAATGGAGGACTGTCTCCCATGAGAGGGACCCCACACTGGAGCAAGGGAGGAGTGTGAGGATTCTCCTGCTGAGAGGGAAGGAGACACAGTCAATATGTGATAAACTGACCACAGCCCTCATTCCCTGTCCCTCTGCATCGCTGGGGGGAGGAGGCAGAGGTTTGGGAGTACAGCTGGGCCCAGGAAGGAGGGAGGGGTAGGAAGAAGGTGTTTTAAGATTTGGTTTTATTTATCATTATCCTACTCTGATTTGATTGGTAATAAATCAAATAACTTTCCCCATGCTGGGTCTGTTTTGCCTGTGACAGTAATTCCTGTCTGATCTCCCTGTCCCTATCTCAGCCCACAAGCCTTTTGTTATATTTTCTCTCCCCTGTCCAGCTGAGGAGGGGAGTGACAGAGTGGCTTTGGTGAGCACCTGGTGTCCAGCCAGGGTCAACCCCCCACAGGCTGTTGAGCTGGGACAGCACTATCTGAGTCAGCTTCCAGAGCAACAGGGAGCTTTGCCAGGAAAACTCCAGGGTTAAGGGTGTTGTTACTGAAAAAGTGGCAGTTCTTACACTAAGAAAGCAATTCTTCAATATAGGTCTTTCTCAAAACTTTTCAGTGGAAGAGGAAGGTTTGTTTGGTCATAATTGAGCACTTTTTCACTCTCTGGACACAGTAACCAAGGACCCTATTCAAGAAAAAAACGTCTTGAGCGCAAACAGGAGCTGCTGTGTTACAAGGAGGACATGCTTTGGAGCTGCTCCTCCTTTCTGAGGGAAGTGCAGTGTGCAAGTGGAGCAAACAGTGCAGAAGAGAGGCTCAGGAAGCATTGAATGCCATTCTTCTTGTGCCCTAAGAAAACAGGGCTGCCACTGTGGTCTTTGCATGACACAACCAAGAGCACGACCCCTCCCTGAATCTCAGGGTTAACAGTGATTTAATTCTCACTGAGAAACTCAGCAGAAAGTCACATCTATACAAACATCCTGTGGATTATACAGGGCAGGAATGTATTGTATTCTATAAAACCCTGAACAGGGCTCCTGTAATAGGAATTTTGTTATGAATCACCGGGTGTCTAAAGGAGAACTTGGTCAGGTCCTGTCTCCAGCACGGCAGAGCAGAACTGACTCACCTCCACTGAATCAGTTCTTTAAGTCCAAAACAGAGGCAAGGCTGAAAAAAGTGGCTCATCAGCACCTCAGCAGTCACGTGGCTGAGATCCTCTCAAGGTATGACGCAGTTCAAGAAGTAAGAGAATAATTTGCAACAAACCAATTATATAGTGAAATCCCTGCCATTTTTCCATGTTCTGGGAATGCTCACTGCAAATTTCGATTATTCTTGACTTCATGGCTGAAATGGTTTGATGAATCTTTTCTTGGAAAATAATTGCTAGATCTTCAGGCTGCTCATTGCACATATTCAAGGCTTGACCTGTCCTGCATTCCTTCCATTTCGTACCCAGGGCTTCCTGCTCCCTTACTGAGTGTGCAAGGGATGCAGACGAATATTCTTAACTAAGTATTTCAAAAAGTGATGTTTTGGCAAGCATTTGTTCCAAGTAATTTTACCCACAAGATTTTTAACAGGAATCTTAACAGAGGCACATGAAATAATGCCATTTTGAGGCCATTAAAAGTGCAGAATTGCAGCTGGATATATGTTGTTCCTGTTTCCTCAGCTGAGTTGTCATATTCACCTCTGCAGAAATAGCAACTGTCACAGCAACAGTCACAAGAGATGCAGCCTGCAGAGAATCACATTGAGGAAAAAAGAATATCTGGGACAGTGATTTAGCTTGTCTGGATTATAACGTTCCTCATAGATGCTTTAGCATTGTTAAAAGTCATCCTAAAGGAAGATGACAGGCTGTTCAAGCCTGCCAGGAGTAACACAGAGGAACAAATAGCTACTTCAGGAAGGCTAATATAGTATTATACAGGAAAAATCCTAAGCAAGTTCCTGGGAATGCTGGAACAAGAACATTCGACCTGGATTTTAGAAAATCCCTTTCTGTGCTGCCATATGTTGGAATATGAGGAAGAGCCACGAAACTGGCTTTGAACCAGTGAGGTGTAAAAAGTTTTTGGTGGCTGGGTGACAGGCTCATTTTCACAAGCTCGTGGTCACTCTGAGAAGGGACATAGCAAACAAGATGCAGGGGATCAAAGAAAATAGAAAGTCCATCTTGAGCCAGGAGTGGATTGTTTTGAGCTGAGTTAGAGATGTGACTATTTAAAAAATTTTAACAGGACTGCCAGGACCTGTCTCTCTTCAAAGGAAAAGAAGACAAATGCATGTGGACTTGTGGGGGTCAGCAGCAATCTGGCATTATTTGAGCAAATGAAACACACTGCAGGACTGCCAAATCCAGATGGACCAAAGGGGAATGTCCAGATGTAACTGCAGATGTCAGAGGAAATTAAGCCGCTCACTTGTGCTTGTGATTCAAGAAGTTCCATTTCTAGGTCAGATGACAGTTTAGTTGGCCATTAAAGCAAACATCTCTGACTTCCCTTGAAGTTTTCTGCCTAGAACACATAAAAAAAGCAAAGGACAAGTGCCTTTGCTTTTTATGGGAAGCACATTGTAAAGCCATGTGAAGGATTACACTTAGGGAGGTAAACAATGAACTAAGGAAACAAGTTCTTAAAGGATGGGGTTCTTTAATACTCAATAAAAAAGACAAATTGAAAGAAGACTTTCAAATATTTCCTGTCACTGTGAAAGCCAATATTGCCAGTTTTGCATGTGTGAAAATGTAAATACAATTATTGTTGTTTGTGGTTAATTAGATTTTTGAGTAAACTACCAGTAAAGTTTATTCATCTATGCTGTTGTTGTGTCCTGTTGAATGATATCCTGGTATAGTTGTGAAATATGGGTCAATGAGGGATGAATTGTTTGTTTAATAAATCAGACCAGCAAGGAATATAGAAATATTTTTAATCAATGCTGTTGAAATTAATTTGTTTCAAAATTCAATCACCTCATTCTGTATAAATATCTCCATTACTGCTTAAACTACTTAGTATTTCTCATAGGAGGAGATGTCAATTACATGGAAAGCTCAGAATGGAAAATATTGGGCAGAAATTCAGTATTTTAGATGAGAAATGTTATCATTTTTTTACCTATTCCAATATCAGAGATATCAGGACTTCCCTCCAGAAGTAACATAACCTGTAGCATCTGATTTAGTAGCTGGCTAACTACAGATTGTACAGAATGTGTGACAAGGTAGTCAGATCCCCAGGCAGTGAAGACAGGCCTTGGATTTGCTAGAGGAAAGGAAAGGAATCATTTTTGTCAAAGCTTTGAAAAGGATAAGAGTAATTTTTAGAAATAAATATTTGCATCCTTTTTTTCCGTCATATTCTGCAAAACTTCCATTTACGTAAGAAATGAAGAGTTTTAATCTTCTTAGTAAGCTTTTTGATCATTATTTGGTTAGTTTATACAGTCAGTATATTGCACATTCCGAATGAAATGGGAAACTTTTTATTGTTTCTTTGCTTACGTGTGTCAGTCTCTGCGTCTGGCACGAGTTTGGTTCAGCTCCTGCCAAAGAGTCTGTACTGATGAATGACATTTGTTCTATTGTTTAGTCCAAACCCCCCTAACGCACTTAGGCTGATTATAGACTTCAGAGCCAGGACACACTGACATACAATCAGAACTGGAGGGAGAAGGGGACAAAGTTTCTTTGTTTGTGCTCTGGGGATGTTAAAAAAGCCTTTATAGCCTCAGACAGAAATGTAGTGGAAGTGGGAAATGTTTACACCTCATTTTTGGATGAGATGAAGAAGATGAAGACTAATTTGGGCTTCTCATGGCTCAGCCATTTCTGGAGATGATGCATCAGATGTCTGGGATAATATGGAAGCTGTGGTTGTCAGCCTCTAATGCAGGTTCCTGTCTCTTCTGGAAGTGACATTAAACAAAATATATGGCCTTGAAATTTATATTGTTTGGAATAGCAGGTGCTGTCCAGTGTTCAGAAAGAAGGATCTCTTTTACAACAGTAAATGGCTGGAGAAGTCATATTTTAATACTGTTGTCCTTACTTATATCACAGTATACACATGCAATGGATCCTTTATGATACCTTCTGGACACCTTCTTATGTCTTAGGCTCCTCAAAATTGCCCAGAACAGCTGGAAAAGCTTTACATGGTTCTCCTTTCCCTGGCTTTCCCCACACTCTGTGCCTCTTTTGCTTGTGGGCCTTGGAGTGTCTTCAAAGAAAACAAGTTGATGGGCACTGCTATTCCTGAGTGTCCCTGGTCTGAGCTACCTATCAGCCTGGGAAGATTGCCAGGGCATCTGCTGGGAGGCGATTTTGGGGACACCTGAAGGGCTCATATTCTGTGACTGTCTTTGAACTGATCATGTTTAGAGATTGCCCTTACCCTCGAGTGGGTAACACTGAGGGGCAGGGGACAGGTATCCCCCCTCATTCCTGGGTCTCTGCCAGCAGTGGATCATGCCATGATCCTCTGGGGCTTTGCCCACAGACCTCCAGTGCGTGACTGACACTGCTCCTTGGTGGTTACAGTCTTTATGTCCAAAAAAGCTGAGGTAGTAAATCCCAGGGGTCAAACCTCTCCTCCAAAGGCAGGAGGAAGGGGAGAGTGTACCTAACAGCTCCTCATGTTTCCATTTAAATGGGGATAAGTGGCACAACACTGGTTTGGGATTTTTGAGATTGGTGACTTCTTGGGCGGGGACCCATAAAGGCTGTCTGCTCCCAATTTTAGGAGGCTGTTCTGACAGGCCACCCTCACATCTTGCCACCTCTGCTAACCAAGGGAAAGTGTGAATCAGCAGTGGAATGAAAGGAGCCTTCTCAGCAGCCCAAAGGTGGCACTTGCCTTACCTAGTCAAGCTTCGCTGCCTCAATGACATTAATTTGCTCCTGAACTAACACTCCCAGCACTGCAGTTCAACGTGTTTATTAATTCTAGGAACGAGCTTTCATGTGAATTTTATTGTTGCACTGAGACACAACGAGGTGAAGATATGTGGGTTCTATTCCATTTTCCATATCTATGCCATAAAACGTAGCATTTGTGGTGCCTGTATTATTTGTGAGCTTGTATTAGTACTTAGCTTAAGGTCTATTGAAATGTCCTGGAAATACAACAGCCTCATTAAGCTTTGGGGTAGAGTTTTTAATTCTTCTTCTTGTTTTAAGTCAGAGGAGGTTTGAAGCAGCAAGGCTTGCTAAAGAACTAGGATTCCTATGCCATGAAAAGCCTGACTCAGACACATAAAAAAAAAAGGGAGAAATTTCCCAGTGGATGATCACTCTTGACATTAATCAGTTTCTAACTGAGGACTCATGGTCTATTGTTTCCCATCTCAGGGAGTTTTATACATTCCTCAGAAGAAGATGGCACAGGTTATTATGGAGACAGGTGTCTGCACTGAGTGGAATCATATTGGGATGCAGCATAGAAAGTGCCACATTTCAGTAGCAGAGAAATTTCTTTTACCAAAGGGGGATATTACTTGATATTGATAAGAAGGGGAAAGCTCTGCTTTCAAAGAGTGATCGTTAAATATGAATAAATATTGATTTTTCATTATGAATAAATATCTGTAGTTAGACAAGGTAGTCAATATGAGCTGCTACAAAATTAGCCTTATGAGCTAAAGTTTGCTACCACTGGGTTCATAAGGAAGTTTTCATTGCTTCAGCAGAAGAGAGATTAACCTCTGAGAAGAATTGTGCAGGAGTTTTTTCTCACCTTAGCCTGACAGGGAGAAGGATTTTTATAGTGTTTCATTAAAGAGAGTGACCTCTTCCAGGCTCTTAGGCCAAGTCCTCAGAAGACACAGATTTTAAATCCTTCCCTCAATGAACTCAGCCCTAGTTTAGCTGACCCAGTCTAAGGCATTTCCCTGCTTTGCAGAAGTGAAGAGAGCCATACAGAGCCCTTACTCACGAGCTGGTGTTTTGTTCTTAAGTACAGAATTAATCTAAAATTAATTTTCCCCATTTGCCAGTTTCAGCTTCAGCTACAGTTATTTCCATATGCCAGGGCAAAGTTTTAAATCATGGTCTGTATTTTGGGGTTCCTGCAATTCAGATTGGAGCTAAATTTGCTTCACAGACTGCTGTCAGCTGTCTGCTGGGCATTGATAATGGTTCATGTTCATCCAGGGCCTGTGTGAAGTTTCAGACAGTGATTACCCTCAAATGAAACCTGAGGAATCAATTAATCTTTCTCATGACTCTGCTATCCTGCATTACTTAACCTGGATTCAAGGCAGCCTCATGGGGAGGAATGGGGAATGTACGGAAAAAGGAAGGCACAAAACCCTTGCTTACAACTGCACTTCTTCCTCCACCCGAGGCTGCCAAACCTGACCCTGCTGTGTATCCACTGCCCTGGTACCTGTGCTCGGGTCTGGATCCGCAGGGCTCCAGCTCTGGATCCTGCAGCAGACTGCAAATGCAGCAGCAGCTGACAGCAAATCCCTGAGGCAAAGGGCTTCAGTGCATCAAATATTAAAATGGATACTGCAGCACACCCTCCCTGCTTCCCTCCTGCCCGAATTTAACACCTAGGAAACCTCCTTCTCAGCATCTTCACTGCCCCCTTGGGAGCAGCGATGGCAGCAGAGTCACTCACTGCAGAGACTGCAGTGCCCTCTGGTTTGCAGGAACCACGAGGTGTTGCAATGAGGCAAAACCCTGCGAAAGGAGGATTTATGGGTCCAGCTGCGAGCAGTGAGAGAGGGGGAAAAGTATCCCACTGCTGTTGGGCTGCTGTGGAGCAGAAGAATCCAGGGAGGTGCTGCAGAAAACATGAGGGCTCCTGGCAGGTTTGCAACGATCCCTCTGAGGAGGGGAGCGCTCCTTTTTCTCTGGCAGCCACCCAGGCCCAAACTGTAATAAACGCACAAAATGGATTATTTTTCTTTAAAAATAGACCGTGCCCCTCCCACGGGCTCCTTAAATAAATCTCTTGCCCCTGTTCTCTTCAGCTCAAGGTCACCTGGAAGTGCAGCTCTTTCACCAGCACATCAGTATTTCACCCATGAGAGAGGAGAGCAGAGAGCCCGAGGGCTGAGGCCACAGATGTGCATCCTGTCCTCACCCATTGCTCGTAGTATCTGGGCTAAGCCCCAGGAATTTTGGACAACGGTTTGGCTGTCAGTCACAGGGCACCAAGCTTACAGGGGCTGAAGTACAGTTACAGAGCTCTCTTAAGCCATTAACTGATTTAAGTGACATAAATATTCCCCTTTTTCCTCAACAATGGGTGGTTTGTTTTTTTTCATTTGCTTGAAGAAGGGGCTTTTAGTCTACCAGATGGGTCCAGGCTCTCTGTCCTCGAGATGTGCTCTTTAGATGTGTTTTCAAAGCTTGAGAGGGTAACTTCATTTAAATCTGTGCTTTTCAATTTACCCTTGGGTGAAGTGTGAAGGCAGCAGCTGCATTACAAGATCTCTCACACCACATGGATCTTCTGCTCTATGTGTCATTGGGGTTTCGTGAAGGAAGGAATCATCTCCCTTTTTTTAGTCACTTATTGAAAAATAAGTGTCAGCACGGTGAAAGCAGTTCAGTGTGAAATATCTGAACCGGGCAGCGTTGCTTACAGAAAACAAATTCTATATCAGACACAGAATTGTTCTCACATTATTCTTAGGTCAAGAATGAAGACTCACTAGTTCTTCAGGAATTTAAATTACATAAAATATACAAGCAAACAATGATTGCTTTAGATTTAAATTGGATTACATTCAAATGAAGTTCATGCCCCATCCTGCTGTCTTTACTTATAGGAGTAGTATTTATAAATATATAGTAAAGCACGTCAATATTCTTGATTGGAACTAATTTTACTAACAAATGACTTCATTAGCAATTATTGTTCTTGTCTTCAAAACGTTCCCATTTCTAAAAATCCTCAAACATACATTTGCAGGAGGGATAGAAGTGAAGGGAGAAGCTCTCCGAACTAAAACCAGCTGATAAAACAAAGGGATCTTGGCTGATATTGAAAGACGAGAGGACTTCTATCCAAACGTGAAAAGATGGCTCTCTGCTGGTGGGTCTTAGAGGAGAGACACAATTGCTGTTCCCTGAACAGCTCCAGCAAAACCCTTGGGTGCACCACGTGCTTGGGACACTGAGCCTTGAACCCTGACTGCTTGGCCACTTAGAAGTGTAAAAGCACCTTGTGGTGTAGAGTATTTTATAATGCCTGATCCCACAAGCTTCACAGCATTCCAGCTCCCAACTCCCTGTTGGGGACATCTCCAGAAGCCACCTACCAGTGCTGAACACACATTTTGGGAGGACATCTGCTGCCCTCCCTCTTACTCAGACAATTCCTCCGTGTCAGAGGCCGTGCAGGGCCGGGATTGCTCAGTCCTGAGCTGTACAGCCCCAGCTTGGTCTCACCCTGGGCTCTGCCCTGTGGTCCTTGTCATGCCGAGCTTTGTAAGCACTGGTGCCTCTTGCTCCCAGTCTGGGTGAGTCATCCCTGCAATGCTCCAGAGGCAGCGCTGCCGAGGGTCGCTTGTCCTTGAGACAAGCTGTGCTTCCATGCAAAAGACTGAGAAAGCAGACAGCCTCAGCTGAAACCCAGAGATCCTATGGATTTATGCTCAGGTGAATGAAAACAGAGCATGTCTTAAGAAGGTAGAGAGGTTGGAAGGCAAATCCTGTTTTTCTGATATAAACCAAGTACTGTTTCAATGTTTGGAAGAATCACATTGGCTGTCACTATTCATCCATGCAAGGAATAATTTATTCCTTCATTTTGGCATGGCTTTTTATAAAGCCTCTGGTCTTAAAGACCCAAAGTCACCCCATGTAGGTCCCAGCAATGGCAGAAAAAGGTTTAAGGATTTAAATGAAAAAGGAATTGGAGCTTTCACTGCCAAGCAGTGAGGCAAAATCCCTCTGTCCTCAGCTGTGTAGCACATCCTCAGCTCTCCAGCTTCAAATCTGGAGCTGTAGGATATTGACAGCGAGACTGTGGGAATATCCAGGGATGGTTCTAGGAAAATCCTCTATTTGCTGAATTCTGCAACCTGTTTGGGACCAGGCTGTGATTGCACTCAAATGTCAGCAATTCAATTATTTTGCTGAGTTTATTCTTGCTGTTTCTGTTGGTGGTATGTGAATTGCCCTCGTCCCAGCTCACTGCTGTGGTTCATCATCCAGGAGCTGAGGGAGTGGGTTGGTTTTGTTTCAACATATGCCAAAGCCAAAGAAACCTCTTGGCCAACCTTCACATGTGATCCTCAATCTCTGTAGCTCCAGGTATGCTTTTGTGCCTCAGATGGATATGAGGCCATCTGGTTTTCTGCTCTGTTTTGGGGTTTTTTTGCATCCTGTTTTCTCCAGTAAAAATGCTCCTGTGCCACAACACTTGGCCATCAGCAGCAGTTGTACCTGCACACCTCAGGGGTCTGGGCATTAAATGTAAAGGATTTCAGCAGGAACCCCCATGTACCTCTGTTGCAGTTTGCACACCAGCTTCCCAAGAGCCAGACTGCTGTGGCCAAGAAACAGTTAATTGTTGTTTATTTTATTCATGTGATCAAATTTAATCTCTTGTTTTATTGTTCAGCAGAGCTCTGTAAATCTCCCATGTCCCCTCAGGACTCACCCAGCTCCTGTCTTTCCCAAACCTTTCCCCTGCAGATTGTATCAGCCTGGTTCAATACATCTATCTCCCTTAATAAGAAAAAGAACCACAGCAGGGAAAAAGGGAAGGTTTTGCAAAATGTTTTAAGTTCTGTCCTTTCAGGGCCATAATCTGTTAGGAGATTCAACCAATAATGTAACTGTAAGACCCAGGGAAGAGGCAACATTCCCACCAGGAACTGGAAAACTTCCTACTCCCAAACACAAATTGAAAGGAAAAGGTTAGAAAGCAAACCAGACCATCTTGCGTGTCCTTGCAGGCCTTAATTCCTTCACAAACATGTGCAAACTGAATAAAAAGAACTAGCTAAATAAAAATCCCCACGCAGAGAGAAAGATTTTGATCCTCTGTTAAAACAGTTTGAGCGGAAAGGATTTTGCAGCCTCTCTGCTAATCTGCCGATCACGTGGTTGAAAGTGATGCCCTTGAGGCACTATCCAGCCTGGTGTTGAATTGATTGGTCAACAAAAAAAGAAAGGAGGAAAAAAAAGAATAGAAGTTGTGCTCTTGTATTAGGATGGCTAAATCCTCGCCCGCAAGTCTGGGTAATCTTCACTGGAGGAGCGTGCTGGGGCTTTTTTCATCAGCCTGTGAAGGCTGAAATGGACTTCAGAACAAAGAGAGGTTTCAAAATCAGCCTCGTGAGCCTGTTAAAAATAATGAGAAGTTCTCATACCCTGCACCAGCAGAAGCCAGTGTGCATGTGTACCCTTGGCCTCTTGAATCTCTGTTACTGATTCCTGGAAAATGAGTAGCAGCCAGGAATTAGCTGTAGGTGTGAATCAGAAAGCAGCAGTGGCCTTTGAAAACGAGTGAATAAGTTTTGCATATCCATGGGGTGCTATTATGCATTCCTATGGCTAAGACAATTTGTTGCTTAGCCTAGAACCGTCAGATGCTTTCAATATTTGACTTGTACAACTGTATGTGCGTTGTAACTATACATCTTAAACAGTCCTTCCCAATTTATTGGTTTTGATCTAAGTGACAAACAGTGGATATGACACTAGCATCTTCCCATTTCATGTCCCAGTTGTGCCCAGTAAAGGGAGCAGCCAGATCCTCTCCCTTGTCTGAGCAGCATTTGCAGCACTGCAGGGTTTCAGGAATGTGTCTGGGCTGGTCATGGGTCCAGCTTCACTTCAGGGAGATGAGCCATTTAATAGCAGCAGGACTTTTTGTTATTGTGACTCTATAAAAGAGCCCTGAAACAATAAAATTGAGATCTGTAAAAGGTTTAGTGGTTTAAAACTGGGTTCCCTGCCCTTTTTGTTATATAAACTGTGTTTAAAAAAAGATACTCCGCTGTGTCCTTATATTATCCTGCATTTTATGTACTCATATGTCTATCTGTGTATCACCTCTGTATAAACAGAGAATCAGGGTAGTTAAAAACTAAGTAGGCTCCTTTCTTTTTATAACGTGGCCACAGATATTTCTTTTTTTTCTTGAAAGGAAGTAAGCTTTTCAAAGTTCATGAACTTTCTTCAGCTTTTAATCCTGCTTCCACAGTTCAAGTTCCCAGTGGAGACTAGAGCACAAAGCAGAGGAGAGCAGAGCCAGGGGTTGGGCTGGGCTGCCCTGGGTGTGGCAGAAAGTGAGGCCTGAGCCAAGAGCGTGGCTGGTGGTTGGCAAAACACGAAGACATCCCCGGGGGTAACTCTGAGCTCCTTCAGAAAGGTCAACCTTGTTCTTTTTGGTTTTGCTTGTCCATTTTTAAAGCTCCTTTGCCCTAGAGAAAACCCACTGGCGGTAATGGGGAGGTGCAGACAGAATCCTGAACTCCTTTCAGGCACATTTTGGATAGCAGTTCCTCTCAAAGAGTGTGAGATAATTTCTTAAATACCTTTTTTTGCTGTCCCTCATAGATGAAAAGAACTGCCATTCAGTTAAAAATCCAGTTTTACAAATAACACCATCATCCCAGTTTCATAATGCTTATATTTTGTCAGCTGCTGATTTGACTCTGACGACTTAGTTAAAGAAGATTTCTGCTAAAAATATATCAGCCCCATTGCTTGAAACGTGGCCACGCTTTTACCATCAGGCAGAAAGGAAAGGATGAGAATTATAAACATAAAGAATTGCTTTGTTTACCACATACAGTATCAAGAGGGGAAAAGTTGTCTGTTTACATTCCTAATGCCCTCATGATCTCAGTGTAGAGAGTTTTCCTCCCCTATTAAGATGTTTATATGTAGTAATAGCTGCATTAATTTTCTTTCTTTCTTTTCTGTTGAATTTAAGGTCCTTACTGGTGTAATATAGCCCAGGGGCAGGGGTGGGTGGCAGAGAAATCTTGCAAATACAAACCACGCAGAAAGCAATGAAATGTCAGCTGAGTGTGCTGACAGCCCGTAACAAACACCATCAGGGGAACACTTTATTCCTGTCTATTGCTTTGAAATCAAAGCCATGACAACACTGATGCTGATGGGGTTAACTATGTCACTGCCAATCTTTTACACTAAAATACTGAATTATGGTTCTTCCACCACAAAATTATTTTCCATATTTTCCTGTCTATCAAAATCATCAACTGTTCCATGCTAAGCTTGTCAAAGTGCTAGTTAGACCCATGGCTTGTCTCATCTAGTCCTAAAAGCATCAGGACTAGTAAAGACAGGATAGCACCAAGTTTTACCATACAAATGAAGAATTTCACGTCTGTTTTAATGGCAGAGTTACTCGTTGCTCCCTCCAGTTAATTTGAAAAGATCGCTTTCAAATTAAATAAAGTTACCACAAATTTCCCCCCTGACTTCCAGACTTCCACAGAATGCAGCAGAAATTAGCTCTACTTTGTGACAGGCCAATGCAAATGTGCTCCCTTTTTTTACTGTAATACTCGTGGGTTTCCTTTCTATCATCCATTTAGCCTAAAAATACCTTTCTCCAGTTTGTGGGTTTCCTTTTCATCATCCATTTAGCCTAAAAAAAAAATCTTTCTCTAGTTTGTGAGTTTCCTTTTTATCATCCACTTAGCCTTAAAAAAAATAAAAATCTTTCTCCAATTTGTGGGTTTCCTTTTCATCATCCATTTAGCCTACAAATGTCTTTCTTCAGCTGTCAGTCTTCTTTCTTGGATCATTATAGGAAATTTGAGGATGAGCTCTACTGCTTTGCATTTTCTGCCAGTGATTCGATCTGTGTGTGATACAGAGATCTGCAACAGGGTTGGATGTGTGATGGAGGCAGGGGCTGCACCAGGAGCTCTGGGCACTCTTTGTAAGACTGTGCAGAGGGAAGGGTTTCTTTTTACAAACCCAGGAACAGCAAATGCAACAAGTCCTCATGCAGCCTGTTGGGAACGCCCTTTACACTCCCCACAAAAATTTGCCATGCAGTTTCCTCATTCCCTGCTTTCTCCTGAATCCCTCAATAAATGTCTTGCAGTAATTCCATTTTATATTTCCCTGCCATTTATCTAGCCATCTATTAATCTAAGAGAAATAGAGGGGAGCAAGGTAAAGCCCCAGGAAAATTTGGTAGAAAGGCATTTCAGACAGCAAGCACTCCTGTTAGATGGTTACACACTCACATTCACACACCCCCCTTTCACACACTGCCAGCATTTCCCAGCACGTTGCTGCCTGGGAGCTCCACCTGCAAGTCTGACCCCACTAAAAGCAGTGGGGAAACTTCCTCCAAGTGGAAATGGGGCGTGACTTTCACCACTGGCTTCTAAAATTGGCCATTAATCAGATTTAGTGGCTTAGGAGCAGTGTAAAGAAACCTAGGTTGAATATAATGAAGGAAAGGCTGACTGCTCGTCATTGCTGCTGTGATGGTGAGTGAATATTTTGAAGACTTGAACATGTTCAGGAGTGAGTTTTACTGAAAATCATGACACAGTCAGAAATCTCATCCTCCAGCTAAGCAGATGCCTTTAGTTTTTCTCCAAGATTCTGGCCACAGAATGCAAATAGCTTTGTCACAAGTCAAGACATTTTGTTTAATCCTCTCTACTAATACCTGGATTTCTTGTTCTGAGCCACCAAGATCCAGCTATGCCAATGGCAAGCGAGGTTGCAGGATATTTTGGAGCAGGTATCTCCTGGAAGGACAGGGAAGCACTAAGCCCTTTGAGCAAAGCCCACATACTTATTTAAAATTCCTCGTGAAATGCCAGCCACCCTTTTCCAGAGAAGACTAATTCAAATGAAACCCGCACAACCAACAGCTGGTGGGATGATCAGGGTGGCAAACACCCCATCTACCAGGAAAGGACTGATGGAGTCTGATCTTTCATGTCATAAGAAATGCTGAAACCTCAGAGAAAGAGAGAGCAGGGAAGGAGAGAAAGTATTTAAACCACGGGACAACACCAGCACAGGAACAAGCTGCTGTTTTCTGGCTGTGAATTTGTGCTAGAAGTGAAATATTTTCTGGGTACTGACTCAGAACTAGTTGGGAACACAATAATGTTAGGGAATCATAGGATATAGCTTGCTAAATTATAAATGAAGCTGTATGAGGCAGGTAGCTGTAATAACAGGGAATTAGAGCAGCCAGTTCAGTCCAGGTCTCTGATCATTCCTGGTAAGAAGGTTTCTTTCTTCACTCTCCACCACTCTGGCTGGTTGCTCTCCCAGATGAACAGAACAAACATTTTGCCTTCAATGTTTTTCTGTTGCTGTTGGAAAGTAAAAAAAAAAAAAAACAAAAAACAAAACGTGTGGGTACATAGGTGCAAAAACAACTGCAAAGGGGTAACACAGGGAGAGGTTTATTTTCTTTTAGCAGCAAAAGGGACAGAAAGTCAAATTGTTATTACTCTGAGGTGAAATTGTTACAAAATGGCTGCTCTGTGCTTTATTGTTTTTCAGTGCAGGAGCCTGGTAAAACCACAGGCACGTCTTGGAGCCTGGTGGAGAAGCCGTGTGTCTGACAGCTGACAGGACAACAATGATTTGTGTTGGATTGGGACTGGGATGGGGTGGCTCCAGGCGTTTCGTTTATGGCGGATTGTTCTTCTCTGAGATCTCAGCAACAACTTTTCCCACCTGCCATTGCCTCCGGCTACAGTGCCTGGGGGGAATTGTGGGATGTGTTGCTCATAACCTGCCTGTTTGCAGATGGTGGAGGCACAGAGCAGTTGTGCCCACACACCCCTTGTGCTGCAGATACACACAATCCCCTCCTTCACCCACCCGAGATCAGGGGACACCAGGGGCAGAGGTGCCCATGTCTGCAAGAAGTAATTCCTCTGTTGGCACTTCTGTGCTGCCTAATTGCATTCACATTGAGAAATCATTTGATTGAGCTTTTCTGCCATTATAGCAACACGAACCCCTAGGAAGACTGTTTTCCAACTATTTTTTCTGACACATTCAACACATAGTCAGGAGTCATAATTTTGTCTAATTATACTTCAAAATCTTCCTTTTGGCCTCTGACTAGAAAGTTCTTGATCTTAAGTATGGGTTCTGACACAGAGAATGTGACATCATGCTCATTAGCATTTATCTGAAAGTCCCAATTGTCCTGGACCCCAAACCAAGTGTCAGTCCATGCCCTGAAACACCTGAAATTTAAGTAGGACAAAAAAAAGGGCAGGGTAGGAAGGAAAAGAAGGATTTCATCTGTGTTGTGTAGATGGGAGACAGATTCAGCTGTTAAACACGGACAAGCATTCCCATCAGAGGGTATCCAAGACATCTGCATGATGCTGACAGATAGAGCCAGCAGCAGGAAATCAAATATCTCCAGCATTTCCTGAAGCTCCAGAGACCTGTCTGCAGGCAAAGCAGGCGAGCCCTGGGAGTAAAAAAAAGTGCCTGAGGTAATGCAGGAAGACAGTAACAAACTAGGAATTACCTGCTTCTCCTGAATTCAGATTTGCAAGATCTCAGTGCCTGTCTTTTCCAAAGTCACTCCCTGACAGGCTCTCAGCAGTAGGAATTATTCTTTACTGACTATCCAGTAAAAATTCAAAGTGAAGTGGTTATCACTGTGCTCTGTCAGCCTGGGCCATGGAGCTGGGCCTAAAGGTTTGAAGCAACACGCTGTGGGACAACAGCAGGAGAGAGATGAGGTATCTGTGCCATGGATTAAAAATAACATATCCTATGGAAACACAGAGGCAGCTTCTTGGCTTAATCAGTAACACAAACATTACAAGGGGGTTTCTTTGGAAATGAGACCTTTTCTGAAAATCTTGTGAATAAACTACATCCAGGCAATTGGATGTGCTGCAGAAATGATATAAAAAGCAGACTTTCCTCAAGATTTTATTTCAAAGCTATTTAGAATTTAAATCTAAATAACAGTTCGTAGTAATTTTTCATTGTTACATTTTATGCCATATCATAAAATCTTTAAATGAGGTTTTTCATTACAAAATTACCTGATTTCTTCTCCAAGTGCTTTCAGATCAATTAAAATGCAATAAGAGCAAAAGCAGGGCATGTTTAGTTATAGACAGTATCAATTGTGATAAGCCCTGGGTGAAAGAAGATGGAGATGACAGAAGTCAGAGAAGTTAGAGCTTGTGAGGGCCACTGCTCCGAGCCCATGATCCATAAAATTATACTTCCAATCATTTCTCACCAGCTGTTGCCTGTCACACCAACTGTGGACAGCACACATATGCCTTTCCTGGCTTTCTGTTGGGATCTGCCTTCCACCACTCCATCCTCAACACAATTTCAGGGAGAACCTGCTGGTGTCAGCAACACACACAGGTCTTGGTTTCCAAGCACCCTTTTGCAGCGGGGTCTCACCTGCAGTGTAATTTCATTTCCTGCTGGTGTTAGCAGGCAGTTCCTGGGCCACACTGAGCTTTGGGGTTAATGCCAGCACATTTCCTATAATCCAGCCACCAAGAGCCCCTCTAGGGAAGGGTGGTGAAGGTGGTGAAAGACATGGCCAATGTGCTGGTATTGACTGACCCTGACTTTTTTAGGAAAATATGCCAATGCAGTCATCCTCTGGCTACAGATATCCACAGGAAGAATAGATGTGTCCTTTAATAACAGGGAGAGTGCTTAAAAAAAGAACATTTTATTGCTGTGTTGCCTTCACCGCAGTAAACTGCAGCATTTTCATTTTCCTGTATTTATTGCACTGGAGTGTTTATACCACTGAGAAGCAAATATTTGCTTTCAAAGGTCACGCATTGTATCTTTCTTTCTCTGGGGATGGATGTAGGTCTCTCTTAGCCTTCAGTAGAACTCCATACAGATTATATAATGTTCTTGCTATAAGATTCTTCATTGCATCTTAGCACGGCTAAAATAGCAGATGCAGAATGCAAAGTACAATAGGCAATGCCTTTCCATTAGCTGGTCTCTCTTTGTATTTTTTCTTTACCATTTAGTCAGCTGTGCAAGCACTGGTGTAACACATGAGACCACCTCACAGAGAATTTGATGTAAGTCACCCAAGTGCCTGGAGTTAATTGCATTGTGTGGAAGACATTTGTGTAGGCAATTATTGCAACTGGAAACACAAATTGAATGGAGAGATGCAACTTCTGTAGCAACTTATTTTTTTTTAATCAAAGTTTTAGATCTATATTGCTTAACATATTAGATCCCTACTTTGGTTTTCTGATCTGTCATGTCTGCAGGGACCACAGACAAAATAAAATGTAGTTGAAGTTAAAAGTACAGAGTACGTTTCAGAGAGTTTATTCCAGTTATGTTAAATTCCTAAGGCAATTATAGGGTTTTGATACTTAGTTTAGATAAACTTAAATGAGAACAGAATGAAAAATATCATCTAGGATCAAAAATATAAATTCCACATGGAATTTATCACTAAAAGTCCTGAATAGTATTTTAGGCCTGTTTCTGTTCTACTACAACAAGAGTAGGTTATAGTGGGCCCAAGCCAGACTGATACCTTATGCTTTTGAAAGTCTGTCCAGTATCAGTGAGGGCAAATCCATTATGGTTTACCTCTTCTTGGCCATTCCTGAGATGACTCAGTTTTAATGTTTTCTATATATGTAGGTGTTCCTAAGAAACACCATAGAGGGAAAACTGTTAATTTGTACTTTACAGAAATAATTCTCTTCAAAGCATAAATCTTCTCTCTACAGGTTTTTTATTGATAACAGGGTTTGTTGTTGGAAATTAATGGCACTGGAAAGGAGTTTCAGCCTAAATAGGACTTTTCAGGGAAAATCCTATCTGTAATAAGTCCCATTCCACATTATAAATTGCAAAATCTGCAAAAAAGTTTAAACCTATTCCCTGCCATCTACAAAATATATGTAGTTCATCATACTGTGTGCAAATCAGTAACCTTTATTGATTCTTGTGCACGGTTTCCTATTAAATAAAGTTGAATCAGCACAGCTGCAGGGCACTTGTGTTTATGAGTAAAACTTGATGTAAAATGACTTGTCTGGAAGAATTCTTTTTGCTATTTCTCAACCCATTCTAAGTGCTTTACAAATACCAAACAATCTCAATAAACCTGTCAAGTTCGATCACTCGCTGCACAACATCTCTCTGGTTACAAGCCCTGACATTTTTTTTAGCTTGATGCAAAATAAGAGACGTCTGTCACTAAGATGCCAACTGATGGTTCTAACTAACCAAGAAGGGTAACTCTAAAAAAAAACCCCACAAGAGCATGGAGTGACAGGACAAGGAACAACGGCTTCAAACTGACAGAGAGTAGGTTTAGATTAATGTTAGGATGGAATTCTTTACCAGGAGAGGGGTCAGGCACTGGAACAGGTTGCCCAGAGAAGCTGTGGCTGCCCCAACCCTGGAAGTGTTGGATTGGGCTTTGAGCAACCTGGTGTAGTGAAAGGTGTCCCTGCCCATGGCAAGGGGGTTGGAAATAGATGGTCTTTAAGGTCCTGTCCAACCCAAACCATTCTATGATTATATGACAGGTTTTTTCCCACTTTGTTTTTTTTCTGTACCACCCATCACCATCGCTGGCTCATGATCAAAAAAAACTAGGGAAATGATCGAAAGTCAGGCTGGAATCTACATGACAATGGAATTTTCTGTGCAACTTTTATTATCTGCAGTGACTGACCAAGAGCCTGTTATTCTTCATTACTGTCAGTAGAAACACTCATCTCACTTCCACGTCTGTAATCATTCAGCTCACACTGGATATGCTTAGAGACTGAACCAAATTCCCTGTTGTCATCCCACCCTCTCAATGATGCATCACCTCCCACTTTACAGCTCATGAGATGCTACCAGGCAGACAGAGCACAGAACCAGTTTCCTCCCCTCACATCTATTTGTATTTACCAGTTAGATGAGTCTCTAAGTCCTGTCCAAATTGTCCTGGTTTTTGCTAAAGCTTGGTGCTGCTATTCTGCCAGCACAGGTTTGGCAAGGATCCAGGCAGAGGAGAATATTTTAACTAGATGCTCAAAAATTAGGTCCACAGACTTAATCCTGATATTCTGTCACAGAGGCTGCACCAGAAATATTTCAATGCTGGGCTTTGCCTCAATCTGGGAAAAAACCCACAATTTGTGAAGCAGTGACCAGTGCTGGTGCCAGCCTGTGCCAAGTGGGACAGGAGTTTGGAGCATGGTTCTTTACAGAAATAACTTCTTTTTATCCCAGCTGAGCATGCTCCATTTGTGACCAGGAGCAGCATCTTCCTGGAGCTGTGATGTGCCACGAAGGGCACCATGAGTGCAGCGGCAGGGTGGGAATGTTGGGGTGGCCTCAAGACCACCCCCACACTTTCACATGCCTGTCAGGCAGAGACCAGTTCCTGGTTCCTCTTTTCCTCCTAAACATCCGAGGGCACCATTTTCTGTAAAGCTTATTTTGTGAACCTCCTTGAAGTGTCCGACACCAGCCTGAGTATAAGCCATAAAATTAAGCTCTGGCTTTGCATCAGCTGGCGCTGCAGATGAGTTGCTTTAAGCTTGGTCCTTTCTCACCGCTGTGACCATGCAGCTGGCAGAGCCAGGTGGCCTTCTACAGCAGACATTTGGGCTCCTAAACATTGTGTGACCCATCACAGAATGCCAGGCTCCCTCTGACAAGAACGTGGTGATGTGCTCAGTGATGAAAGTAGGATGCTGTGCCAGTAGCTGCAGGGCTGACTCTTCGAGATGGATTTCTTCCTGCTGTAGCTTCAAAGAGGAAAAGCAACCACGAGTGAGGGCACAGCTAATGTGAAAGCATGAAGGTCACATATTCCCTCTTAGATAAGAAAAGCAGCAGATCTGCTGCTGAAGCTTCAGAGGAGATGCAAGGAGCTGTCTGCTTTCCTTACACAATTCTAAGCAAACAGAGTGTGATCCAGAAAATACTGCTGCTACCCAGCTGTACCTGTTCAGCCCATACTCCTGAGGCCCCGATGGAGAGCCTCTCCAATATACAGTAACTTCCATTTAAACACAGTTGTTACCATTAAGATTTTAGAGCTAAAACCTGCCCTGACTTATGTTTTTTCATAAAGGGTGCACATATTGCAAAGACAGGACAGAAAACAGCTCCTGGGGTTTTCCTTTCTTAGAGCAGCTTTGCTGAAAGGGGCTGCTTTAGTCCTCTTTCTGTAACTGAGCCTGATGGCAACTGCTTTATGGCTGGTTATTTGCCATCCCCCACAACTTCCCCAGCTCCTCTGCACCTGGGATTAGGTTTTCCTGCAATGAACATTCAGTGAGCAGTAATTTGCAACATGCCATGCTTGAATCGAGCAAAGAAATAAGCCAGTGTTGTTGTTATAAAGATCTGACAGATGGTAGGAGGACCCACCTTTCTTAATCAAGTCATGCTCAGTAATCAGAGCTAGCTCGAGTTTGTAACAAGAAAGAAACCCTACCCAAAGGAGGACTAATGGGCTGCATCCTGACCTCTGGTTACGATGGGCTCAGTGGTGTTGTTCTGTATCAAGAGGCATAAGAAAGATCAGAATCTCACCCACTTTGCAGAGAAGTTGAAAACACCAGTTAGGTGCTATGGTCACTTCACTTACCCCAAAACGAAGGATCCTCCCAGGCAGACAACTTCTCCTAGTCTAGCTGTAAATATCATTTCATAGCCTGACCTATGAAATGTGGACAAGTGTGGAAATGTGTGGTGGACAAGTCATTAGCCCGTAAAAATCTGAAAAGTTTCATTGTCTTTAATTTCACTGTAAATGTATTAGCTGAGCATCCAGCCCTCTGAGAGATTCATCTGAAACACAGGACATGGGGGGCATAGACTCAGCCTTGACCTCCTTCACATTAAGCCTTTTAATTCTAAAGAAGAACGAATGGGTTTCAGGACTGTTTCTGGCAGCAAATAACATCTCCTGAGCCTCCAGCTTTGATATTAATAACATTTGAAAGGTTAAGAAAAAAGGAAGGATTCTCCTCAAAGAACATGACGAGGGTACATCCTTGTTCTTCAAGAATGATTAATAACACAGGAATAAAGCAGCACCTTGAGCAACCCCATGTGCTCTCCACTATGCAGGAATTACCACCCAGGACAAGAGAGTTTGGGTGAGGGCACTCCTGTAATTAAACCACTTTTGTGGGACTGACATTTCAGCACGACTCAGCGAGCCAGGGAGCCTAACCACACGGTTTCTTCTCCTTTGTGTCTTCCAGGCTCGCAAGCAGCTGAGCACAAATCCCTGATCTGCGGCGGCCACAAACACACCCACAGCTAAGATGGCGGAGGACGCGGATATGCGCAATGAGTTGGAAGAAATGCAGCGGCGTGCGGACCAGCTCGCCGATGAGGTGAGACCAGCAGCTAAACTGGGAGCTTGGGGCTGGGGCTGGTGTGAAAGACACATCCAGGAATAGGAGCGCAGCCGGCAAAAGGATTTCTAGGGCTGATTCTGCTTTTCCGTCAGCTTTACACTGAAAGCAGAATTGCAAATGAGATGAGCTGGGGTGAAATTTAATGTTGTGTTTAGTCAAGATTAAGGCATTTATTGATCGTGAGTTTGGTTTAGGAATTAGACTGTGCATCAATTTGACTGGCCTCAGAGCAAAAAGCAGCAATTTAGTATTTTCTGAGGATTCCTTCGATTTGTCAAACCTATTAAATGTTAGAAGTCACCAATTAAGTCCCTGAAAAGTCGTAGCTGAAAACCACAAACTATTTTTAAAGCAGAACACCAGCTGTTCCAAGCAGCACCGCCGCAGTGTGTGAGCAAGGGGACCACAAGCCCTGGAGACTGCAGCTGCCTTAGGATGCAGTGGGAATTGCTGCATTAGTGAGTCCTAATGGAGAGCTGGAGATGGAGAAATCACCAGTGCCCTGCTGATGGCCTGATTTGGGGGGGAAGGCAAAGAGTGTAGGAAAAACATGGTGTCAGCATGAGCCTGCACATTAGTGTTGGAAAGCATAACTTGCCAAATCTAAGCACATTTTCCTCTGTTTCATTGCAGTCCCTGGAGAGCACCCGTCGAATGCTGCAGCTTGTCGAAGAGGTAAGGACTTGCATTTTATTTGCACTTCTGTTGTGAAACAAAAGTGATGGAGAGTCTAATGCTGGAAGTGCTTTTTTAATAACTCACATTGCTAAGGCATGTCCATGGCTTTATGTGCCACTCTGTCCCTCCTCATCCCTACCCCTAACTAGGGCCATTCAAGACACTGTGCCCTGGTTGCCAAGTGTCCATGGCAAGCCAGCAGCCAAGGCATTGGTTTGGTTTGCCCATACCTGAGTATCCATTGAGACAGGATACTGGAGATAAAGCAAAGGCACAGCCTCTGAAGGTGATCTGGAGTCAGGGACAAGTGGCTGAGGTGCTGCAGAGCTCCAGGAGCCTCGTGCTGGCAGCTATCCCTTGTCCTTGCCCTAACACTGTGAGTGGGGAAGGTGAGAAAGGCCCTCAGGGCACTTGCCCTGTTGTCTCTAAATACTTCCCTCTCCATAAACACTCTGAGCTATTTTTATAGAACACCAGCCACAGTATTTAAATGCCACTTCTTTATGTATCTCTGAAATATTTATCAGGATTTCAAGGCTCATGAGATGTCCTAGATTGACTGCTTTGGAACAGGGAGTTCTCTGATTTTCCGTGGTGCTAAGGAAGGGGATCCCAGCTCAGTCCTCACAGCTACTACAGCTTCTACCTGCCTGGAGGGGTCACTCCCAGAAGGGAAAAAACAATTCAGTCAGGCTGTATTTTACCCTCTTCACAACAAAGGGGTTTAAAAGTTGGAAAATCTCAAACTCAGTTTAGCTTCAAGTGTTCAGCCATCAGGTGGTGGAAAACTTTGCTGCTGCCTGACAGGGCATATTATTTTCAGACGCCATGTGAACCCTGGTGCTGGAGCTGGTGACATTTTTAATCAGGGTCATCAGCACTGACAGTTCCAGTACTCCTGACAAGCAGAGGAGTCTCCAGAGGAGACAAGGGGAAGAAAATTACATCAGGTCCCACATTCAGGAACAAGCACAATCCCAGCCGTAGGCTGAGTGGCCTTGGAATCAATCATGACTGTGAAGATCAGTGGAGTCCAGTGGAGACAAAATTAAATTTCCATGTACAGACAGACAGATGGGTCACTGAGCATAGTCAGCATCACTTCTCCTCCACAAACACTTCAGATCTGGGCCCCTTGCAGCCGAAACATGCTCTTGTCTCATGAGCAATCTGTCCCTTTTATCTGCACAATTCCCTGGACACACCATTTCTAACCATCACTTTGTGTCAACTCTGTGCTGGATGCAGCTCCTATTGAAACCAATTTGATGACATGGAAGATGGTCTCATATGGGCACCCCCCCCAACACCATGCAGGAGAGCCTGCTGCCCCAAAACGCCTGTGATCTAAATAGACAAGGCAGATGATGAGTGGGAAGAAGCAGAGGTACAGGAAAGGGAAGTGACTTGCTCAGGGCCAAGCCATCAGTAAATATCACCCTGTCTCTCCTGAGCCGTGTTTGTGTGACCTGTGCACTGCTTGAGTCTCCCTAACATATTGAACCAGCATATTGTGAATGCCACTGGGATTTCAGCATTAAATCATGGCAAATGGCAAAGTGGGAGGAGAACTGGGACTGCTGAATTTGCCATTGAATTTATGGAGGGCTGTAGAGCTTCTTGGAAGAGCTCAGCATCTCTCTGGACCTGGCGTTTATTCAGATGCTACAATATCTCCCTGTCCAAAAAGAGAAGTTGCTAAAACCAGCACTGAGCAGTCAAGGGAGTTCTTCTAAAATGAGTTGCATATTATTTTCACTAATGTGACTATCAAAGACCTTTAATATCCTTCTGTGGTCTAAACAGCTGGTTGGTTATTCTGATCCCATCTCCTAGGTACTTTTAAAAGAATGAAGCATTTAGGGAGTGAGAGATTTGATACTGAAAAGACAAATGATGAGAGTCTTTGAAATCGAACTCGCACGGCTATGATTTAATAGACCCCAGAAATCCAATTATACTCCCTTACTTAGCAGAACCTGTCTAGTGGGTAGAGATAGAAAATATTCTTTCTCAGTGACACAGTGCTTTTTACTTTATTCTCTTGATACAGCAAATATGTTATTCCTTTCTTAGGAAAAGGACGCCCCCATGTCTATGCATTATTGCTATATACATATGTATGGATTCCTCTCGTGGTTGGCTCCACTCTGTTAGATATCAGGAAAATACAGAATTAACAGACTGACTTGACTCCTTCCTGAGTCAGAACAGTGTTGTCCACCCAGGGAAGCCCTGCAGCAGTAGAAGGTGTGCTTCATGATGAACTGTAGGTCACTGTCTAGGGGGACATGGCCCAAAGGATCATGCCTTCCTTGCCCAGGATGACCAGTCTGAGTTTGCAGACAAAGCCCTGATGTTCCCAGGGAACATCAGCAAGGAAAACCAAATATGGAACTGCTGCTTGGTTTTATAACCCAGCTTTGCAAGAAGCTGATTTTTCCAGTCCTGGCACAACAGAGGAAGCAAGAAGTGGTGAGTGGCTGTTACAAAAGCAGCCACAGCTTTGCCCCAAGGCAGCTCCGTACTGGAATGGCAGATTCCAAACCCCAGTTTGCTCTGTGGTGCCCAGTGTACCCAGGCAGCATGGCTAATCTACACTGACCAGTGCTCGTTTGAGCCACTCAGTGCTATAAATACCTGTATTTTATGATGATGCTGTGCAATGTTTGGGCCAAAACAAAAAATAAAAATGAACTGAGGAAGAACAAGTCAGAGTAAATATGCAGTTGGTAGCTGACCTCCTTTTTTTCTTGGTCAAGCCTTTTACCTCTGAGGCCACGTTATGCAATGCAGAATATCACATGCCAGGGGAAAAGCCATGAGTTTAATATCAACAAGATCAGCACTGCTGAAAGCCCAAAAGAAAGCATTTAGGAACATGTCCAGGCAAAAGGGCTGTTTTGTACATTTAAATTCAGAGAGGACTATGTTCTCTGCTCATATGCTCCAAGGTTAGAGTGAAGCTTACAAAGAATCCAAACTGAAATGTTAAGCTATGAAAGTTTGATAAGCTCATGATGCTGCCCTACACAGGACACTGAACACACAAGATGCCATTTTACTAGCTGTGGGTTTCCCCTGACATTATTATCACAGTCCAGTGTTCCCTAGTCTGAAAAATAAAAGTATCACATTAATTTAGAGTTTGGCCCAAATCTTGCCACAGCTAATTTGAAAAATCCATTTGCCATCATAAGAACCATCAGAACTATTGCATTATTGGATCAGTTCTACTCAGAAAAGTGTTTTAACCAGTGTAATTCCACAGAAATACATGCCTGGCACAAGGGAATGTGATCCAGAATTCTGGTCTCAGTTCTTCCAGCGCAGGGTTAGACCCCTCTGTAAAGCAGCGGCAGCACTGGAGTCAGGGTGGTTGCATTACACAAAAACCAGGCACATGGGATTCAAGGTGGGGTCACAGATTCACTGGGGCTGAGGATCTGAATTAACAGGCAGAGCAGTCACGTGGCTCTTTAATCAGGCACAGAGAGACATCGGAGCATTAACAGGGTGACAGGGAACTCAGAGAAGGAGCCGAGCAAATGCATTACTACAGATGACTAAAAAATGTTTCTTTGGCCACATTTTTTGTCTTTTGGGTGTTGACAGTTCTCTTCAGTGCCTGTGGGAACTGCTAGCAATGTCAGCCTGTCCTGGAACATAATTGTCTCTATTAATTTATTCAAAGCAAACTCTATAATCCATATTGATTAAAGCAAAATTCTTCATCGAAGTGGAAGTTCATGTGTTCTTCACAGAACTGAGAGTGCATATCTGGTTTTCAGGGTATCTCCTGAAATGCAGAGAAAGAGATTTCTAGAATTTGGATTCTCTATCCAATACATCATTCCCTTACACTGTTAGGAAAGTCACCCCTCAGGCTAAACCAAAATTTGAGTAGCTGCCTTTTGTAGTAGGTATGGATAGGACAGAACACACTGTGTTCCTGGAGGGACTGATGAGCCCTTTGAGAAGTCATTCCAATTCTCTCCCTACTTTTATTCCCACCTTGGGAAATTAAGTTATGTAACAGCAATAACAAGAAATGAAATAGCAATGCATTTCCCCTCCAAAGTGCTGGGCAAGTTTCAGTGAATGTTTTGTTGCTGACTTGCTCTGAGTGAAACACTCACAAAAAAACCCCCAAAAGTTTGAAGAAGCTATTACAGAAGATCGAGGATAATGTACATTAAAGCCTCCAGAAGGGTTCTCAGTTATGCTGTTAAACTGGTTTCACTGAAGCACTGATAGACGTAAGTATCTAAGAATTGAATTAAGCCCAGAGGTTTAAAATCATATATTCTGGCTTTCTGATCATAAGCTTAGCCAGTGGCCCAATGGAAAACCTGGGCATGTGCTTCATATAAAGGATACTCAAACCAGCACTGCTGGTTGGTTTGCTTTTATCTAAACACTAGAGCTTAGTGCTGGTGAAAGGTTCAAGGACACCAACTTTCATAAACTTTATAGGGGAAAAAACTCTGTTTCCCCTAATATTCCCCCAAGTTGAAAGTGATGGCCTCCTGCTCCAAGGGGTCGTCTGATGTGTAAAATTCTTATATATATTATATATTTGACTGTCTGCAGTAAACCTGCACTATGGGTAAACAGAGGAACTCCAGAGCTGCCAGTTTAATGCCTCAACATAAGAGATGCCGTGCCATTTTCTTCTAAAGGAAAAGAGTGTGAGGTGTTTCCTGTGCCGTGGCAAAATCCAACAGACCAAATTCTCCTCTCAATTTCAATGAGAAGACAAGGAAAGTCAGAAGTAATCCTGGAGAGAGAAGGCTGTTACAGATTTGAGAGCTGGATGAAAACAGAATGTGCTCCATGAACTCTGTAGGGTCCTGTGAAAGATGCATTTTTCTTCTCCCTGGCCAGACCCAGTTGAAGAATCCCATTTTTTGAGAATCCCTATTTTGCTGCAAACTAAACAGAGGATTGCCTGGGCAAGGACTGGAGGGTCTTAGGAAATTCCTGAATTTTTACAGGAAGAAAGAAAGGCTCTAATCCCTGGGAACATGTCCCATTAGCACACGTTTTCATAAAAAGATGGACCTCATTAGTTCTAACCATGCATGGCTCCCCACATAAGATATTAATGATGTTGGTGAGCACTGGATGTGGGTGAGAATCCTTCCTGAGCCCTGGGGATCAGACAAATCAAAGCATAGTCAGTGGGCCCATGGTGATGGGAGCCTGCTGTCGAGGTTTTAGGATCAGTGGTTGTCAAACAGGTTCTTCTCGGCTGGCACTTTGCAGACACAGCTTTTGTCACCTCCTGTTACATTCTCCAAGCACCCAGTTCTAGTGCATCTGCTGACACCTGGTCCCACCGAGACCAAGAGGATTTTCTGTGATACTTCGAGTGCAGAAACCTTTAACTGAAGAGGTTTTTTAGTTCCCAGAGATGCCTCAGTCTGTTGTCACTGAAGGTCAGGTACTGAGTGATTTTCTCCTGCTCAGACATATGGATGATGAACACATTTTTAGAGCAGTTCTGTCTTACAGACAGGTTTAGTTTTGAGCTATCCAAAGGATCAGTTACAATAAAAATACTGAATTTTTCTAAAAGTCTAGATCTGTTTTAAATGCACAAATGTGATTATATTTTAAAATTTGCTTTACACATTTAATTTTTTTGTGGAAAAGCTGAAAATTAGTCCTTAATACAAACTTGGAACAGCAGGAGATTGTCACTTGATGTCTGAATCATCTCCCATCTTTGCCAGTCATCATCTCTTTATTAGCTTCAATATGCTTTTGATTAGACCACAGATGCAGACAAGTATATTCACTGCATACCCTTTAATATTTTCACATTAGTATTAATGTTGTGGCACTGATGATCAGGTAAATAAAAGGAAATTTCACCTGTTTCACTCCCTGTAAGGATTTGATATGAAATACAAACCATAAGGTCTAATTGCTGAGTTCATCTCTCAGCACACGTCTTATTCAGGTCAGTGGACATCTTAGCTGCATAAAGGGAGTTTACTCAGATGTTAAATACAGCAGGAAACTAAGATAAGAGGGTTAAGGAGCAGCAAATATTTCTCAGCCTGACTGTGTTTGATTCTCTGAAAGCCATCAACTATCACAGCACCAACTGCAGGTTTCTGAGTCCAATATTTAGAAGAGTCCCATGTCAGACTCAGTAAAATATGTTTACTGAAACACAAGATGACTCAGGACCCAAGCAGCCTTCTTATATTTGCATGATGTATGTTTGTTAAAATACAATAAGAAATAAATAGATCAATATTAACTCTTTTAAGGTAAGACCTCCCTGAACACTCAGAGCATAGAAAGAGTCCAATAAAAAGCCATTGCACATCCAGTGCTTAGCAGACCTGTCCCACAGCAAATGTAAGATAATTAAAAGTGGTTTCTCTATTCTAAATAGGCAAGTCTAAGATAACCCTCAGACCCTAAGTTTCTACAGGCTTCAAAAATAAAAGCTGGCTGGGATTGAAGTAAATGCAGTATGAGCTTGGAGGGAGAGAGAGCAGCAGTGGGTACCTGGGAGGTGGCTGACCTGAGGGCAGCAGGGTGCAGCAGACCATGGGGAGAGGCAGGAGGCCTTTTCTCTCCATCTGGCACCTCACACAGGGATTTTTTCAAAGAGGGAGCAAGCCAGCCTGCACACATCTGAGGGTTTTGCCAGTTTCTACAGTGACATAGACATTAAAGACAAGAATGGGAGTGCAGAGAGAGGCAGACAAGAGGCATCTCTCATCCCTCTTGAGCCGAGCAGGATCCTCTTGAAGCCCAGCAGAGAAGCACCAGCTGCACCAGGCAAACAGCCCTCGAGCGTGCCAGAGTCAGGCTTGTGGCTGAGCCAGCGTGGGCTGTGTCCTGCCTGGGAGCACCCTGGGAGCACAGAATGGGCAGCTGAGGGCCAGAGACACTTCCCTGCTCCCAGGAAAAGAGATGGGCGATGACAGAGAGCAGGGCAGCTGGGAGGAAGGATAGTATGAAGTCCTTCATTTGCCTCAAGGAGTGGGTGGCTTGAAAAGCACAGGGACCATCAGGACTTTAGGTTTCTATTCCTCGTGTTCCCCTGCAACTGTGAGCATCTCCCCTGCCCCCTGCAAAATGGACACCACCACCTTTATCTGTTCCACAGGAGCGGGGATAGCTTTATGTTCATGGAAGCAGGCAAATTACTGCTGCTCATGTCCAGGTAGCTCCACTCCACAGAGGACTTACTTCATCTGCTCGTGACATGCAACAGGCAGATGACCGTTCAGGCCATTAATTATTCACAGATGTTATCACTGCTCCAAGCAGAATGGAGCTGGTTTCCCCCTGGTAATTAAAAAGAAGCTAATCTGATCTGTGATACAGCTCCGTATCACAGCACCCAGAAACCCAAGACACCCGATCACAGCCCAGAGTGAGGATAGCAAATGCAAAAATTGTACTTGTGAAAGGTGCCCTGCTGCTGGTTTAGGCAAGTGGGAGCTCTGAGTGGCTCAGCTTTGCTCAAACCCTGTATCCAGCAACAGCAGTGATAAGATTCCCACTAAGCTGTGGGAGCAGAGGCAGTTTCAGTGTGTAGGTGTTTTAAAAATCCTACCTTCGAGCTCAATTCAAAGTCCATTAATGCTAAAGGTGTCTGTTGACTGAATTAAAACTTGGCTCAAACCCATATCTATTAGATCACTGAGCCAAAAAATATGGCTTAATCCTATTAAATATTAGCCTACTTTAAAATGGATTTCCTAAGTAGGTAAGCTTTCTGACTTCTGACAGCAGCAAGGGCTGTGTACAAACCGCTGTGCCTCCTTCCCAAACATGCTTGTGTCATATCTGTTTTCCCTGGGAATTTCTTTTGTGGGATTAACACACACCTGCACTACTAACAGCCTCATCCTCCCTTCTTCTGCTTCAGTGAACTTGGAGATGAACCATCTCTTTTTAGAAATTACTGTTGCATAAATTGATTATTTTAATTGCAAGGTCCGTGATTCTGTGCTTTCTGCAGAAGTTCAGTATCCTGGTGAATCCAGAAGGATTGATGGTACAATTGAGACTACCTGGTTCCTTATACAGTGTCCAGGCACATAAAGTCTTTGGACTGTGCCACCAGCCCCTGATGAGCTTGTCATTCCTTTCCCTGTTTTTCTTTTGTCTTCCTGTGTCCCGTACCAAGGGCTGAGTGTTCCCTCACTGATCTCTCTTTCTCTCTCTCTTTCTTCTCCCCTCTCTCTCCTTCCCTTGCTACCACTATTGGGATGTAGAGTAAAGATGCTGGTATCAGGACTTTGGTTATGTTGGATGAGCAAGGAGGTAAGTTCAGATTGCTTCAGTAAGGAAGTATAACCCTTCTCAAAGTTCTGTACTAACTGTGTGCAACCCTGGAAACGAGGGACACAAAATACGTGTGGTTGTGCATGAGAACCCAAAAAACCTCTTTGCCTTTAGCATCGTTGCCTGACAGAGATCCAACAACTGCCTAAGAGTCTGTACTTCTTTTGATCTGTCTCCCATTAATGTCAAAGACAGCTGCAGGCTGAACTCATCCAAATCACCACTTTATTTCAGCAAGCTTTGGGTCAAGATCCAGCTACATGATGAGAAGATTTGCCTCCATGAATGTAAAATCCAGCATTATTTATGCAGGTGCTACGGAATTGTCCCCCTAGTTTAAGTCACAACTGAAAGGCATGCAATAAATGCATGCCAAGAAGAGGTAACACAGGTTTACTTTGTGTAAAATTCAGTTGCTTTTTGTATAGACATGGCAGTGAGGATGGCAGAGTTTTAACATTAAAAGCTAGGGCACGATCAGCTCATTACAACTGACCATATAGGAGGATTCAGACTGAGATGACTCCCTGTCTGTGGATGACAATGACAAAGCCAGAGCCTGATATATTCAATACATTCCAGGAAATTACATTTTGGCCCTTCACAATATGACAAAGCAGTAGGTACCTTCTCTCCTCCCCTCAATAAAACTAATAACCCAGTAGTGCAGACCCACAGCAAAAGGGTGTCTCCAATAAATCAACAGAGTATAAATTCCTGCTACCCTCTATCAAACCAGCCCCCCAAAGGCCATTCTTATTATTTACTATATGTCATGACATCAAACTGTATTAGGAAATGTTTCTTCCCCCCACCACTCTCCCCTAGGGAAAAGAATTTAACCCAGCCAAATTTTGTCACATCAATTTGCCTTGACAAGAAAAATATTAGAGGGAATATTTTGTTGTCTTCGAAAAATAATGGCAGTAAAAGAACCATCACTGAATACAGAAAACCAGAAATTACCTATGTTGAAACAGATATGGCACCTGTCTAAATAATGTGTTTTGTTTCAGAAGTGAATTATACAGTTGTAATAAATCACAAATATTGTCAAAGGAAGTGTAAATATCCAGATGTGTCGTGCAATATAATTTCACAGGCAGAGCAGCAGAAACTTTAGTGGTTCCTGGGGAAACTTGTTTCTGTTCTTTAACTGCTATTTTTTCCACAGATTGCTAGGGAGGATTATTTTGATTTTAACCTCAAATTTTTGTTTTGTTATTTTGGAATTCTACTATTGCTAAACCCCTGTGTGCCAAACTTGTCTGATGATTTATTCCATAGTCATGATAGGAAGGACAATCTGGATGAGCCAAAGAGCTGAGACTGGACCCACTCACCTCTTTGGGAGTCCAGGGAACTCAGTGTTAAACCCTTATTGACAGTGAAACCTGAAATGTATATTGTACAGTCAGAGATGCACTGAGTCAATACCTACAGGAAAGAATCAGACAGTTTCAAAGCCTCTTTAAATTGGTTATGGTCATGCCTTAAGTGGTTCAGTAAATTTAGCTTATGACTATATACAGTGTGGGTTTCTAAAGGAAAACAGCCAAATAATGCTACAAACCCTGAGAATATTGTAACCACTCTCCTATGCTAAATGTCTAATTAAGTTTTCTCCATTTTAGCAATATGTAGGTGTGATAATTCCTGATTATTTTTTTTTTTATTTTAGCAATAAAGGACTCATACTACTGGGCAAAACACGCTAATGATGACTTTGAACCCTCTGTAATTAGTGCAATGTGTGCAGCTCACGGATGTCTCAGCAGATTATCAGATTAAGGAAATAATTTGCTAACACTGCCATGTGATCTCTTTGCAGCTGACTGCACAAGTCACTTAAGATTATTAGGTGTTAAATATACAGAAAACATGACACTGATCTTTGCAGTGGGCGGCAAGCAGAATATCTAATCTCTGCAGTTGCTTGAAGCTCTGTTTTTAGGTTTCCTGACAAATTTGCTTGTTTGGAAGTTAAACAGACTTTACAAGGAAAACTTCTCTAGCCAATTCAATGCAAATAACACAAAGCAGAACTGATTTTCTGGTATCAGTAGGCAGAAGTCTCTGGGATCATAAAAGGCAATAAGTCCAGGTAATTTCCCAATACCAGTATTTGTACAAGGAAGCCAGCCTGGCGAGCTCCTGTTGCCTCAAGGTTTAGCACAGCTGGCTGTGCAGCACATGGCAGAGTGAGTGTGCCACGACCCTCAGACAGGGGGAGCTTCACAAGGGCTTGTGTTACCCCTGTTTCACAGAGGATGGGGCTGCCATAAAAACTGGAGACCTCCTCCTGTGCCCTTTGAGGTCACTGGGATTTGGAGTGGACTTTCCCTCTGCAATACCAAATTATCATTTTTTGAGCCATGCACTGTCATCCAAACCAGCTCAACACAGTCCTTCCCCTGGGGAGCCCACAGGAAGGAGCCAGGAGGTCAGATTCTCCTTGCTGAGATTTTTTCCATCAGTGAGAAAGTCTTTCCCTGCCCCCATGTGCATCCATAATGCTACATTTTTTTAAACCTGGCCTTTAGTCAATCTCCCTTAATTAATGATTTAAATAGAAATACGTATTTAACTCTTTAAAGTGTTTTCATGTTACACTACAGCCTTCATGCTGCAAAGGATTATTGAGCTGTGGCAATTGCTCTGCTTCATTAAATATGTCTTTAAAACATGCTAATTTAGAAAAATGGTAATATTTAGATGCATATAGGTTAAAAGCAGACTGTAGAAATGAAACTGAGAGTACAAAGTGGGAATATGAAGACAAACCTGAACTGTTAACATAGAAGGGGTCCCAGAGTGGTAGCTCTCTTCATCCAAAGGAAAATCCTACCACCTGGGAGTATCAGCAGGGACACAGATTTGGAGGATTTCAAGGACATTTTTTTGTGTGTGATGATGTCCTCATGCAGTTTATTACAAAAGGATTTTGGGTTTGTATTCCAAAGGAGGTAGAGGGGAGAAACTTTACCAATAACAACAGTAGCAGCACAGCCATTTCTCATCCAAGACAAGATAGAGGAATAGCCACAACTTTGATAAGCGACAAAGAAAACGTCATTTCATTGAAAATTGAAATTTTCTCCCCGCACCAGCAACAGCAAATGCACAACCATTGAACACGGGGAGCAGATGAATGTACCCAGCAGATCTTACTCCAGATCAAGTTGATAAGGGAGATAAAACTTTGAAATAACTGGGTAACCTCCCGAGCAAAAGCACTGGCACCATGTGATGGTACCCACACTAGCTGACCTCTTTAGCAGGAGTTGTGAGTTTGGCAGTTTTGAGTGAGTTAAGGATAATTAGGGAAATAAAAAGTAACTAATGACTATTCCAGATTCTACAGGGAAAATGGTATTAATTATGTTGAAATTGTAGTGCAGAACAAAAGGCAAATGAACCCCCACAAAGCAGGTTGTGCCTTGTCTCCTGTTATTTTTAGCAGAGCTACATGTGGGCTCACAGCACTCCCTGCCAGCTCTCTGCCATTCCTACCTGTGCTCTGCAGTGCCTTTCAGAGCAGATAGGTCAAGACTCAGGATTTCTGAAAAGGCTGTCCTAGAAATGTACTACGCTCCAATAGGATTCTCCTTTACGGAAAATGGGATCACAGAGTAGCACTGGAAGCAGTTAATCTGCTGACTCTCTTTCCAATTCAGCCCTCTTGTATGCAATTATGATTACAATGTGTTCTTAAGGCGTCCTTTTTCTTTTTTCCTTTTTTTTTTCCTCTAATTAAAATTGTCCTTGTGGAAATTGCTTCAGTGCACAACACTCCAAGCAAAGGAGCAAGTTCCCATCTCCACATTTAACTGACATTCAAGCACAGGCCCCAGATCCTGGACATCAGTCAAGGAGTATTTGTTGCAAATTACAGCTGGGGATGCAAAGGTGGAGCAGCACCACACTTGCCCTGTTCTGGTCCTGCATCCAACACTGTGTGAGATGCTTTTGCAGCTGTGTTTGCTCAGGAGGCCACAGGAGCAGCTGAGGGATGCCCTTGCTACAGCTGCCCTCTCCCAGCCCCTTCCCCAGAGCAGTCACAGAGTGGGGAGTTTCCAGGATGTTATGGAAGATCCTGGCAAAGACCCACTGGCAGAAGGGCACAGTGCTCTGGTAAAACTAACAGGACTGGCTTGTGGTCCCCCAGTAGCCTTACACAACTAATTCACAAGTGTAATGATACAGGTGAAAAAAATATTCCTCTTTGTGTCCTAAGATATGCCATTAGTTTGCTGTAGGATCTGGAAGAAGATTTATGGTCGTTACCTTGGAATGAAAGTTCTCAGGCACCCAAGGGTATCAATATGCAAAAAGGGCTAATAATTAGCAGGGTTTACTGGAGAAAAATAAAATGGAAGGAAATCACAATGAAACCTACCTCTGTATTCTGCTGCCAGGCAGCACCAACTTTCTTATATATGATACATAAACATAAGGATAAATGTAGTATATTCAAAGAATATTGCAACAAACTGTCAAAAAAAAAGTCAAACTCTGACCTTGAAGTGGGAGACAAAGGACATGATCCTCTCTAGGCGTGAATTTGTGTAGGTCCATGGCAATTTGTGCCAGCAGACTCTCTTCCCTAAAACCTTTAATACAATATAAAACATTGGAATAGGGAAGATCTATGAAAACAGATATTAAATTAACCTTTTGATAGCCATCTGATTTCCTACAGCAGTGATTCATTCTGGGCCAGATTTTAATAGCAGTTATACCAAAACAAATCCAGCTTGACCCCGTTAAGTTAATTCCACTATAATATTTATGCCTCAATAAGGGTAGTTAGGCTCATGAATCTATTTCCTTGCCTGTGGGACCAGGACTTTGACAGGTATAAATTGGTGTTGCTCCACAAAGCCAGCATAACTATGCTGATTTTAACCAGTTAACAATCCAGCCAATGACATTAACAACTGGTTTTAGGACCAGCAGCCAGCTGTCTAGACTTCTGGGCTACAAATATGACATGGTTTTTTTTACACTGATGAGGTTTCCTTTAATGGAAGATAAATTAGTGTGGGTCCCATTTCTATTCAGAAATAGCATAAGCATCACACACAGATCCTGAAGCAGGATGAATTAAGTCAGGTTTCTAGAGAGAGCTGTAATTAAAATGAAAGTGTTTGAGTCATGTCACATCTACTCTTCAATTAGGACTCATTTATTCAGGCAGAAAAAGAAACAGGGAAAGAAAGTTCAAAAGGCCCTACTACACATGTGGCTGCAGAGAATGAGCATCTGGGAGAGGAAACAAGCTTAGACTGGAAGCCACCAGCGGTAGCAGATCTGGGACTGATCCCTGCAGATTTACCTGGAGTTTTCTGCTGGGCAGACAAGGTTAGAGAAGGACTAGCAGGAAAATCAGTGAAAAAAAGGTCAGTACCTTGTGTCCTGCCCAGTGTCAAAATGCACGTGTGGGTACAGCTGCCTTTGAACTGAGTCCCAAGAACGGGCTCTGCAAGCACAACTCTCGCAAGCAGGAGGTGGGAGTCTGCCACACAAATGTAGCAATTCCCACCTTGTTACATGAACCAGGATAAAAGCCAGCTCACGCTCCCACAGCTGCTTCCCAGAGCAAGAGTTGCCCAACTATGCAAGAGCAGGCAGGACTCTGAGTTAGGCAGGAGCAGGAGCACTGGGAGGAGCATCCCCTTCCACCACAGACTCCCATTTCTGATGAGACTGACAATCTGCACCTACAGACACGAACCAAAGCTTCTGCTAAAGCCCAAATTACAGTGTGCACTGAAACAATCCAACCTTGCATTTCTGGTTCTCAGCTCAGCAGTTTACCAGGCAGAACTTGTGCAGTCCATCTCTCAGGTTTCCTTCTTAGTTTCCCAATCGTCTGCTCACACGATATGTGCCCCTTTTAGAGGACAGTGCCAGGTAACTCTGATCCTCTAAATATACCCTTGGATTTGGGATCAATAACTCCTGTGCTGTCAGGAGACAGGCCCATCCAGATGAGGAGAATGAGAACTGACACCTGAAAAGCAGATGCATCTCTCCATCCTGACATGGTACCTCTCCTTTTCAAAGCCCTGTCTCATGCAAGAATTAAACAAGGAGCACAAGTTCAATATTCGAATTATTTCAGCTTGAATAATTTAGGCCAGGATTTTCTAGGCCCTCGAGGGGTGAGGTGCCTGTTTCCCATTAAAATTAATTAAATAAAATTAATTTTAATGGGAACTGGGTATCCAAATCCCCCAGAAAGCTTTGAAAATCTAAACCTTGATTGTTATTAGAAACCTAAGTAAGAAATTAGGCCTATTCATGTTCCCGAAGAAGTCAAGAGGAGCTTTGTACTGACGTCAATATGCATATGATTTTCCTTCTAAAATGCCTTTTTTTTTTCTTCTGGATAGGACTCAATTAACATCAGGGACGACATTAAATTCCTTCTATAACCAGTGCTCTTAGTTCCTTCCTCTACAGTCTAATTCTGTGTTTTTCTATTCCATACGGTGAATATGGATGTGTTTGTGTTTTACTGGGATTCCTCGACTTTGCCTCTTTAGCTACAGTTACAGCTTTCCATGGATTGAAATGTCACTCCCAAGTAACTCTCTGATCCTGGGTAGTATTTGAATTTATCCTTCATGAAATGGTGAGGCTTTCCACCCACATAAAATGCTGTTGCTACCACAGACTCCATATAAGACCCCTGATCCCACTGGATTCATATCTGTTTACATCAGCAGAGAATCCCTTCCTAAACTTTTACATTGTGGCATAGGACGCCTTCCCCAGGTTTAATAGTGAAGAAATAAACATGTTAAGTCATTCTGAGCCACCGAGTCCTTAAGAAAACCCAACACCATCACCAGCCCTCGGTGGAAATACTCCAAATTCTGTTTGATGCCAGCAGAGAGAGAGTTGTCTGTATGGGGCTGGTTACTGGGCTTGGTGCTGCTTATCTTGCCCTGGAGCAAAGCAGAAGTGACCCCACTGAAAACACGAGTCCTCACCCCATATCTGTGTTCATAAGATCACTTGGGGACAGGGACAATGAATGTCACAGCCAGTGTTCTCTTCCAGTGAGCATCAGGCTCCCGAAGAGGTTTCAGTTGCTCTGTGTTCACTGGGGTTACTCCTGATTTGCAGCCTCTACACCAGAAAGAAAACCAGCCCTGAGGCCAGGCTCAGATTAGAGATTAATATCCAATGCCACTCCAAAGTGGCAGGTCTCAGTTTCCTCAGCCTCTGGAAAAAGGGGTACCTGGATACAAGCCCTTAAACGCTCACTCTGTTTTTGGTACTTCTATTACCAGCATTCTCACTCACTAATCCAAGCAATTGTGCTGCCCAAAATCACCTAATTCCAAGGCATTTGTAAGTGTAAGTAACTGAAGTATTTTCCACGGAAGGACATCTTTTCTCTTATATTAACATACATAAATGCAAAATAATAACGCTATCTTTCTTTCTCCTGGATGTCACTGTGTCTTAGTAAGTGGATGTACTGTATTACGTTTCTGGACCTTGAACTTTATAACCCTTCCTTTCTACATCATTACATCTTGTTGATATTAATATATTTCAAATAAATTCCTCGTTTGTTTTACTCTTCCCACACTAGTAAAAAAATTATCTTTGGCATCCAGTGCGGCCCACATCCCTTCAGCAATGCATCAGCTCAGATTAATGCATTGTAATGTCATTATTAACTCGGTTCTACATGGTCATTTTTCATGTTCTGTTGAAGACAAAAGCAAACAAGCAAAAATACAATTCATTCCACACTGTCATCCCTTTGTCCTGACCAGAACAACTCGATCGTGTTGAAGAAGGCATGAACCATATCAACCAAGACATGAAGGAGGCCGAGAAAAATTTAAAAGATTTAGGGAAATGCTGTGGCCTTTTCATATGTCCTTGTAACAAGTAGGTACTGGGTACCGGCTCTGCTATGTGGTGTCCAGTTTTTTGTCACAGTGAATGTCTGAAGTTTTTGTCTTTTTTTTCTTTGTCCTTTTCCATCTGCTTCATTCTGTGGGGATAAAATACTTGTGTTTAATCAGAACAACTGGAACGCATCGAAGAGGGAATGGACCAAATCAATAAGGACATGAAAGAAGCAGAAAAGAATTTGACGGACCTAGGAAAATTCTGTGGTCTTTGTGTCTGTCCATGTAACAAGTAGGTGCTGCCTGCCTCATCTCTTTGAGCACTTAAGGCTGATCCCAAAGGCCTTGTGAAGCTCATCCTTGCTAGGCACATGGACAGGATGAGCATGTGGCATGCAGAAAGAACGATTCTGGTTCAAATGCATCCATCTCATAGCATAGACAACTGACTGGGAGTTACTGTAGATGCATTAAAAGCAGGCATACTGCAGTGAAAGCTTCACTGTCGACACCTTTTAATGGTAAAAGTTTCAACATTTTACACAAAGTGTACTCAGTGGTTCCATTTTTCCAGCGAACAAAAACACTGGGGCTACCTTATTCCTGGGCACCCTAAATTGTGAAGCATATTTTCACAAGTTTAATAACCAAAAGAGCTGAAAAACTGCAGAAGAGGTTGTACTAAACATTACTCAAAATTATGGATGAAAATCACACCTTTTTTCATTGTTCAACAGAAATAGCCCTTGATGTGCTTTCCAAAGAGAGATTTCACAATTGGAACCCAACTTGAACTGGTTTTCATCCTCCCACAGGCAAAAAAAATTCGAGAAAACCTGAATATGCCAAATTTCTCTGGTTTGGGTAGCACGTACACTAAGCAGAAATGTTGAAATGCATCGAATTTGCTTGCATGCCATCACACTTGAACGAAACCGTCCTCCAAGTAATGCAAAGCTTGTTTTAAATGCCAAATGGAAATGCGATGTGCGGTTATGCGGGTGGAGGAAACCAGGGACAAAGTGGACCAACCCCAAGTCCTTGAGGAATGGCAAATCCAGCATGCAGTGAGTCGGCATGCAACCAGGTTACAGGGAAAGCTGTCAGAAATGCCTGGCCAGAGATTGTGCAGGAAAGAAAGCAGAGAGCAGTAGTTGTGAGTATTGAACTCCCTTTCTGCGTGACACTTTGTTCACAGCCAAAGTCTGATCCTACCACGATTATCAAGACCAAAGGAAAGAGCTGCCATAGAGTTTAGGGGTATTTTGCCAAAAATCAGAACAGCAAGACTAGGGTTTTGCCTTATCAATTACATTTATTTTGAAGTTAATTCCCTTGGGACACAATGCAGATACTTTAAAACAAAATCAGTTCTGCTCCTGTGTACCAAACCCTGAATACTTTTTTGGGGTAAACATTTTACCCAAAATATGTGCACAGTGGGAGAGAGGGCAGGAGAAATGGGAAGAGCTACACACACACACAGAGCCTTAGTCAGCAGGACTGCCTGTATCAGGTTTTTATCTAAGACAGGCTTTAGCCAGAGGACCTGATGCAGAAGAGCTGCAGGTACAAACGCAGCAGAAACTTTACATCTCCCACACTGTACAAGCTCAGAACTGACAGCCAGACATGTGACAGGGATGGGATTAGCACCTGACACGTGGCCTTAAAACATTTGCCACTTCACTATGGCTGCAGTGCCAGGCTGCAAGAACAGGAAGACACTGTGTGAGTGCCATGTGGGGGACATTGGTTTGCAAGGGTGTCTCTCCCCTTCTCCAAGGCAGTGTTCTGACCTTGGCAGTCTGCAGCCAGATTGCATAAAGCAGCATTGCCAACCAGTGTTCAGAAACAGAGTGTGGATGAACAAGGCTTTTAGAGACTGTTCCTTGAGTCTCTATGCCAGGACTCAACTGGTACAAATGAGATGATGTTCTGAGGAGTGGAGTGTAGGAGGGAGAGAAATCCACACAGTTCTGGGCATCAGAATCACCATGATCCACCAGTGCTCTTCTGGCTGGTGGGAGATGAATGGCATGTATTTAAAAAAGATTAACCATTTCACACATAACTGTACCCTGATGCACAGTGAAAGTACAACTCCATGAGCCTTACCAAGGCTTGATCCTACATCCTCAGGAGACTCAAAATGCCCGTGGCATGAAACTTTGACCAGGCTGCATTCAAAAGGACAACTACTACTGACTGTGAGCAGACCCAGGCTCCATCTGTTGACTTTTATTGGAAGCCCATGAGAAAACAGAGATTGGATTCTGGGTGTATAAGATCACTTACCCCAAACACAAAGACTGTTTCACTCTCAAAGTTGCACAGGTCTAAATAACAGGCAAACCCCCATAATGGTATCTGCAGCAAGAGAATGACTCATTTACTCATTTCTAGTAATGCCAAAGCTGATTTATAGTTTCAGACATCTAAGATTAAACAAGCCAACCATCATCTTTTTAAGTCCTCACAAACTTTGACAGGACATAAGCTACAAAACAGATGAAAGATCCTCTTTTAATCTACATTTTAATTCTATATCGTAGCATACAACACATCTTCAGGCTCATTTAAAACTGAGCTGCTTCAGGGGGCATGGAGAGAACATAACACCAAAGATGGGTTTGTCATGTCCTTTCCCAAATCCCCCAGAAGCACATTCAGTTTCTTCCCCAAAATCCAAGCCACAGGGCTGTTTATATGATGGGTTGGAGCTGACCAAAGAACAGAGAAACCACAGAGATGTGCAGTTCCTAACAGTTTTTTGGAAACTGCTCCATTTCTAGGAAAAAAAATCAAGAACTTATACCTGTGGACTCCAAACACTCACACTCTCCTGTTAAAGTGTTCAGTCTCATCTGATGATCCTAAATAAGCTGCACATGTCGATCTGCCACTCTAGGTGTGCCTGGATTTTAATTTTCCATCCACGGCAGCTCAGTCAAAAATGGCTCTCTGAAAGTTAATGTAACTGTCACGAAGAACAAATATAACAAGTTGCTAGGCTATATTTAAAGTCCTGTGCTTTAAAACTCCTGAAGGAAGCGATGATCCATTTTTGCCTGTGTCATGCTTATTGTGAAGGCTGTTACTGCTGATGCATTAAGGGTATGATGAACTATTGGGGCAACTGTGCTTAGTGAGAATGCTTTACTTCTTATTCATGCCTGTAGCTGGTGCATGAAAAAAATGTAGAAAAACTTCCCTTTCTGATGCTAGATTGCTCGTATCTTTTATTTTCTCCTGCACTCATTTCATTTCTGCCTATTTTACTTTTTGTCTCTGTGGACAAAGGTTTGTACATCAACTGTCGATGTATGATTACTATTCTCAAGTACCGATATATTATTTGAAAAATCTAATGAACCCTATGATAAAATCATCCCCAAATCACCTTGGGAAAGGTCAGTGGCTTTAAATGCCTACAATGCCACATACATATTGAAAAAATATCAACAGAAACTCAATATTCTGCATGGTAAAATGTTAAATTCTAGCCAGATCTGTTTTTCTCTAAGAGGGTGTGTTGCTGTGATGTGATGTACACACTATACTTGGCAGTTCTGTTTTTATGTCTGTCTGCCAGTACGTTCTCCGTGTTTGATGTCAAAACATATGTGTCACTGAAACGAAACAATGTTTTCTACTTATCTGTGTTTCTTCTCTTCTTCTTTTTTTATTTTTCCTTTTTTTTTTTTTTTAAATTTTCCTTCTTTCTGGATATTAAGTCAACATCCAAAAAACTTGTGTGCAGTGTTGTAGACTTGACAATTGCAATTCACCCTATTGGAAACTAAACCTCTGACCATCACTGTTGTTGTGGCAGTAAAGTAAAAAAATGAACAAAAACCAACGCCCTCCTTTTGCTCAGGGTTATGATATATCGGTATACAACCAATGACCCTCTATCTGAAAACTCATTTGCTTGGTTCAGCTTTTAGCTTGGAGAGGTAAAGAGTTTTGCATTTGTCCACTTGATGCTTTGTTACTCATGGTGTTTTTTGCATAGGCTCAAATCAAGTGATGCCTACAAAAAGGCCTGGGGCAATAACCAGGATGGTGTTGTAGCCAGCCAGCCCGCACGTGTCGTAGATGAGCGGGAGCAGATGGCCATCAGTGGTGGCTTTATCCGCAGGTGAGCCTTTGGATCCACTCTTCTCTCTCTATTCTCCTTGTCACTGATATATTTAGATTTCTTCCATATGGTCATGAGTTCTGTGGTGCTCATTAACTCCTTCAGTGGTGCTGGGTAATAAGGTGGAGACAGTTTTCCACCAAGTGGTGGGTGCTGGGGTTTCAGGTTATTGGTGAGTAACCCAGGTACCAAAGGCTTATTGTGTCCAGTGACTTCCCCTGGCCCTGTAGGTCCCCTGAGTTGGTGCAAAGGATGGTTACTTTGCTGAAAATCCTAGAAGTAAGAATCTTGGCCCAGAGAACCAGAAGATGCTTGAAAACACAACCCTAAACCTTCCTCCCTGAGTGCCCAGATTTGGGCAACAATAAAATAGAAATAATATCTATTTATTTGTTTCACAGCAGCACCGTGAGGGTGCAGGCAGTTATGGTCAGTCAGCATTGTCCTCTGCACTCCAGCTCCCTGCATGAACACTTTTCCTGGGGGCCTTGTTATGGGTCTCATTAATGACAGTCATCAAATGCCTCAGAAACGAAGTGTCAGATAAATACTAGTTTATTGCCATTACGTCCCAAGGCATGCAGTGCCCGTTATCCACCCTTGCCAGAAGAGGTACTAAAGCATCCAGCAGCCCCTCCTTTCTTTTCAACAAGAAAAAAGCCCCAGGTTTCCTGCCAAAGCACCGAGCCAAGCGCAGAATTTGAAGTACACTTTTAACAGGGGGTGTGCCCTTTCCCTGCTCATAAGCATCCAGGAAACCTCGCTGAACGGGGAACGATGCCCCATTCCTCAGCTGCTGTAAAGCCCCGACATAGTGGGAATTCCTGAGCACTCAAATGAAAGCTGGTTGGAAACACACAGCTCTACCAATGGCAACCACACTGCAAACTTCCCCCAGTGCACAGGGATCCAGCAATAAGCACCTACTGATTACAGTGCTTATGGAGCATCGTTTAGATGACAATGTCATCAGCTGAATGGATAACGGCATTCCAGTAGGCAAAGCTTTGATCTCTGAAGATTAAGGACACTGGATTAATAAGTAATTATCTTTCCAAAAACTATTATCCACTTATTTTTTTGGCTGCTGTGATAAAGGGAAATCAGTGTGATAGAAACAATGCTGTCATGCAATCTGGAGCGTGGGATGGAGTTGCCATTTAAGTTTGCTGGGTCTGCCATTCACTTGTTTTTTAATTTCTGGATGGCAGCCCCACCAAAATGAAGGCTGGGACATGATCACAATATAGCAGTGAAGGAAGTTATGCTACATAATATTAATGGTCCTGCAAATAACCTGGGGCACCCTTTGGGCACCTACATGAAGAGGTACAAAGTAGGGATTCTCTGAGTGGGACCCATGGACCTTGCTTTTCCCAGTGTCAGTCACCCCATGCCTCTTGAGTCACTGGAGAGTTGAGCTGGGCCTTGGCCCAAGTACAAGTGTTTTGTTCCAAAAAGCAAGCAACTGCAAAAGACAGTGCTAAGAATGACAGACAGAAGATCTTTACTAAGAGAAGCTGCTTCTGTCATTTACCAGAACTACAGTTAACTAAATAAGATGTTAGGTGAGGATTTTCACAGCTGAAGCAGCTCTTCCACAACATGTCTGTGAGCCCCAAGCATAAGAGGACTGGACAGTTCCCATCAGCTATGTGCACTGCAAGGAGAGGACCTGGAATAGCTGTAATTCCACCACCCTCCAGCACTTCCCATGAACTCTAACCACACACAGATCCAAACAGGCCATCCTTTCATTCTCTGTTCGAGGATGATCACTGCAGAGAGGTGCAGTTTATGGTACAGGTAAGCTCAGACAGCAACACTTCTAGTAAGAGCAGTATAAATGGAGCAGTGATGAACCCAGACAATTGATCCCAACACCCAAAAAATAAGCATGTAATGTTTTTCAGGCAAGCTGCTTATTAATCCCTTTTCTTCAAAGCTGGGCACAGCAGCTGCTCCCCAGGTGACAAGTGGTGGAGGATGCAGGGCAGGTTTCAGGTGAATCACAGTTTCAGGGGGAATCTCCTGTCTCTGCTTTAAAGAATTGGTGTTTTGCTCCCAGGGTAACAAACGATGCCCGGGAAAATGAAATGGATGAGAACCTCGAGCAGGTCAGCGGCATCATTGGCAACTTACGTCACATGGCCTTGGACATGGGCAACGAGATCGACACACAGAACCGCCAGATTGACAGGATCATGGAGAAGGTAAGAGCTGCCATTCCTAAGATGACCCCAAAAGGGGCTGTGTTTTCCCTTCTGCAGTTCCTTTTCAGCATGGAGAAGGAAAAGGGACAGAAACAGCTGCTAGGGCTCCTCTCTTCTCCCTCCAAATCCTTGGGCCAAAGCAGAGCTGCTGTGGATCTTCAGGAACCTCCAGAGCAGGTTGGGTTGAACCCACACTGTTGAGTTTGCCAGGCAATAACTGCAAGGGGACCCCTTAGGACACATCAAGGCTCCTTCTGCAACAGCTCTGGGAAACAAGAGGATGCTGAGCTAATGCAGAACTGTGAGCTTTGGGTCTGAATGCCCTGGCCTTTCCTGGAAGGTTTTAAATCTTCCTGGACTTCTCCTTCCTCAGAAACTCCATGAGCAGTTCAGGATTAGATGACCTGCTTGGAGTATCAGTTCCCAAAAGAGGATGGGGATTTATTAAGCAAGGTTTTGCTGTATGGTAAAAGTGCAGCCAGTTTTGTCATGCTGTCTGCTTATAACAACATTAGGACAGAGATCTACTTGCTCTCTTAGGGGGGTGTGTGTGTGTTTGTGTATTTATACATAATTGGGCCCCACACGGCCCCACTGAAATACAAAAGCTCAGCACTACTGTTGCAAAATCACCACCTCCAAAGGCAGAGAGCACCATTCCAGTGCCAGACCTGCACTGCAGATTGCTGAAGCAGAGAGTGGCCTCCTCCAAACCTGGCTGCCATCCTCAGATCCCACGATCTGCAAGCCATCTGCATTCCTACTGGCAGAGCTCCAGGCACAGGCACAGCCAGGCTGAAGTGACATAAGAGGCTCGATCTTCATCTGGTGTAAAATCAACACAACATTTGACTTCTGCTGAGATTTACACAACCTGAGGATCTAACCCAAGGACTTACACGGGGTGCTTAGAGTTAATTCCGACCTCAAGTGGTCAGAGCTTGTACTCTTGAGCCTCCTTACATATGCAAGTATCCTCACACAAGCAGAGTGCCCATGCCTGGTTTTCATGTCAATTAACTACATCAGAGCTTAATGAAAAAAATTAAAAACACTACACTGAGTGATTCACTCTGAGAGCTCTCCTTACTGGAGTTTGATTCCAGAGAAAACTAGGTAAAGTATAAATTGTCTTAAAGGTTGGAAGTTCATCCCTGAGAGAGAGACAGTCACATGACACCACAAAGCACATGGCTTTGCATCAGTCAAAAGTTTTATTTTATAAAATTACATCTGTTTGTTTGGCTGCGTTGGAAAACACACAGTCTTACTGGGATGCCATTCTGCACCATTTCATATTTCTGGGAAAACTAGGAGAAGGGGGGGAAGCATTTACTGCTGTTATTCATACCATCCTTGCTCGTGTAACACAGTGGCAGGAGATGTGCCCTGTGGGTGGAAATCAGCAGCGTCCTACCCATGCCTGCAGGATACTATCCCAAAGTACAGCCTAACAAGTCACTGCTTTCCAGTGCTTGCCTGCATCCAAACCAGAGCAATCACACAGACATCACCACCAGAAGATCCTGGCCCTAAAAGAAGCCATAAATAGGAGGCTGGAAGGAAAGTAGGAAGGGCCTAAAGCAGGACCCTAAAGAAGGGCCTCTGTCTTGACCTAGGTGGGAAGGTCTGCACAAAGACTCCCACTGCCTTCCATGCAACTTCACCCACCAGATATTAAGGTCTAAACATCATTAGGAACATGATGTTTCATCAGTATTCAATAAATACTCATGCATTTCATCACAAATGTAGCTGCTTCCAAAACCATTAACTTTTTAGGTAGCCTTTTGGCAAAAGCACACAAAATTGTCCTGTGGTGGACAAGGTCAAACTCATGGCTAAAATAAAGGAGTGTGGCTTGTAATGAGTAATTTTGCTGATTTACACTTGAGTATCTGGCACATGCCACTGCACTATAAATACACATCCATATAGCATTCTCCAAAACAATTATGGAGAAAACCCCCAGATATTTCAGACTGATTTATTGCACATCTGTATAAACATTTTTAAAGGATTTTTAAATGCATCTGGGACCGTTGCTTCACCATTCTGTTGTTTCAAATTGGAGATTTAAAATAAACCTGTGCAATTTGGATACACCCCAGAGATGTGGGAACAATCAGCAAAACTAACAAAATGCAGCCATCAAACCACAGAAAAAAGTTTGCTATGTGAGCTCATGCTTTTAAAGCAGCAACACAACTCTCACCTTTCCCACAGGTCTGATTTTAAAAATTGAAACCATGTTCTATCCAGCCCCTCTGCTAGAGTAAGTAGGCATGGCAACGTGGGCCTGGAATGGAGCTCTGCCAGTTTTTGTCAGCTAAAACAACGTCTTCAGTCTCCAAACCCAACTTCTGCAGAGCTATAGAAATGGCCAAAGTGTCTTCCCACTCACAGAGAACTCCCAAACCTCCCAAGTGGTGCCATTTCATTAACAGCATTTTATATTGAAACCTATAAAGAGACCTTTAAGATCATCCAGTCCAACCATCAAAATTCCAGTTGATTGCTTCAACTAACAGTAGAATCCCTGCTTTTCCTTAATTCCTGTTTATGCTGCTGCCCAATGAGAGAGGTTAATTTCTCTTGCAACTATACTGGTGAACTTTGTTGGAGTACTGGCATTGCTCCTACCTATCCCCTTCCTTTCATACATAGAGCAAAGATGTCCAGGCTGATCTTTCCAAAGAAATTTCTCTTTGCCAGTATTCCCTACATGAAATGATCTTCCTTCTCTGCTCCAGAGATTATCTACACTGACCCAAATTTTAGTTTTGAGTGAATGCCTGGTGATCTAAATTAGGACAGAGGGTCCACTGAATCTTAGAGGGTACTGAAGCTTTTCACCAGCAAAGTCCATGTGCCCACCACCAGTTCTCATGAATCCAGCACCATCAGTGCCACCAGTGCTATCAACAGCACCAGCCACAAGCCTGGCACAGCACTCCCAACAGTTCAGTAAAGCTGAATACAAACACAAAAGCTCTGCTCAAAGGCTACATATAGTGTCACAAACCCAGCAAGTCTGTGATTTCCTTTTGGGTCCATAATACCTCTATAAAAAGCAGCTCTCTGGCACTTTCAAGATTTTTTTTATTTTTTTTTGCTCTGGCCAAGCCAAAACTACAGAAGTGTCTCCTCTCTTTCTTCCTTGTACTCATCTGTTTCTTTGCTTTGTGTTTCCCTAGGCTGATTCCAACAAAACCAGGATTGATGAAGCCAACCAGCGTGCAACAAAGATGCTGGGCAGTGGTTAAATGCAGTGAAGTGCATTTCCTTTTAATGCTGCCCAACAGGGCAGCACCTTCATGCTTTTATCATGGTATTTATCTACTAGGTTTGCACACATGCACATATCAGCCCCATTGTAAATGTTGTCCTGTGTAGTTTGTCAGCTTTTCCAAAAATGATACTTGTAATTATTTTTTTCTAGATATCTTTCTTTCCAAAGGTTGTACATAGTGCTGATTTGATGGCTATAGCTCACTATGATGTTTTTTGGGGTTTTTCCTTTCCTTGTTTCTGTTTTGGATTCCTTTTTTTTCCTCCTCTCCTCATTATTTTTTTTTTAATGATGTTTGCTGAATGACAACACTGTTGGAATGCTAAACGTGCTGTTAACCTTTAAATATACAGTATTGTTCTTGTAAAACTGTGACATTCCACAGAGCTACTGCCATGCTCCTGTCTTTGGGTATCATGATGTTTAAGCACTTAAACCTGCTGTCTTCAGTTCTTCATTGCCATTATCTGTTGTTATGATTTCATGATTAGACAATGTGGAATTATATTACTATAACAAGCATTGCACTAAAAAGTGATGTGATTTATGCATTTATGCATGAGGAATAAATAGACTTTTAGACTCCTACTTAAACAAGAATTTTCCCATGGCAGTAGCACACCAACAATGACAACAAAAGCATGCTCAGTATTCGGACTCTTTTGGGACTATGTTATACCAGCAAGTTTGCAGTTGTGCCACTTTTTTCTTGTTGATATATATATAGTTATTAATCATGATCATTTTTTTTAATTATGAAAAAAAAAAAAAGGAGGGATTTGGCACTCACCATTTAGCCATTGCCAGCAAAATAAAAGCTTGGCTGAAAATATGTCAAAGACAAAAAGAAATAAGTGTAATATATTGGGTTCGTCTGCTGCTTTTGAAGACTTATCTTTTGGAGGAAACAACAACCATATGAAATGGTGCAAAGAAATGTAATTTTTATAAGGCTCTCTCTTACTAGTCGCTATCCCCATGTGGTTTGTTATCAGTACAGTTCTCTGTTGCTTACCTAGAGCTATGCACACCAAATCGCTGAGATGTTTAGTAGCTGACAATTAAAAAAAAAATAATTAAAAAACCTAAATGAATGAACTCTAGATAAACTGTGAGATAAATATCATTTACAGCATGTAATATGAAAAATTCCTTATGTCTCCTGTCAGTTTGTGAAGTGATTGACATTTTGTAGCTAGTTTAAAAATTATTAAAAATTATAGATCTCAGAATCCATGCTTGCTTTATCCATTTGTTGCCCTATGTGTCAGTGACAAGTAGTTATTTGCCACTTACCTGGGAAAAGGAGAAGAACAAAGTCTAAAGACCCTTTACAAACTGGTTCTGCTACACGTGGGAAAGTGAAGATTTTGATTTGCAATACTGTAGGAAAGTAACCACTCTAAAACCAGCATTTTACATTCCAAGTGAATATTATTTTAAATAACCTGCCTTGGATTGCCAAACACTGAATCAAAATATTTTCTCTTGTTCAAGGGAAAGAAGAAAATGAAATAAGTGTTATGGTACAGAAGGATACAGTTCCTCAGTTGTTAAGGTTTATTCCTGTAGTGGATGTAGCCACGTGCTAATACACCTTTTTTTAGGGTGTATTTGAACCACAGAATTTCTACAGTCTGCTAAGAATAATTTTCTCAAGTGACTAACAACAACTAGGGTTTGCTGCCAATGAAAAGTGTTATCATATTTTCCCAGGGTTTTTTCCCCTATATGGACAAATTATAATTAATTCTGCCTGAGTGACAGTTCACTCATGTGTCTCACATGGCCGTAAGTCAAAATACACAAAGAACATAAATGCTTGCATAATTAAAATTGCATGATAATGCAGACAAGCTACATTTTCTTTAGCAGCTTTTTATTTTTAGTACCTTTTAAAAATTCATTTATGCAAATATTTCCCCCCACTACTTCAAACCAAAGAATAAACTTCAAGCAAAACATTTTTAATCTGCTGTCCATTTCCAATCCTGTGCATCTGGGGATTCTAATATTTGTGACAGCACAATCCTTCTGCAATGTCAAAGCCTGCTGAGGGAGGGCAATAATCACCCTGGAACGTGCATCAGAATGGGAACACAAAAACACAAGGAAAATTGCAAAGGGCAAGAAATATATAAGAAAGTAATGAAGATATTAATGGAGGTATTATTTTCACGTTTGACAAGAATGCACCCTATCTGAAGATCATAATTCCATTAAAGTTGATCAAAAATACAGCTGTTGCTGTGAAGGAACATGTTTTGACATCTGTTTTTGTCTTGAACAAAGATCAAAACCCCAACTATTGGAACTTTTTCCCAAATGGAAAGCATAAAGGACAGAAATATTGAAATGTTTCATTGCATCTGTCATTGTATCCTCCTCCACCGCATGCAGGGTCTCCTAGGGGTTGGCTGAAAATTACTTCAGTAAATAAGTTTAATATATTGCATTTCTCTGATGTTTTTGGAAATTGACTTTTCTAGGATTAATTATTCCTGAAATAATTCAAGGAAAGGCTCAGCCTTGTGCAGTTTGTCATCAGAACAATCCACTTCTGTTTGTTCAGTTTGTTGCCCCCCAAATCCCTGAAGGAGCAGCTGACTCAGTTTTAAACAGAACATTGCCTCAAATGTGGTTTTTCCCTTTTTATCCCCCTTTCTCCCTCTGGTTGGCTCCTGATTCCCTGATACACTGCAGACTTTCCCCGAGGCTGAACAAGGACAGTGCAGAATTCCCCCCTGAGGGACAAGGCTCACTAAAAGGAAAGGGACAAAGCAAGGAGCTGGAATTACAGTTCCCATAAGATGGAATGGCCTCGCTGATCATGGAAACAAAAAAACAACCAGGTTTTTTGAAGGCAAAGCCTTCTATTCCTGGTAGGAAATTTCCTTTTGAGCACATTATGGTTTTTAATCGGTATTTTCTTTTGTCCCTGTGGAAATCCAGGTTTGAGAGGGGAGAAAAAAAAAAGAAGAGTGTGCTCAAAGACACACTTATTTCTAGCCTTTGAATGCAATTTCACCAACAGATTGCAACAGGGCAAGATCCTCAAGTTGGTGTTGGTTTGAGGTGGTCAAAGGGAAAAGCTTTTTAGATGTTCTCAAGTGTTAGAGCTGAATAAACCACCCAGCTGGAATACTTCAAATTTTGCTTAAAAACTAGAGTCAAACTAAAAGACAAACTTCTGTTGAGCTCTAAAAATCCACAATTAATGACTTCTTTTATATCAGGCATTGTCCTCCTTTCCTAGTCTAGGCTAGAAGTGGAAATAGTGAAATAACCCCAAGGAAGGATATTTGAATGTTATTCCTCAACAGAACAAATTCATAGGAAATGTAATAACATGTGAAAAAAAGGGAAAAAAAAATCATCTTCATTAAATACCTGGCCTGATTTCAGCAGTGAGAAACTAAGAGAGAAAACTCGAAAAGCTAAGTAAAAAAAACAAAGAAACCTTGAAATTTTAAGGATGTTAATGATTCCCAACCTTAGCACAAACATACCAGATGAACCCAGAAGAGTGTTACAGCTTTCTGGACTGACACAAATGCAAGAAAAGAAGCTATGGATCATACACAGGACCTTGTGGTTTGATGGAGCACATCTTATGAAGAGCAGATGGATTTGATGCAAAGGTAAAGTAAAAGATAATTGATTACTATTCTTGAAGATTTGGTGATATTACTGTATATAACAAAAGCTTAGGACTAAAAAGCAATGATGCTTGGGTTTAATTTTTTAAGAGAAGCGTAAATTTTCCTGGCTTATATGGATTAAATACAATGCCTCCTTCATTTCTGAAGAAAACTAAATATGCCAGAGCTTGCATGTAAAGCAACCCCTAACAGAGCTGCCTGTGCCATGTGACACTTCTTACAGATATGCTTTAAATCTAGAAATATAGATGATAATTATTCTCCAAAATATTCTGTGTGTCACACTAACTGCTAACCTCCACAGGCTTTGGAGTTGGACCTGAACCTGGAGAAACCCCTCCAGATGTTTATTTGAGGGATTTAGAGGCAGACAAGCCAATCCCCACACTCTTATTTTTTCCTCCCTCTTCCTTCTGCTGTGTGTACATACGAACATATAAATCTTTCATTTTAAAGGCATGGAAAAGGGAAGAGAGGAGTACTTGGAAATAAGGAAAATTATGTGTGTTAGAGACAGCTTAAGTACATGCAGGGCTGCTGTGTGTGCCCGTGGGCGTGGGTGTGTAGGATGTGAGTGCTGTCTGCTGAGCCATTTTGTTGCCTTTCCAGAGAGAGGACAGTTTGTTTGGAAGTTAGTGGAACACGGAGTATTTTTAAACCTGCAAAGAGCTCCAAGAAATGCAGATACAGGAGAGAAACCCTGCTGAGAAGACAGGACCTTGGGCTGGTTGGATGGGGGTGAGAGGGGCAGGTTCTAGAGGATTTATTTTGCAAAGCACCTGCCAAATAGTGTTGGATCTCCTCTGGAACAGTATTAAGAGAGATTATGTTTGTGTTGTAAAATACCAAGCAGTTTTGAATGTTGTTTTGTAATTAAAAAACACACACTCCCCCAAATAAGAAAACATTAAAAAAACCCCAACCAAACCCCACAAGATGGTGGGGAGGAAAATCAAAATAAATCACTGTGTGGGACGAGGCTGATTCTCACACATTTGGCATCTATTCCGAGATCACTGATGCCTGTGCAAAATCTGCACATAATGGGATAACCAATTTTCTGGATAGTCTATCCAAAGGGATCTAAAAAGCCTCCAAAGGCTGATGTTTGGATAGTTGAGAACAGACAGGCAAGCACTAGGAAGGTATCTCACAGGAGGGCAGGAACTGAGGGCCCCTTCAGCTGCTAAATTCCATGTCTCTGGTCCACAGCACTAACGGTGCTTCTCCATGAGACAGCTGGAAAACCCTCCCTAACAGAGGGAAAACAACTCACCCTTCTTCTACAAATTTCATTCATTAAACCACCAAGACTTTTGGTTATTTAATCCCAAATCCAGAACAGCTCAAGTTGGCATAGAAAAAAAAAAGTTCAAATGAAATACTCTCTCAGAAATGGTTTAGTAAAATTCGCTGTAGGCAGTCCTAAGTTCATTTGCTAAATGTTAACTTAAATACAGGCAGCTGTAAGCTCCACTTACAGCACAGTGGGTTTTCCATCTAAATTCTGATCAAAAGTTCATTAAAAGGAACAAAATGGTTCGTGTCCACATTCGTGGGGGGTTGATTAGACTTCCAAAGCATGAATATGCACAAATTCCCCTGTGCTAAGGGTATCTTTGGGTACCAAAACCAACAGCAGCAAAATGTTTTTAAGAAATTTTACCTATTTTGGCTTTGCTGTACAGGATTCCCAGATTTACCCCATCAACAACAATAATTCCAGCTGATGACAGTATTTTATTCACTGCTCTTGATGCTCTGCAGGACCACAAAAGCCTGGGTGGCTCTAGAGTCAGTTTTTAAACGCCATGAAAACACAAGCTGAAAAGTTAATTTTGAAGAAACAGCAGCTGTAATTGGGACATTCAGCCTTAAGCCCTTATCTTAAACCAGATTTTCAGTGCCCACTGCACATTTCTGTTTCTCGGATTAAATTAGAATATGAGGAGAAATTAACCAGAAACATAAAATTTAATGAACTGCTGCTTCTTTCGGGCGATCCTCACAGCCTTACCCTCAGAAGTCAACCCATATTCACTGACTCTTGCTGGGCCTTAAGGTGAAAAAGAGAGGGGAAAAAAAAAAGAGATTAGTTTGCCTTCAAACTAATGTATAATTAGGTTTTAAACCCCTAACCACATACCAGAAGCACTGGTAAGCCAGACAGCTGGAGAAGGGGAAAGGGCTGAGGCCAGAGGAGGGTGCAGAGGATGAGAAATCCAAGCTGAAAATGGACAATAAGGCACATGCTGGGAAGTGGAGCTGCCGTGGTGGATGTGAGGACACAGTGGGATCTCAGGGCACAGCCCTGTGATGTCGTTCTCCTCTGCAGTGACCTCCTTTAAAGGCACAGAGAGAGAACAGACAGTGAGGACTGGATTGCAGAGAGCACTGTAAACACAGAATCATAGCACGGTTTGGGTTGGAAGGGACCTTAAAGATCACCCAGCTCCAAACTCCTGCCATGGACAGGGACACCTTCCACTGGAAGGCCATGGACAGTTTCTTTGAGTGAGCAAAGACTTGAATAAGATCAGGGGCTCAGTTGATGCTAAGGTGGAAACCTACAGACTGCAGATTACTGTATTATGAAATTACTCCGTAATTCTGATTATGCTCAATAGTAAAAGCTAAACTAGAAAAAGCAGCCTGGGAGGAGGGAGAAAACTCTCCCCAAGTATCTTGGTAACCTACTCAAAATATTTGCTTCTAATTCCTTTTAAAATATTCCTGTTTAAAGCTAATCAGGAGAGCTAAAAAGCTTTAGTTCCACTTCAGTCAGCAGCAGTTTGTTGCAGGGAAGGGCCTGACTTGTTCAGGGTAGATGTTCTCCCTGCCCATCAAATCCTCTGCAGCAGCAGTGCCTGTGTCACAGCAGCACCTCAAGGCTGCTCCTGAGCTCAGCTTCCCTCTTCCAAAGGCACAGACAGCCTGTCACTGCCCCAACAAGCTTCGGCCTAAGCAGACAAGACAGGCAAAGCTGCAGTGAGAGCAAAGGAACTGTGCACAGGCAGGTTTGCTCCAGTCGATATCCCCACGTCAGAGGGACAAACTGAAGTGGCACAGGAATAGCTTCTAATGATAAAGGTTCAGCTTAGTTGAGTCTGGATGGCAAAGGTGTTGACAGTGCAGAAGTCTGAGTGAACTCAGTTCCTTTTTTCATGGCTATTAGAGGCTCTGTAATGCTACAAGTCATCCCACACTAATCAAAACCCACCTGCTATTTATGGTCCAACACAGAGAGAATGTTTCTGCAGAGTTTTAAAAGTGAGAATGGCTGCTGAGAATTGAGCTCGTTACTAAAGGAGTGACATACCTAAAAATACACCATTGCTGTGCACCAGCTTTGATTTTCATCCCTTATTTAACTGTCCAAAGCAACTAAGCATGTTATGAGTCATTTAGAGTTCCAGTCCAATAAAATACTAAGGAAAACCTGAGAAATGATGAGTGGAGGTTCAGCCACCATAAAATATTTGAGGTGTACTTTATCTCTGTTCAGTAGGTCTTGCCTAAGACAAACTCCTGAAGCTGTGAATAACGTGAGGTGTAGGAATCACTTGAACAGAATTTGAAAATTATTTCCACAAATCCTTTGAAATACAGAAATCTTTGGGATGTAGTGAAAGTGTAAGATGAAGGTGACAGGACTAGAGATTTTATGGTCTTTATGAAATTGTGACAAAGGACTAAGCAGAATATTTGTTTTCCTTTATTTCCCCAGTCTTCTGGCAGGGATTGCTAGTCAAGTATTCAAACCTGACCCAGCACAGCAAACCAGCCAATTTCAAAACTAAGTCTTGAAATTCGATTACTCTTATTTTGCTTTAAGGGAAACTAACTGGGACAGGTGACTTTTAGTCAATGAAGTGTACAGATAACAGAAAAATTAATCTGAACAGCAAAGAAGATGCAGGTCCATACCAGCATCTCCTCAAACAAAAATACTCTGCACAACTGTTACTGTTCTGATAAAATTCTCTAGGATTAGGAATCCACTTTCTGTGTTGTATAACACTGTGACACAATCAGCTTTTTATGAAGTAGTGATTCACAGAGCACACAAAGCCAACGCATCAGGCAAGTTACAAGAATTAAATATGATGGCAAGGTACAAGGAAGTGGTTGTGGGAGACACAAGGACACCGACTTGTTGCCAGGGAGTTACACAAACATGGAAAATGGGGATGGCTGAGCCAAGGCAGAGAAAAAAAAAAAGGCAGAAAGCCAGGTGAGGAAGGGACAGCTCTCTAAACAAGCCCTGTCCATCCTTTCACTGAGAGTGGCTCCAGAGGTTCAACCTGAACACTGAAGTGACAACACAAAACCACCAAATCTCTTGGGTCTGGCACAGTCTTTGGGTTTGGCCCATCTCTTACAGAATATCTTTGCAGATATGCAGCCTACTCTCTACAAAGTCTCTTTCCACTTACTTGAATCACCAGCCAAATTAAATCTGTTTTAACACTGAAGAAATCAAGTACTTTGAGCCATTTTTCTTCTTGTAAGAAGTGTTTCTCCACGAAGAATTTTCAATGTTTTATTGACACAAACAAACAAAACCCCAAACCCAACAGTTTATTTAGACAAGCCTGAAACAAAGTCTAGTGATTTCAAGACTTAAAAGTACCACCCCTGGTTCTTGTTCTTTTCTTTGAGCTGAATTTCAGAGCTGACAGGGGATTTTACACAGCACTGGAGCCTTCATAAGTAATAGGAAGTACTGCAGGATAAAACAAAGCTTATCCTCAGAGAGAGGTGGGCAAAGAGAGTGTAGGAATGCACAAATCAGAAAACAAACCCAAACCAACCAAACAAAATTCTCCCAAAACCAAGAAGCCAGCAAAGCCCCAAATCCAGAAAGTGCCCAAAAGGCCTGGACAGCAACTTCCATGGAACAAAATTGCATTTCTGGATCAAATACTGTTGTGGTTTTGGGGGCTTTTTCCCCCTGCAAATTTTATCTTGGTTGCTAGACAAACTACACTTCTTTTTTATTTTAAACTCAAATTTTGGGATTTTGGGCAAGAAAAGAATATTTTTTTGCAAAGTGTCCTTCCGTTTTTCAACCACCTCTGTCTCTTTCAAGGAACACCCAACACCTGCAAAGGCATTTACTGCAGCATCTGATTTTCACAGCAAAAAGGTTATTTTGCAGCTCAGAGTAAAGAAAATATGCTGTCAAGACAAACTACAGCTGTTTAAATCATTCCTCTGTGAAGCAATGGTTTCCCGCAGGGAGAAGTCCCAAAAGTGTATTTTTGCATCTGCAAATGCCTTCCCTGCTCCTGTGCCCAGCACAGCAGGGAGAAAACTGAGAAGATGAAGTCATGCTCCCACAGCTTGTGGTTGGGGTTGTTTGTTGTTGCTGTTCTTTGAACAAATACTTCAGAAGAGGAAAGAACATTTCTCCCAGTCTCAAGCAGCCCAAATAAAATCAGTGTATTTTAAGTGGTATTAAGTGTTTAAACACAGCACAGACTCTCGGGCTGTTAATGGGTTTCTGATGTTGATCCCCCATATCACAACCACATGGATGTAGGGATAACTAACAGCAATGCTGAGAAAACTTGGGGATATTTCATCTAGTTTTGCTCCAAGGCACAAAGTGCCTGGACAGGGAACACTTTCAGGAGATCCATATGGCTCTGGGCCAAATGCTATTCAAAAAAAGCACAAACTGACCTGGATTTGCTCCAGACAGCAGATCCTGTAGGGTAGGGATTGCTTCTGCACATCCATATCCATGGCCTGGCTTTATGCCAGGCTGTGCTCTCTTGACTCTGGAGACATAAGATCACAGATGGCTTTGGGTTGGAAGGGGCCTTAAAGATCATCCAGTTCCAATGGCTCTTGATGTGGGCAAGGGCACCTCCACTAGACCAGGTTGCTCAGTGTCCCATCCAACCTTGCCTTGAAAAATTCCAGGGATGGGGCAGCCATAGTTTCTCTGGGCAACCTGTGCCAGTGCCTCACCCCCCTCACAGTGCCATCACCTCCATCAGAGCAGTCTCAAGAAAAAAAAGTAGACCTAAACATCTCTATTTGCCAAAAAAAAAAAGGAAACCCAGAAGTAATGAATTTTATTTTCCTTTTTGGGCAGGGTCAGGAAATAAGGACATATAAATGCATATGTAGAAATGAAAACTTTGGTCAGAAATAAGGACTTAAGGGTAAATTAAGAAAGAAAACAGCTTCAAGTCTGTCATTTTAGAGGAAGAGGTGCTAAGATGTGTAATAGTGAAAGAAGGGACTCTGAAGCAACAGCCTGGAATTCAACAACTTCTGTGGGAGTAGAGGTTGAGCCCTCAGCTCTCACTGCCTCTGCTTCAGGAGCAGATGTTCAGGTGTCCACTGCCATTTAGGAGAGCTCCCTTTTCCCAGATGCCAGGAGGCATCTCCTGACAACACAGGTATAAAAAAAAACCCCAAAGAGCAAATAAAAATCCCCTCAATCTTCACACAGACCCCAAAAGATGTGCTTCTGATTTGCAGAAATCACTGTAATCAGGGAAACAAAGAGGATCTCTGGATAGGCCTTGGATTTGGCTGTGCAGGGATGCAAGGACACGGCCTGCACTCCCCCAGAGCTGTGCTCGTCAGGATTTGCTTCAGAAGTCGCTGCTGCAGACCAGGGGCTCTGGTGTGTCTTGGCACATCAGCCCTTGGCTCTCAGGGCTGCTCTCCCAGGCACCTCCTCTACTTGTGCCGCTGCAGCTGCCCGGGTGGAGGGATGAGGAGCACGTCCAGCCACACATCCCGGGGCTTCCCCCTGCAGCCTTGCCCTGGAGGGCTGTGGATGTCAGGGAGGGAAGGAGGCCGGTGGCTCTGCACAGCCCGGCCCGATCACCTCTGAGCTCCAGGCTCTGTCCAGCAGACCACGAGCTGAAAACCCTGAAGCAAGATTTGTTAGTGCAGCTCTTCAGGAAAGTGCTGGATTAGCCTGGATTAGCAGCTGACTTTGTGGTTGCACATAATGAATTACAAAAAATGGTGCTGTTAGTGTAAAGCAGATGTACTACCACATGATTTCAGCTGCAGGCACAGTCAGGAATATAACTGAGTGGATTCAGTTAGGGGAGGATAAAAAAAAATAAGGGGGGGGGGATTTCATATACTTCCCAACATGCACTGTGTCATACTGCTTATTGCAATGGTATTTGAAAATAACACAAAACAGTAATTTCAGCAGGGAAGCAAGACATAGTTCACCACTTACAATTAAGGGAAACAATTTTCCTTTGCTTCTCTGTTCCCAGTTACATGACTCAGGGAATACCAGGAACGGCAAAATCAGCCACAGCCTCTCCTGAAGAGATACTGTAGATACAGTCTAATAATTTTCCATTTAAGCAAAAATGCTTTCACCTAATAAGATTAGCCTATGCATTTTGATAACATGCTTCCCTTCAGAGTTCAGTTTTCTATCAACTTAAATGAACCCATCTGCCAATTAAACAACAGGCGCAGAGACACTCACCAGCCAGCAAGGATAAATATGGGAAAATTAACCACTGGGAAGAAGGAAAGACAGGACATCTAATGTTTTCAAAACAAATATAAGTGAGATTAATTTAGATTGAAATGTGGTCAACATCCCCTTTAGGTATTGCACAGAAAAATGCTAATTTTGGAGAAAATGACCCAGAGCCCAGTGATATCAGACATTCCTTACCAGAGGCAAACTTCACACGAGCAAGTGCTAACTGATGTAAAAATACACAACGAATAATTTGTCTGCAGTGACTCAGTAAAACAGCCAAGGCAGACAGATACTCTGTACAGACAGGTAAAACCACGTGATTTGAGCTCTCAGAGAAGAGCCCTCCCCTTCTACTGCCAGTTTTGGTAGAGGAACCAGTCCCAGGGACCTCCCCAGTTGCTGACCTCTACCAGGATTTCCATTCCTGAGCAGCCTCACTGATGATCCTGCCAAACCACAGCCACCAGTTCTTGTAAAGCTCATACTTCAGCTTTGCCACTGCCTGGGTTCAGGCTAAGACACAGAACTGAAAACACATTAATGTGCTGTCAGAGGAGAGAAGACAGACCCATCTCCATCTTCTGTGGTGCTGCTGCACTGTCCAGCAGTAGGAAAAGTGAGAACTGGCTGTGTGTTTGCCAGACACAGGTGGCAGGGCTTTAGCCCTTCTGGAGAAATTCCTCTCTGTGACAAGGGTGTGCAGCCTCCACCAGGAGATTCACCTACTGACCACACCAGAATCAAAGCTCTGCCTGCTCTCTCAGGGCTTACATAGATTTTAAGACTGAGACTCCACTGCCAACCGTATTCAAACACTCTATTCCTTGGGCTTACACAATTTACTACTGGTGATAGTCTTTTGGATAAGATCAGTTTGTGGATGGAAAACAGCCAAAAAAATCTGAGGCTGGTGAAAAGAATATAGAATCAAAACAAGTGCTTTCTTGGTACAGTTGCACCTCATGCTAACAGAGATAGCAGAATCTCTAGAGATTTCATGCCAGCCCAGCTGATGATTAGGATTTGATGATGTGTGCTTTGCACTAAGTTTACACCTATTACCTGGCACCTCCTATGATAGGGGTGTAACATGATAGTAATTAACTAGTGGCTAACTAGCATGGAAAACAATTCCAGCATCAACACAGCAGCTGGTTAACAGTCCTGGTTAACAGTCATAATCCAGTAATCCCACATTGCTATCCCACATCTGTGACAGTTTGGCAGAGCACTCTAAAAAGAAGGAAAAGATCAAAAGGAACAGAAAATGCTCAACAGTCTGAGCAAGGCAGTCTTTGTAGCTGTCTGTATAAATAAATTGTGACAATGAACTATTTTTCTACTCCTTCTAAACCACAGGTTTTGGATTTGTTTTTTGCCTTTCAAATTGACTGTTTTCAGAAGAACGTATTTCATATTTTCAAAGAAACCATCATCTTCTGCACGAAGATGAAAGAGGAAATAGAGGACATTATGAATGCTGCTTAGTTCAGAATCTAGATGGATATTTGTCTGCAAAAAAAATAATAGCACTTTGATTGAGAAAAGATTTATGAACAAGCAAATCAAATGCCACGGAAGCTGCCTAGAAATGTACTCTGCAGCATTTTCTATTGCAGCATTCTGAGCTGCCTGTGAGCTCTGTACATTTGGGTGATTTTCATTGAAATTCAGTGCACTGTGTTGCAGGCAGGGAAGTCTGCCAATGATTTTATTTTTAAGATGCAGCAGCTCCATGACCCATTTTTGCCTCTGACAACCAGCAACTTCTCCCTCAAAAGGAAAAAAAAAATATAATATAAACCCCAGTGCAGATTTGGGTACCTGTGTTTTACTTTCTCCCTTGCCCCACAGATGAAGTGGAAAAGCAGCAAGGATTAACAGTGGGTAGTTAGAGATCTGGCTGTTTTCCTTCTTCGTTCTGTGTTTAATCTCCTCATGGCCAGAAGAAAAAGTCAAAGACTGTGTGTGAGGCCCTAACAAAAACAGAGATCAGCATCAGGATAACAGTGGCATTTGGCATCCCCTCCAAAACAGCAGAGTCCTCTTCTACCCCTGTGCAAAATACTGCTTTGGCTGCACGTCAGAACTGGTCCTCTCACTGCAGAGATGGCAGAGGTCTCAGGAGCCCGTTATTTATGTAACACTACAGCGCAGGAGAACAGCCTGTTCCTCAGGCTTCCTATGGCTCACACTTCCAGGAACAATTGGACTCACTGCCCACACGGAGGAAGAAAGGTGGCTTGTCCAATTCCTCAAGCTGGGATGGACGTGGCAAAGTTGGAAGGTGTGAAGGGAGTGGAAAAAAATAAATAAATCAAAAGCCCCTAAGCAGTTACAGAGCTAATAGACATCACTGTGCCATGAGGAAACACTCACTATGCACATCAGTGGGGAAAGAAGATGTGCTCCTTGTACTTTCCCAGGACAAAACTCATCATGATTCCCCACTGGAGCCCCTGAGCACACACATAAATCCAGCCCACACTTTTAAAACCAATATTAATCATGTCAAACCCTTAAGCCCCCTCCTTCACAACAAGGTAGACCAAAGGACTGTTTTTAGAGTTACATTTTTTTGCCTGCTTAGGAACTGTCAGATCCATATTTTTAAGCTTCTCTGCACTGCAATCAGTACACAAGGGATTTTTTTTTTATTTTTAAACTGAAAACTCCAACAGTTTGTAACTGCAGGAAGAAGCCAAGCTCACAGAAGACTTTGCAGGAAATGCAGGTATTTTCCTATTTCCACTGCTTCAAAACAAAAATCTTAAATTTTGTGCATCTACCAAGTTAAATCATTATATCTGATTATTTAACACTGCAGTAGAGGAGTAGTCCAGACTTCCTAGACAAAAACAGTCAACACTGGCACCATGATTTATAAGGAATTAACAAGATATACAGTAAAACTCCTGCTATCCCAGGGTGGAACTGCTTGTGGCTCTAAAACCCCAGAGGACACTCAAGATCAGTAAACAGGCATGAATATAAGAGTATTTGAGCAGAAATTAAGGTTACAGATTATCCCAAAACTAGGAATTAGGGATGGGTTTCTTGCTGTACAATGCCTGTATTTGCCCTCTGTTGCACACACAGTATCCTCACTATAGTTCTATTAGTTGTACATGCACACAGGTAAAGGAAAAGCTAGGCCTTACTTATGATCCAAATATGTCAAAATATTCCAATTTTGAGCAGATTAACAAAGAAGTACTTATTTGATTTTCCACTGTACTTCTGTAGAGATGATTTGCACTCAAGATTAACACCCTGAGATCACCAGTTCTCTTGACTAAAGCTCCAAGTAAGAAAATATTTATATATATTTACATACACGCACATATATGAAGGCAGATTAAAACATAAAAATTAGGAAGGCCATTGCAGTGGATGACTCCCCAGAAATGGATTTAGCTGATGTGGAAAACAGACAGGTAAGATGACAAACAAGGGTAAAGTAGCCCAACTGGAACAGAGGGAATCCTCCTGACTGAGAGGAAAGAACCCAAATTAATTCATTTGTTACTTCCTGGAGGATTTGGATCTTTACTATTAGTTCCCATCATTTAAGCAATCAGGCTTTTTTAAATTTTACCTCAGAGTACAGCAACTATGGTTTTATGCTGTTGTTTGATTCCAAAATGGAACTTTCTTAAAGAATAGAAAAGCATCTCACCCAAACTCGCAAATTTAATTCCCAGTTTCCTGATGCAGATCCCAGAGATTCCATGATCATCCTTTATCCGAACTCTCAGGGCAATGTTCAGAGGCCTTCTGGTGATCCAGAATCTACAGTCACAGTTATGGAAAGTAATTTACTGCCTCCAGTGTTGCTGTGTATAAAATAAAAGCTGCACACTGTTGCCCTTTCTCTCAGACCTCTCCAGGACCTTTCTGCTGTGTTTGCCACCACAATGGTTCAGAGGCCTTCCCAGGAACAACAATAAATGGGCACAATGGGCAGCTGAGAATCCAGAGAGACTGAACATCACTTGGAGCAGCTCCCTAAAAAGATCAAGGGATGTAAAGATCAGTGCAACAGGGCTTGGACTAATAATAGTCAACCCACTCCAGGGATGAAGTAAATCAGATCTTCAGAGAGCTCTAACAATGTTTTCAGGCTTTCTGTACTTTTGAATGTCTTTCACAAAGTCAGAATAACGTAAGGAGGGAAAAAAAGGAGGACACTGACTTTGGATTCAGGATGGAGACTACCAAAGTCCCAAAATACAGACAAAACACCTTAGTTACTTAAGAGGAGAAACTGCAGCATTTAATGTTTCTAAATTCACAGAGAGGAGTATTTTGGAAAGTTTTATTTGAAAAGGTCAGAATGATCTGGATGGAAAGCAGAAGCAATATAGGTAACCAGTTGGGAGAAATAGACTGAAGAATACTCAGCTGCCATTTTTCCAACAAATCATTGGGCCAGAAATCCCAGTAATTTTTTCTGTGATTACCCAGGAGTTTTTGTATTCCTGAGGATGTGAGCCAAGGAATTTTGTGTCTGTGCATAACAATCTGAACAAAGAATTCCCCCTGTATTTGTAAGAGTGCTTGGTCTTCTTTACTATTTTAAGATGGAAGAACACAAAGGAAGTCAGTAGTACAGACTGTGGCACAGGTTATTTTGGTGAATTGTCTCCAGTAAAAAAACCCATCCTTGCTTTGGCTGAATAAGCCAAGAAATCCTTGATCAGCTACTCAACCAAGCACACTGAGGAGCCCTGTGAAAGGCAACACTAAAACAATTCTATGTCCTGCAGTCTCTGACTATTCCCTCTATTCCCAGCTCTCTTCTGCACAAGCTTCTGGTTTGACTTTTAAACAGAATTATACAAAGTCTTTCCATTGCCTTCAAATACACCTATAGAACATACTTTTTAAAAAAGTCCTTGTAGTTGCTATATAGTAATTTTAGGCAGCCACTTAATGCTCACTCATGTTAAGCAACCTTTAATTTAATGAGCCCGTTCAAAGTGCCTAAACACTCAAATTACAGAGCACCCGATCTTTTCCTCAAAAAGCCTGCAATAATCCTATTTTCTTCGTGTCCTTGGGTGATCAAGTAGTGTTTCATTGTATTTTAACACAGAACACACTCTGAAAAGGCAGATATCACAAAGCAGTAATCTCAAATGGATTCAATCAAGTTCCTGCAGTGAACCTGGCTTAGTTAATGATTACTTTAATCTTATCTATATTTCCTTTCAATGTTAAACATTCATTTGCTCTGTGCTACTAAAACAGCAGCAAGAAAAAGGATTTCGGTATTTTGTTTTACCTTTTCTTTCCCTCTTTGCGCAAAACTCCCATGTTTCCATTACAAGAACACTTTAGTAACAAAAATATGTTTTATTCCCCAGAATGCTATCTTTTAGCAAGCAGACTATTAGCTAGAGCATTGAATTCTGAGAGCTGGTTGAATAGTTTCCTTCTATCAATTCCGCCCCTAAGATTCCCATATTCAATTAACAAAGCTGGTGGAACAAGATATGCAAAGAAAATATAAAGACACTTCAATTTGTAATGACACTCTGCTGACACAATACACTGATACAGAAGACACCAAAGACACCCAAGCACTGGATCAGCTACAGTGATAAGACCCCTGGCACCACTGGCCAGGGAGAAGTGCACACAGGGAAAATATGCAAGAAATTGGAGAATAAGAGTGCTTATGTTTTCTAGAAGAAACTGTTATCTGGCCCTGGTAGCTGTAAGAGAACTGAGAAAAAATTCAGCAGAGGACTGCCTATGTGTGAATTGATAAAACCACAATGAGTGCTGCAGCTGCAGGGCAGGCACAGAATTGCTCCTGCTGTTGAGTCACAGCACCAGGAGCTGTGAGTAGGTGTGGAGGGCTTAGAAAACCACAAAGCTACCACAGGATGACGACTGTCAGACATGACTAGTGATTCTTGCTGTAAACCAGCTGGTGATTAGTGCAAGATCTGAATGCTGCCATCTCTTTTAAAAAGGGAATGCTTGGCACCTCCTGGAGATCAGGTCCCTTTGGTAGGTGACTGTAAAGTCACAGTCACTTTACCTGTGAAATACAGGAGGTCAAAATGACTCAATGTGAGATGAGTCTTGATGAGACTTGTAGTTCATGATCAGCTACTGCCTTTGTGATATATATGCAAATTTAAGTGTTGATACACAGTAACAAATACCTATTGAAGTGACCCCGGACTTTTTTAGTATGGAAACATGCATTTTAAACAGAGAACAAACAATGGGTTACATGGAGGGGATTGTTGTCAAGGTTGGAGAAGGTTCCAGGCAGACCTTATAGCAGCCCTTCAGAACCTAAAAGGGACCTACCAGAGAGCTGGAAAAAGCCTTTTGACAAGGGCACGGAGTCATAAGGACAAGGGAGAATGGCTTCAAACTGACAGAGTGGGTTTGGATTAGATATTAGGAAGGAATGCTGTGGTGAGGCACTGGAACAGCTTGCCCAGAGAAGTTGTGAATGCCCCATCCCTGGAAGGATTCCCCCATCCCTGTTCAAGGCCAGGTTGGATGGGGCTCTGAGCAACTTGATCTAGTGGAAGATGTCCCTGCCATTGGCAGTGGGGTTGGAACAAGATCATCTTTAAGTCTTCCAATCCAAACCATTCCATGATTCTATTCCATGATTTGCTTGAGCCAGGAGTAGTGAGTTGCTGCATGTTATATGGCACTGCTCCAAGGCTATATGATTATCCTTCATGTGACAGCAGCTTCAGACACTCATGGAATCACAGAATGGTTTGGGTTGGAAGGGACTTTAAAACTCATCTCATTCCAACCCCCCTGCCATGGGCAGGAACACCTTCCACTAGACCAGGTTGCTCAGAGCTCCATCCAGCCTGGCCTTGAACACTTCCAGGGATGGGACATGTAAGTGTCCTCCGAATGTCATGACACTCCTGCCTGTGCAATTCAAAAAAGTATCACCAGGCAAGCATTAAAGAAAAAAGTTTCTCAGTTTCTCCAAGTACACAAACTATATTCCTGCTTTTGCTGCCAGAGATCACTCCTGCTGATTTCATGGAAAAGAACATCATTCCCTCCAGTCTCCACACTGGACAAAGTTAGGACAGATCAACAGGTGAATTGAGCGAATATACTAGAAAATAAAGTAATTGTATGAGAACATTTCCAGACATAGTCCAGGACACATCTGCTTGTATAAGCAAAGTTTAAAATTTTGTCTTAAAAATAGAAAACATGAGACGTGGTCATGGCCAGTTATGGAGGCAAAACTGCTGCTTTTGCTGGAAGATACTTTATACAGTGCATTTAAAAAAAGGTGAACTCATGAGATACTTGGTTTTTTATAAAAACTTAGAGTGAAAGAAATAGTGCTTGTCATCCCAAAGCAACAGACTGGCTTGGCCTTATGAAAAAAAAAAAAAGATGGAATTTGCACCACACTGTCATTGCATTGATACTGGACAGACCAATAAAGTGGATCTCTGGTTTCTCAGATTTTAAAACCACAGAAAAAACATGGGGTTTAGGTAGATCTTGGAAGAACATCTGGATACACTGTGCATGACTTCGTGTATTACTTTTACCCTTTTCAGGCAAAACAAAAAAGAAAATATAAGACATTTCATAAAATGCTTTTCATCCATCTGGACTTGCTTGATAAGGGATTTGTTGAAACATATGGCACAACAGCACCTCCTAAACAGAGGTATTTATTAAAGAAAACAGTTATAAATATAGATCCAAATAAACAGCTTTCAGTGTGAAAAACTCTCCAGCCTTCCCTCCTTTGTTTATCCAGGCAAGCTCTTCCTTGGAGCACTGTGTACCACACACACAGCCAATGGCTGACTACTAATGCAGGTTATCACAGAGCATCAGTTTGGTTTGCTTGGAACTGACTTTATACTGCTCTACCTCCCCCTTTCCAAAAACAGTCCTTGGCCATCATGTCACGCTCCCAGTGTTAACTGCAGTGTGTTGGCTCTTCTTCTCTAACTTAATCCATTTCATTTGCTAAAAAAATAAACCAACCCCCCAAAAAAACCCCAGCAAAGCAAAAAAAACCACTCAGACCACAAACAATTGGTTATTCCAAAAGGCATAAGTAGAAAGAGGAAGGACAGACTGACTGCTGGCATGGACAATGGCTTAAAGAATCTGTTCAATGGTTGACCCACACCTACTGTACAATGGACTGAAACATCTAAAAATTAGCTGCTGAAATACTCAGTTTATAGCACAGTATTGTTTTAGTGCATTGAAAGGCTGTGGGTTAAACTGCTGGAGCTCAGCAGTGAGAGCACAGGGACAGCCCAGGCCACTGGGGGTTCTGACCTCTTTGGTCTCACTATTCCAACCCACCAGCCAGAACTAAAATATTTAGAGAACCCAAGTTCAACAGCATGTGCTGGAAATTTAATAGTAGCAGTATAAGCAACCCTGAAGTGTTTCACTGGTGTATTGGGAGGAACACTGCTAAGGCCCGAGCTGCTCTGTCCGTTACCAAGAGAAATGTAAAATGTACATTTGCAACCCAACTTTACCATATTTCCAAATTTTACAAGCATTTTGTGCAAATTAAACCAGAGGACTGGGGCTGAGGTGTTTGCCTTCCCACAGCAGCCTGCCTGCAGTGCCTGACAGCATTGCAGCAAACTCCAGAGTAATTGATGACTTAGCTTTATCATAGCAACTAAATCCTTTTTTTCTTTTTTTTTTCAATTTTGCTAAAATGAGATAGGGTTTGGAAGGATTGAACACCTGCCACTTTCTCTGTCCTTCACTTATGGCCCATCTGCAGCTGACAAAAGTGTTAAAGCATACAAATAGCAGAGGGAAGAAAAGCAGAGCAGCAAATCTTTTCCTTGATTTGCATAGTTTCTCCAGGCATAAATTCAGCAAACGGCACAGATTTCCTCACTTATGGTTTCCCTAGTCTAACAATTTGCAAAAGAGGCCAAGTCCAGAAGAATGGAATCTCTCATCCTTGATATCAAGGGCATCTCAAAGGTTTCAACCTTTCATGCAATGTCAACTCCAGTATTAACTTCACACACAGGTACAGGAGAACTGTGATACAGAGCTGCCAAATCCCAAATGCTCAGATCAAACCAACACTTACTCTTTAATTTATAAGGATGTGGATGTAAAGTAGAAAATTTGAGGCCCTCTGTAGGCAAGACATGAGTTTAGGACTCATGAGACAAAAGATCAAATACCACCTCTTCCCACCTGAGGGGGACCTACAGCATCCTAAATTAGGCCTCCTCTTCTAATCTATCAGGAAGCCACATCTCCCCACACCTGCTCTGTTGTAAGGGTTATCTAAGTGAGCCTGACTCTGCCACTTTTTTCTTGCTTTATGTGCAGAGAGTTCTGACTGAAGAATATTTTTGTTTGCTTTTTAAAATAAAAACAGGAAATACACATGTGGCTTTTCCTCTGGTAAGACTCAGCTTGGAAGTTAGGGCACTGCCATGGGCTGTGGGGTGCTGCCACACAGCACAAGGATTTTATGGCTTAAGCAGTAGAATATCAAGCACACTCAAGTGGGTCTCATAACTTCCTTCAGCCCCATGAAAAAAAAGAGGGATTATTTTACTATATTATCACAACAGCAAACACGTCCAAAGTTATGTGTCCACTTTAGGTTAAAAGATCTGCTAAATTCACCTTGTGGCACTTCCACTATGAATAATTCCAGGCTGCTCCTGCTGCAGAGGTCAGTACTCCATCACTGGTGGTTTGTCCAGCCCATGCTGTGCTTCACAGATGTACTTTTTTAATCTGTGTTTTGCATGCTGGTACACAACTCAGTGCATTGGTTGACTCACAGCAATGTGACTGCTTAGACATCAGGAACCTAAAGCACCTTAAATATTCCCTATTACAGAATAACACCACCCTGGAGTACATTCACTGGGAACTAAGTTCCCTGGGCATCTTCACCTGTAAACCTTCTTTCGTTCTTAAATCCTTTGTATTATGACTTATCATCTGATCCTGTGAGCTCTAGAAGAGGTGGAATTCAGCATGGGTGGGCAGAACAGGGACAGCAAGAGAACTCAAGAACGGGACATGCACATCTTTTGTATCTCTTTCCCTGCTGTCACACAATAAATCTCTTTGGTTCTTAAGCTCAGCCCTCCTGCTCTGGCCCCGACACAGATAAAAGTGGCCTCCGTGATCTCATGATCCTTATGACCAAAACACAGCCTGAAAAATCTCTCACTAAAGCGAGATTTTTGACCCAGGGCCTCAGAGAGAGTCCATAGAAACACTTCTGGATCTTATCCTGCCACTTCAGTATTTTCACCATGGCTTTTAGGCACTGCTGTTGGAACTAACCCAAGAAAGGCTCAGTCCTGGACATATTCCTTCATGAAATCTCAATTCAGCACTTGTTTCCTTTGTCCCTTTCTTTCCTGTTGAGACAGATTTTTAACTAGTTGCTCCAAAACCAGACAAACCTAAAGAAAGTCACATTTAGGCACAACTGGGAACTAGTCCTAAGGGTGTCCATTAAAACTGACAATCCAGATGCAGCCTGACCCACAAGTCCTTAAATTGCTGATTGCCAGAAGCTAAAAGAGCAGTCCAGGAGACTTCTTGCTGTTCTTCCCTCAGCACTTAAAGGCCACTGCAGAAAATGAAGATAATTGAATCTCATCTGAGAGTGTGCTTACTATGTGTCATCATCCCTTCTGAGGGCAGGGAGAATCTCTGTATCTTATTTTGTGGTTTCTGTACTCAAACAGTGTCAAGGAACATATGACATTTTCAACTTGGTTTTGGGAAAATTACATTTTCATCTCACAGCACCAAGAGGAGACAAAAACATCCTTGACATTCTTAGGATTGGGCCCAAATTCTGAATATTCCCATTTTCAAAAACTGGAATAAAATCAGATTCTCAGGTTTTCTTATGAGTCACTCTAATCCCCCCATTTAAAAAAGGAGGCCAAAAAAACTTAACACAGACAATCAAAATCAAAATAAACACACTAGTCTTTGAAAAGGCCAGAATTTCATCAACTCCAGCTCCTGCAAGTATTCAGCACTGTGACAACACCCTCCTGGCACATTGCTCAAGGCCAAAAGAAACCTGCTGAGTGTTTGTGTGAGCTCTGGGAACACAGCAGTTCCCACAGCTGGCTGAAGCTCTTTGGAAGACATTCCCTTCTCACACAAAGTCTCCAGGTTCTCCACTCAAGGTCGACAGGCAGAGCACAGCCTGCCTTGCCTGACAATAACCAGAACCACACAGAGCTTCTCCAAATTCATCGCACCAAGAACCCTCTGCTGAGATAATTTCCTCAACTCTATTCATTACCAACGTGTCCCTGAGGATCCTGCCAGGAAGAGCCTGAAGCACAGCGTTTCTGCTTCTGGGTGTCTCCTTATGGCAAAAGGTTCTTATTTAAGTAACTTGCCCCTGACAGAGATAAACACTGTTCAGCTGGACTTCTGCTCATAGAAAGATCCCTGAGTAGGATCAAGTGTTTGTTCCTGTGACAGCTATTGGGAATCTCTGTAGGAATTCAGGTGAATTCTTGATTAAACGTTACTGAACACAAGTGACGAACATATGGGACAGAGTTTGTCCATCTTTACCCAACGAAGTTCAAGCTTAATTTTTTGTTCAGGTATTCTTTCCACTAAACACTCAATTTACACCATAGGGTACCTGCCAAACTAGTCTACGTTTTTATTACTTGAAAACATTATTCTAACTCTCTATTCAGGGAGCCTCTCTACACAATTATGATAAAATTGAGTGTTTTCTTTCCCCCTTCTAAAGAAATAATCTCTTGGCCTGTGGCTCCAAATCTACTCTCCTCTGGGTTTCATGACTGCTTTTAAAACTGTATTTGTTACAGCTCTGGAATTGATCTTGTGTCTTACAATTTCTTCTGGCTTTGCCTGTCACTATGCCCAGTCATCACTCAGGCTGGCAAATATTCTCCATCTGAAGCTATAAATATATATAAGTATTTTATTTTGAATTCTTTAATATCACCTGCCTGGCACCTTGCAACAACTGCCCAAAGCATCATGGAAAATAAATCCCTGTTCCCCAGTATTGCAAGTCATCCTTCTAGGGCTGGTAGGTACATTCAAGAGATGTTTAATATTAATCTGTTACCAAGATAACTGTCTGCAACACCTTTCAGTATCCAAAACTTCAAGCAAAATGTCTGTCAGCAAAATGTAAACTCACCTCTGCTATTTAAAATATCAAGACCTAGTAATAAAATTCAGATGGTGCACTTACTGGAGCAGAGGCTGTGTGTACTTGCAAAGATTTTAAAACAGCAGAACTTTTAATATTACTAAGATGCAAGTCTCAGGAGAGAAATTAAGAATCGAGGATTGAATTTACAGGTAAACAAAAGATTTACTCTTCTGTGCCAAAAATATCTGTAATTCCTAAGCTTTTGTCTTCTGTAACAAGACAGGCTTGTTAAGTCTAAATTAAAACAGAATGACATGGAACTATACTTTTATTTTAATTAAAAACCAAAACACCACAGTTTTTTTCCTCATCAAATGCATTTTCATATCATAAAACTTTTTTCTTTTCTTCCCCCAGTATAAAACCAGTTTTATCTTCCTTTCCCTAAAGGCACTAAATTCAGACAGATGCAGTCCTTTATGCCCGTAAGTAAGAGTTTTAAGCAAATAAAAGTAACCTACAATAAAGAAATATCTTTTTTTCTACTCTTCTCTTTAGGGCCAACAGCAAGGCAGGTTTTAAATCCCCTACCAGTGTGCAAATCCAACCAAAACCACATTCTTGAGATAACACTGGGTATTCACAGCACCTACTATGGAGCTTGTGGATGCTTACGATTCTCTTTGTGATGCAGGAAATGCATTTTGCCACCTTGCCATGAGATTTTTGGCCTATATTTTGCAGCAGCACCACTTCAAGAAATTTTAGACTTTCATTCTGGGCTCCTATACACACAAACATAGTATAAATTCAGCAGTTGTTGTGACCAAGCTGTGAACATTGAAACCAACCTCTCATTCAATTTTCTGTTTGCTTAAAATGAACTTAACCATAATGCAGTCTTAAAGCAATTGCTTAGAACAACTCAGCCATGCAACTGTATATTTTTCTCAGTTCCTAGATAACCCCATTGCCTTAAACATAAGCCATGTATTAGGTACGTGCTGCTACTCATTGCCTCCATCTCTTCATAAATTGGTTCCACTCCATGCCAACATGCACAGGTCCAAATGAAAACCAGAAACAGTGTTTCTCTAGTGCTTAAAGCAGCAATCCACAGTTAACCTCAGGAATTCTGTGAGGTATTCCATCTACTCCTAAACACACTATACTAAACATAAGCAATAATGTCACACATGAGTTATCCTTTTACCGAAGCAAATTCTTCACTGGCCAACATAAAAACTGGAGTGACATCTGCTGTTTCACAGGCAGTTTTAGCAAGAACATTTTTCATTTAGCAGCCATTTTGTTTGAACAAATGCAACAGATCTTCTTAACACCTAAAACCAAGGCACATGCACTCACTTTGCTCCTCTCAGAATGCTGCTCCTCTGTGGAACATCGATATAAAGGACTCCTTGAAGGGATTTTACATTCACAAAGACATCAAGTGCACCCAGTGTTGGGGTTTTTTTTAATTATTCAGTGCAGGGTTCAAGTATTCTACTTTCTTAGCATTTTGTATAATATTCTCCTAGTTACCAACACATATAAAACAGTTAATTTCAAAGGTAAGATACAGCAAGGACATCTCCCACTGTCTTAGCTACTGCCTGATTGGCCATGTTTCAGCTGAGAACTTTCAATTAGAAACGTTCCCAGCTATGGAACACTCACACTTTTGAGTGGCCAGACCAAACACTTCAGTGCCTGAAAAAACATAACTTATGGACAGATTCACGTTTACAAGTAAAGTATCATGACAGGACAGTTCAAAACCTCATTCAGCAAAGATATCTGGGCCAAACACAAAACATGGAATTCAGTGCAATGCTGATCACAGCTACATGACACTTCAATGATACAGGACAGACGGTTTCAGGAGATGCTTTCTTGGATCATGATTTTAAATACTCCAAAAGAACTCAGGTACAAATTAAAGGACTAATTTTCATTTCTTCACCTCTCTTGGCAACCCCAGAGAAGAAAAACAGCAAGTGAAGACTTTGTCCTACCTTTGTTAGTTACAGAAGAAATATTTTCTTGACTGCTTAAAAAGGAAGCAATACAAAGCTAAAAAAGAGAAAAAAGCCTGGCAGACAGCCAGCCATGCCACATACACACACACACACACACACACACACACACACACCTGTTTAGAAGGCAACATGCTGAGACAAAGTAAACATAGAAAAACTCACTTTTTGGAGTCACCTCATGGACTGCCACTTTCCTGTGATGATGGTGGGGCCGTGGGTCAATGCTCTGTCTGTATCACATACACACTTCTATCCTAAGACCATGCTTGAGGAGTCTTTCATGGGTGTGAGTAGGTGGTCTTCCCATCTGAACATGTTGGGCCATCTCAAAGATACTGGGAAGCAATCTCAGTCTTTCCAGAAAGGGCCCACTTCAGGAAGCTCCCCAGTCCTTAAGCACATCTTCGAACCTTGTTTATCCACAGGTAGTGCATAACTACCCTGGATCTGCCTCTGGGGGAAGCAGGGCAGCCTGTCACAGCAACCACATCTTTACACCATCCACATCCAACAGAAGGTGGTTTTTTCTTTGCCTCTGTCTGTTTTCTGAGGTCAGCCCTCTGGCTGGCTGATCTCCAGGTGTAGCACGTAACACCCTCCTGAAGTAACACCCACTGCACAAGGAAATACCCCTTTTTCCCACTGCCTCCCTCAGGACTGGTTTTGCTGACACCTCTAGTGCTCTTCCTTGGCTCCGAGTTTCTTTAAAATCAGTGATTTTTTCACAATGCTCAGCAGCTTTAGGAGGGCTCACAAAATGGCTGCCTGTGAGGTGCTTGAAGGGTCTCTGTGGGGAGCGGCCAGTTCCAGCAGCTGCACCACCCGGCCCAGCCCAGCCCTCAGGGCCACACCTGTGGCAACTCTGCTTGAACAGATTTAACAAAGGCCAAAATGCCCCATGGCAGCGAGGAATATAAGGGGAAAACGTGGGAAACAAGGCAGGAGGAGGTTTTACTGGAGCCAGGAGGTTTTTCACCCTGTTTTCTCCCTCTGTTGAGCTGAGGGGTGAGCGAGCAGCTGGGCAGGCACCTGGCAGGAGTAATATTAATTACAAGGAGTGATAAACAAGGGTGAAATAGTTTTGCTTCTGCCTCTCAAAGTCACAAAGTCTTCCAAGAACTGGAAGTACCACAGTACCTACAGTTCTCTGAAAAGAAAAATCACTCAGCCCTCACCCCTGAGAGCACCATCCATCAGCAGAGGAGCCTGCGCAGCCCACACACAGGTGGTGACTCGGAGTCTTTCCAAGTCATCACCACAGAGTAGAGAACTCATTTTTCCCCAAACCTCTTTTTTTTTTTTTTTTTAACAAGGTATAACACATCAGACTACCAACATCATAAAATCTTAAGGGAGAAGAGACTAGACTTAATGGTTTATAAAAAAAAAAAAAAGGTACCAACAAGGAATAGCTGTTGACATTGTGGTGCTGCCACACAAATGCTTAGCAGACAACATGTAATAGTGTTACCATAATAAGCAGCTAGCATTTCATGTGTATTTAATATGTACCTGAATAGAGCTGATGTTGTCAGGACAGAAAATAACAAGGACACCAGTAATCAGCTTGCAGAAAGCAGACACACGCAGCTGGGGCCTTCCAGGCACATGCTGAAAGCTTGAATAAAAGCTTTTCATGTGCAAGCAGATTTGAAGGTTCGAGTTTACAGAGATGTTTGCAGTAAGGTATGAAAATAAAACCCTGCAGGAGGTATGCCTATAAGATCTGTATCTGTTTTTAATGGTTAGGTCAAGAATAATGGAAGTCCGCACAAAGACACAAAGTGCCCAGCCCAATCCTGAAACCTATTCTGCAATTAATTTTATTGGTGTCTGGACTAATGACATGGTGGCTCTACCTACATATGTTGTGACTATATTTCTCCTTTCAGCACCAAGAATAAATCTGTACGTGCTTTTGAGTTCATAATGTGCGCGACTAATTTATACCGTGCAATGCATATAGACAAAAAGTAAAAGTACTTCTTAACTGAGAATTTAAGATCAGTGTTACTGGTCAAAAAGTTATTTATTAGTACTGTGCAACTTGCCTCTGCTGGCAAACAGATAGAAATAACTTCTATTTACAATAATGGATAAAAGCTACTAATAGCCTAGAAATAAACGTTTTAATGTGACTTCTCAAAAAGCCTGTCTTTGAAGATTATAAGCCTGCTGGAGGTAGTCCCCTTGCAATAAAACCACGCTCTTTCTGCATCTTCAGAACAGCAGTAAATGCAAATTGAGTTAGAGTTCTTCCTATGACATTGACTGACTCACAGATATTGATTTTTCTGAGATTAAAGAGTGTAGTACTTACATGACTCAGTTCACATGGCACTGCTGAAAATGTGATAAATACCACATTTTGCTATTCAGTACAGCAAAATAAGGGCATAAGTATAATTCAGAATTTCAGGTTTTGGGTAAGGTGAATTGTTTTGTACATGCTCTACTGTGCTTGTGATATTCCAGGCACTATTTTTCTTACAAGTTTTGACAGTAATAAATACTCTTTACTTACCAAGACAGATCTAACGCTATAACAGTGTTAGCTGGTCAGCCTAGAAATGCCCAAACAAACAAACAAACAAACAAACAAAACAAACAAAAAAAACCAATAAGGCCATGTTATGCTACCAATATAGTAAGGTTAGGTTTCCCAAAAACACAAATCTGTTTTTACCCTGTCTTCAAGGATTAGCAGCATATGAACATCTGCTCCAAAATGCAGAGCACAGACTCTGAAGATATACATGATATATACAGTAAGGATTGCTGACGTGTCTGACAATGCTCATCTTGAATTTCAACCATTCCTGCACAGAGCTTTAAGGTCACATTTCTCTGTGTGTGTGTACTGAAGATGTAAAGCAATAAATCAGATTACTGTTAGAAACAGTGACATGCCGTAGCTGAAACTTCAGAGAAAGAGAAAATGCATTCACAAGGAGAACAGGGGTGTTTTACCAACCAGACTAGTTTAAGGAGTCTACATAAATCCTGGCCAAAGTTCCCTTCATGAAATTATTCTAATATATTTCAGCAAGGATTTGAGTTTTTTTCCTAAATATATATCTCTTGCTTTGTTCCTGTACAGTAAGTAGTTCTTCACTTTACATCTGGATCTTCAAACTCTTCACCCACAAACCTTTGTTCCCATTTTAGAAAATACACAGAAAAAGACCTCAGATATGGCTCAGTCACTGTACAAATTCACAAACCAGTAGCAGAATCAGTGAAAAGCAGGTATTCTGCATTCTTAGCCAATGCCAAAACAGTAATATTTAATAGTATGTCTACTTAAATAGGACACAGTAATAGAAACAAAGAACCCTAAATTAATCAACATTTTCAGGTCTTCACTTTCAAGTTTTAAATACCAAACAATGAACTGAGGAGGAACTATATTAAACTGGCATCTTACCTAAATATGCTGACCTGAGTGATTATAATATCAGCCCTTCTTTTTTTCTCCTGCTAGGCCTCGAGCACTAACACAGCTGAGAAGGCTGGTGATGAATTTTCTTACTTCTTGTGCACTACCAGTAGAATTATTAAAGTTTAAATTAATAGCCTCTGAGCAATCTGTGGAAATCAGACACAACTGGGGTCATGATCAGAAAACACTTGTCTCTTAATAATACTTGTATAATGCTAATTTTTCCCACAGAACAAAGTTTAAATGCTAAGGCCAACAGGAATAAAATGATAGTGGCTTCTCAGAGGCCTTGCAACTAGAAATATTTCATCTTGTCAACTTCAAAACACAGGAGGAAACCCTTCCAAATATGAAAGTTCAAGAGTTGCTGTTGAATTGAGTCAAAATTCTATGTACTCGCATTTAAAACAGTATCTGAAGTTGTATTACTCATGTTACCCATTAAAGATGAGGCAACACTAACCACTAAAGGTTCAAGAGCCATAACTGAGGATGGGACCTGAACTGTCCATAAGCAGCAGAGTCAGCTGCTTATTTATCCTTGTCAGTCAGTGGGAGACAAAAACTCATTGTTATTAAAACTATCTATATATGAAACATTTTTTACTTCAGGTATAAATTAATCTTTAGCTAAAATTTGATTTACCAAAACTCAAATGGAATTTTTTCATAGTTTTTTAATCTGTGATTTTCTTTGGGGGAAAATAAAAACTGTTGTCAGCTCTGATTCAAGAGCTGTGAACCGACCTTCAGATACCAAGACAAAAGAACACTCACAAATACTTCTACTCAAATACTGCTTTAATTTTCATTTCACAGCAGTAGTCACTAAACTCAACATTTTTCCATGCATAACAAGTTGCTATTATAGAAAGTAAAATACTCTAATTCAGCACTCTGAGTTAGAGACTCATAATTAGATGAAGTATTACCAAGATTCTTCTGTGCCTGAAGATATACACCATCATTTGGCTTCATTATTCCTGATGTTTTCATATGGTTCATGGTATATGGGAGGATCAAGATATGAAAGCAGCCTTTTTATTAATCAGCTTTGAAGAGCCTCCATTCTCAAGCCTTGTAACATTCTTCCACAAGTTCCCAAAGGATGCCTTATAGCACTGAAACAATCATTTCATGTCATAAAAAGATAAAGAACTTTAAATAACTTTCCAATTTTTTTCCCAGTGAGAAAATTATTATTTACACTCTTAAAATTAAAAGGACTTTGTACAAAAGGTCTGGAAAGATCTGGGTTTAATTACATATTTCAAAACTGAGTTATACAAAGCAATTCTACTGCTTAGACTCAGTAAATATATTAAAATCTTAAGAGACCAGGAAACAAATAAGCAGACTAGACTACAACTGAATTGGATGTTTTCTGGAGAAGCACACCATGAACAATTTGTCCCTTGTGACTGAAAACAAAGGGGGAGAAGAAGAGTGGCAAAGAAAATGAGTTTAAGCAAGAAACTGTAACACTCCTTTTGATCTAGCATGCAAACTGAGAATGAGAAAAAGTTCTGATCCTTCAGTCTACAGTCTTATTTAAAGATCAAAACGAGCCTGAGCAGCTTAAAGCCTTACTTCATTAAAAGAAGCCAGTCAAAGAGTTAACTGAATGCTAAGTGGGATATTGTTTCTTGCAGCTTTGCTTAAATGATAGAAACTTCACTACAGACTGTCCTGTGTTCCACAGAAGACAATCAAGGTCCAATTCACAGAAGTTTTTTTCCACCCAGTCTGCCATTTCTTTTCAAATCTTCTATTACCTACCTTGGGAGCTCCAGGATGAGCTTTCATAACTTGCTAAATAAATTACAAACATGAATTAAAATCTTCCAGCCATTTAGAAACAGAAACTGCACATAGTATACAGTGACAAGAACTTCACAACAAAATTTAAAAACAAGTGGCTCAAGATGCCTGCTTGGGAAAGCTTTTTTTACCTGCAAAATCAAAAATACCAGTGATAAAGTTCTGCTGCATTACAAAAGTCTGTTGAAATGTGTAAAGCTTTTGCAGAGACTACATAAATTCTAATCCATAACACGTTTACTCAGCAAGAGTATCCATGTTTCCCATTCCTTTGAAGATGCCACAGAGCTAACACACATCCAAAAGTTTCCTTCATGCAGAGGGAACACGTGAAACATTTGGAAATGCTTGAGAGCACAGCAGAATAACAACGAGAAGAGTATTAAGGGCCAACTGTTCAATTTAAAATTTCTGTTGTGCATTTCTAACCAAATGAAGTATCTTAACACATTAAATATCACCCTGCTTTCAATTTAGTATCTTGTTGTGCAACACAATTCTCATAGAATCAGAGCTAATTTTGATCTTCAATTATGTATGAGAGATCCAGGACCAGGTTGGCTGTCTCCAGAGCTACTTGCAGGCCACTACATTTTGCAGCAAAACAGTCCAATGCCAGAAAGTCAGTAACTTTTACTGAGGGCTCTTTAGGGCAGCCCTGTATAACAGGAGAGCAAGACTGGCCTTCCAAAATCCTCCAGCTGAGGTCCTCCGTGTTACCATTAATCCCACAGCCACATGTTGAAACTACATCTGACCAGTTTGAGACAGAGGGAAGACCTGATGGAACAAACCAACAGTGTCCATAAACCACATCTCTTAGAATTCCTCCACCATCACGATTCAGAGAGCGAGCTACAGACTCCAGGGAACGGCAAAACCCATCAGCAACCAAGTGGTATTGTGTCTGAGAACAACCTAGGTCTTGAAAAGTGCTGGTGGACAGACTAGAACTCTAAAAAAGAAACCAAAATCAAAAGTTAGAACACTCTTTTACAGAAGTGATTTTAAACATGGATCACGCTGCTGCATTTTTTTGCCAAACCAGATGGTTCAGCTCTAACTAAAAAATGTTTATGTCCTGATTATTCCACAATAGGGAAGATTTCTAGACAAGTCCAAGTGGAGTTCTGCATTATCATCTTTCAACAAAAAAACTCTACACATCTTTAACACTTAAAACCACGCACTTACTATAATAGCTACCTAAAGAAAGACTAACAAGTACAAATACAGTATTAACAAGTCTGAAAGATGTAATTAACACCTAGTGCTACAAATAGACCCCTTTGTTTTACAGTAGCAGTTAGACAGCAAAAATCCCACATTAACATAGAAGAGATAAGAGTTTTCACTGTAGCAGTGATTCTACATAAATTCTTGTTTCTTAAGTATATTAAGCAGCTTTAAAAAACCTTGTCTTACATACCTTGTATCTTATGTATGAAGCCAGGTGAGTTTCTGTACAGCCCCCTCCTAACAATGCCAAAGGTTCCTTCATTGTTAACTGTAACACATGTTCTGCAGTTTCACAGACACGCTGAAAACAACATAAAATTGTTGTTAGACATGCCATGATTAAGAGGATTTGCCCCAACAGAAAAAACTACTGGAATAAAGTTTTCAGTAGTTTCTAGTGCGGATTCCAGAAACTTGAATTACATGTGGATATAAAGCTGCTGAGTGATTTCCAAAACCATATTCACTTAATGAGAAATTGTATTTATTTGTCCACACCATGGAAAAGTAGAAATAAAAAACCCCCACATTTTATTCCTTCTTTTTGCAAAACAGGGTTATATATAAAAAGTCAATCAGTATCAATGACATTTCTAGAGCAACTATTCAATGCAAAACTATGCTTGACTACCATTGCAAGTGTTGCTGCTGGCCTTTTGCTGGCAGTTTTTATTTTTATGCTCTCACAGACCAAGTAATGAGAATGAAAATATTTATCCAGCACTGGCTTCAAGAATAGGTGAAAACTGTTTCTGTTTCTCAACTTCCTGTATTAAAACTGAGGCAATAAATGAATGTGAGCACTTCAAGGATTTTGAAATTCTGGAAACAAGTAAACTGAAAAAAATCACTTTTCTAAACTCACCGTATTTCTATTTCTCATTAATTTTTCCATTAAAAGCATGACTTTTCAAGGAAAGATTTCAGGAAAATTTACCTACCTTCAGCTCATCCCACGCTGTTTCACTTCTGTTACAGAGTATCAAGCTGCAGATAACTGTGTCCTCAGGAATTAGATGCACAAAATGTTTTGAAGCAACCCTCTCAATGCTGACATCTTTCAAGCTGCCATAACAACCAGGAGACAAGGAATGTATGGAAGCTACAGGCTTTGAACCTGCCAATTATGAAAAGCAGAGAACAACAAGTAGTACCATCATCAGAAGAGTTATCTGTTGCACTTCATAAAACATGAACTTTTTTCTCCTTGGCTTTATAAGTTATATATATTGTTCAATACCTGACATTTCAACCTATGCAGGAAATCATGAACAGAAACCACCACGTTCAAAGTGCAAGATTTGGTGATAGTTTGAAATAAATTTAAAAAAGTAACTGTTTCTATAAGTGGATATCCCTCCTGCAGCAAGCAGTAATCACACGTGTGGTATGTCATTGTTAGAACCTGCGAAAGACCCATCTCACCTTAAGAAATGGTTTTCAGACTGGAAAAAAAACAACTCCTGCTCAGCTGCCAAGAGGATCCAGACAGAAATAAGAACCCTTACTCTGCAATGACACCACCCCAGATAATGCTGATCTCCTAAAGAAAACGTGGGGACAATTATTTAGTACAGGAATCTCGCCTGTTACCTGTCATCCGGCTCAGGGGCTCCATCAGAGACAGCCCAGCTCTGTCCACAGCCATGACGTGGTTCTCCTTCAGGTACTGTTTCAAGGATGGATGGATCACTTTCTGGCACACCACAAGGCCGACCCCATCATTAACCAGCTGCTTCCCTACATTCAGCAACTGATTCAGCTCTGACATTTCCAGAGAAATTCCATGATGGACTGCTATAGTTCCTTCCTCAGGGTTGAAGCTGTCTCCTGACATGGACACGCAGAAAAGTGCAGTCTTGATCATGTTTGAACCAGTTCTTTTGACAGCAAGTGGTTTTCCCAGCTGAATTTCTGCTGTTTCTATCAGTAGTCCAGGAAGAACTGTAGAATCCATAACTCTTCTTCCTTTCACAGGTACTATCACACACTTTCCTAAAACAGCATTAGTCTCAACATGACATGGAACAGTAAATAAAAAAGCCTTTAAAACCAGCGTGGTGAGATGCTCAACTTCTGTTTTATCAAGCATGCAAGCAGGTTTGCTTGTTAAAACGCTACGTACCAAACAAACCAGGGTCTCAACACTGCTAAAATCCACGGACACCCGGCAACCACAAGCCTCAGATTTCAGGTAGTCCATGCACAAACTCAGGAGGTGCCTGGTTATTTTAACGACAGTGCCAGGTGCAACATTCAGGCTTCTAAAGTTTTCAATCAAGCTACAGCAAAGGATGGCAGTAAACAAGCCACAGTCGCTGAAGCGCGAGACGTGGTTCTGCACAGAGGCTGTGAGAACACGGAGTACGGGATCGCGGACGGAAAGGTGCCTCAGGAGAGCTGAGGACTGGGAAGTTGTACAAACACAGCCTCCCACACCGTTGTGGAGCTGTTTGAGTCTCCCAGCAGGACCATAGGAAGATTTAAATATCCTGCTAAGCAGAAGCAGCGACTGACACACCGTGTCTCTAGTTAAAGGTTCACTAATAAATAATGGAGGCTTTTTAGCTTCAAGACGAGACATTTTCAAAGTAAGATTTTAATTCTGGCCAACAAAACAATTCATTTGCACTCGGATCTATAATTCATAGCGCTTTTAAAATCTAAAAGTAGTACATTTTTACTCTTTGCAGCTAAGGATTAATATTTTCAGTGTGAAACAGTAGATACAGTACAATAACATTCCTGTGACTGCTCATCATGTCTTTCTTAAAATGAGGCTTAAATCATGTTGCAACATTGATGTATAATGACAGCAGGAAGCTATTTTCACTCATGACGATCTCTTTTAACTTCTGAATGTGACTGAGCAGATTTTTTTGCAACAAAGTTTACAAGCATGCTTCCTAAATGGACACCTATAACTGACAGTCCTACTACAAGCAGCAGGTTCTTTCTGTTCCAGGTAGTTTTCTTCATCTTTTCTGGCAACAGTCACAGATGAAAAGCTTCAACGTTAGTTACACCTACAATTAAAACCAGAAAGGTATTAGGATAATCTTATGACAATATTGCATAGCTTGAACTGCTATTTTATTTTTCATTAAAAAAAAAAAAAAAGCCACATAAGGACAAATACTGTACCACAGAATCATTTGGATTGGAAAAGACCTTTAAGATCAAGTCCAACTGTTCTCCCAGCACTGCCAAGCCCATCACTGAACCACGTCCCCAAGTGCCACATCTACACATCTATTAAATACCTCCAGGGATGGTGATTCAGCCACTTCCCTGGGTAGCCTGTTGCTGTGCTTGACAAGCCTTTCTGTGAAGACAGCTTTCCTAATATCCCATCTAAAACTCCCCTGGCACAACTTGAGGCCATTTCCTCTTGTCCTGTCACTTGTTACTTAGGAGACTGACTCCCACCTCAATAAAAGCTCTTGGTTTGGAGAGTGATGAGGTTGCCTCCAGCCTCCTTTTCTCCAGAATAACCATTCCCAGCTCCCTCAGTCACTCCTCATCAGACATGCTCCAGAGCCTTCACCAGCTCCAATGCCATTCCCTGGACACTCTCCAGCACCTCAATGTCCTTTCTGAAGTCGGGACCCAGAGCTGAACCCATAATTTGATGTGTAGCCTCACCAGTGCCAAGTACAGAGGGACATTCACTTCCCTGGTCCCGCTGGCTACACTATTCCTGATACAAGCCAGGTGCCATTGGCTTTCTTGCCCACCTGGGCACCTGAATGCTTTTTAATTGGGAAAGTCTATTAATCTCTTAATTACTACAAGCATACACTAAAAAAAAGAAAAAAAAAGCACACCAGTTATAGGAATATTATATTGTTAATAACTTCAATTCTGACCACCAGTCTCTACTGTTTTACCTGTAGGTCTACAAGTAACAGACCACTACAAACTTCACTGAATTGCACTAAAGTGTCAAAACTACAGTGAGAGTTTCGTGTGACAGTTTACAGGGATAGTAAAAACAGTAATGTTCATCTGTTTTACTCAAAAACAAAAGAACTCAACTACTCAGCACTGCTTGCCAGGCAACGTCTTCAGAAACAAAAGCTTCTGATGTTCCAACAACTTTAAGAAATCCAACTCAAAGTTTCTTACTTCAAAATGCTTAACAGGAAACTTTTTCAGTTCTTAAAACACTTTCAAACTTAAAGGGTTATTTATTTACACTTCTATGCAATCTCCACAGTAGTTAAACTTCCCTCATATTTAATTTAGTTTAGTTTTCCAGTATAATTACTGTCCCTACAGAATACATTCCTCTGTAAAGTCATAACTGTTTCTGGGCAGTTTTGAGCCTGAAAGGACACTGTTACAGACCCAGTCACATGAGTAGCACTGTTGCCTTCAAGTTACAAAAAATTTTTTTTTAAAGATATGTAACACCATCACTTAATTGATCCCATCATATGGGATTTAGTAGTAGTTTTCTGAGTTTTATCATGCAATTTTGGGGCCATGTAGCTACAAGATTAACTCAGTTGCAAAGAAGAATAAAAGTCTAGAATACTGAAGTTAGAGCAGCAAGGCTGCATCTGTTAGAACATTCTCATTTAATTGACTCATCTCCTCCCTCTAAGATACAGATACAACTAATTAGGCAACTTACCTACAATACACAGTACTAATGTTATTTTTCTTTATTTTTTTGATCGCTTTGCATCACATATGTCACAATCCCAGGTTCTGGAACATAGTCCTCTGTCTTCACTTGGAAAATAGGACTGGACTTGATGTGAAACCAGCCCCAGTGTACCAGCCCAAGGCCAGTTCCCATAACAATCAGAACTTTGTAGTCCTTCCAGATGGTTTTAAGACCCATTGCAAACTGGCATCTACCTAGGTAAAGATAATTTATTATTTTAAATATATTCTAGAAATCCTTTATTTTTTACCCTATAATAATAACACTGCACAGATGAAGCTGAATGCTAATACCTTTAATTAGAGTGCAGCAGATGACTAAAACACAAAACAACACAAGGAAGTCTTACTCTGTGAACTTAAAAAAAAAAAAAGGTGCAAAAATAACCTCGATTCAGGCATTTTGAAATGTTAATTGCTGCACTCGCTTCGAGTTTTGGCATGCTAAATCTTAAACACAACAAAGCAACAAAGCTTTATCTAATTACAAAGCGTTACTGCTCAGATGGTAAATATTTGAAGCCTTAAAGCAGTTTTAAAATACACCTTTTTTTTTTTTCCTTCCCCCGTAGTTAATAAAATGGAGTGACTAACCGAGCTAATAAGAGAATAAATATAGAACTCTTAACTTGCAGGCAAAGCAAGTTGTGATGCTTCTGACCCCAGTTTACCCTGCCCAGAGTGGCGGCTCTGCCTGACCACTTTACGGTACCCGGAAGCTACAACAGCACCAGCACCAACAGAATAATTTAATCCATAATTTAATAATATCATAAGAAGGTGGAAAACACTACTCTCCATTAAGAAGTACCCAATTCAAGAAGAAAACGCACGCACACTCAGGTTTGATGCCAAAATATCTCACTGGGTTGAACGGCTACAAAGCTACAACTCAGGGAGTAGATGCTCCTACTGCTCCCCAACTCCATCCACCGGACAGGTGTAAAAGCCCTACTAACCACCCCAGCATGACGATGTGGAGCCCTCACAATCCCCTCCTCCTTCTTCCTGGCGTCCCAGCGACCTTGAAGCGCGGGCGGCTGAGGGGCAGCGGCTCCCTCGGGACAGAGACCACGGACACGGCGCACCTCAGGCTTCTCTCCCCTTTACAAGGGACCGAGGAAGGCGCTGCCCAGGAGCCTTCCCGGGGAGGCGAAGACTCACCCGCCCCCGGCACGTTCAAACGCGCCCTCACAGGAAGAAGAAGCAGCAGAAGAAGCACGACCCGGACGTTCCGCTATCGCCGAGCCCGCCCCCCCCGTTCGCCATTAGCCGAGCGCTGCGTCACTCGCGGCCCGGGCCCGCCTCAGCCCCTGGCGGCCATTTTGCGTGCGGGCAGAGCAGGGCGGGCGGCGGCGACGGGCGCGGCCATTTTGGGTAGGGCAGGAGAGCGGCGGGAGGCGGGCGCGGTGCGGGGAGAGGTACGGCCGCCTTGGGCCGCCCGGCTCCTGCGGGAGCCGCCGCGCCTCGGGCTCCAGGCTCTCTTTCCTCGTTAGTTAAACGTGTGAGGGGACGCTTGGGGGGAGCTGGTGTTGTACCGGTTGGCTCCCGCCGTGCCTCCCTCAGGCGCCGCCTCGGTGGGGTTGCTCCGGCGCCGCCCCCCGCGGCTCATCCCTGCCCGACCGCTCTTAAAAATACGCATATATCTCTCAGAACTTCTTCCTTGCTTACCTCCTGTTGCAGTCACTCCGCGTTACATGAGCGCGCACCTGTCTGAGCTTTCCTGTGGGCGGGCGAAGGTGCCCTGGCCAAAACAAGATCAAAAGAACTTCGTTCCCTGACCTCAGTGTTTCCTTAGCTCTTCCTTCTACTTAACTCTTCTACTTCGCTTTTCTTGTATTCACTCCTATGGCTGCAGGAATACTTTTCCTGTGTTCGCTCTTCTCCTCGCCATACTCACTGCTGTCAAGAATCTCGTTTTATATTCCCACGTTAACGGATGAGTTTGTTTTCAGTTTTGTTTATAGTTGCAGAGTTTATAACTGTAGCCAAAAGACAAGTATTTAATGCCTAATCTCCACACGAAAGGGAGAATCGTGATTTTTTTTTTCATTGTATGATAATTTTTTTCATTGTTCGTTGCATTCAGCTGTTCAGGAAAGTTTAAAAAAAAAAAAAAAAGGGTGTTTATCAGTGCAAAAAGGTAACAGCCAGCACCTGTCTGTGACAGCCCTCTGATGTTCTTCAGAACCTCTCCTTCCTCTAGTTCTGTGCAGTGGTGGGTGAGGTGAGTGGGTAACGTCTTTGGAATTGTTGAACTTTAGAGGTGAATGGGCAGTTCCCGAATGAAGGAGTGTGGATAACAAAGAGGTAAAAAGATGCTGACTTGTTGGAAGAGTAGTTTTCAAGGGTTAAGTGGAGCAATTGGTCACAGTGGGCATAAAAAGCCTGAAATGGCAAAATTGTGAAGATTGTGATATGTCTTTTCAGGACTACAAATGCTTTACTAGATGTGTGAGTAGCTAAGATCTACTCCTAAAACTGAGGAGTGCTGGACAGTGTTTGACTACAATACCTAAGGACTAAGGAAAAGTTCAGAAAACTCCTCTGTTATGTTGTGATAGTTCATCTTGAACTACAAAAACGAACTACAGAAATAGTTAATATCAAATTGCTTTACAGGCTTCCTTATTCAGCATTTATGTGTTTGTTTGTGCTGTTTTTTCAGGTGTCCACCTCTCCCCACTCGAGGCAAAGGCACCCAGAGATGGGCAGTGTGTGAATAGTTTGCTGCCGTATCTTCAAGCATCTGGTACGAGTTTTCAGTTCCTCATTCCCTTTGAGTTCCAAATTCCCTCACCACGGGAAGCTACTTCTTTGCTAAGGTAAGATGCTGTTCCTCAGCTGGCAGAGAACACTTCCACTCACTCTCTGGGAGGCCATGAGACTCTGCCTTCTCCTAAGTGTCTACCATTCCACTTGGCATGAAATTTAGAAAAGAAAGATACTATGCCACATTATTTTTTCAGTGTGTCTCACTCTAGCTACAAGCAACCTATGTGTTTAATTCTAAATCATGTTTTCTTATACACACTGTCTATGAAAACTTTCATGTTCCAAGTTTTTCTTTTTACAAATACCACATCAAGACTTAAAAATATTTTTTTAATAGATATGGTTTCTGAGAGGAGTTTTTCTGCCTTATTTTCTCATCTTTACATTTCCTTATTTAGAGTTTCCTTTAGAGGTTTGCAACAGAAACGTTATTCCATGAGAAACAGTCTTGTTGCCAAACAGTAGCAAGTATAATAATATCTGTGATTTTGGTGGGGTTTTTTTTTCAACGCAGAGAATGGCAAAATGTTTTGGGGCTAGTTGGCTTTTTTTTCTTGTACAATTGCTGGATGCTTTGGCCCATTTTCTGATGTCTCAGTATTGGGTCCTTTTTCACCTGTGTCACTCCAGCGACCTTCCCAATGGCTCACACATGAGGTGTATTCTTTCTTGTTTTCTGAGGATTTGCTTGCATTTATTCTATCTGCTGTATTTCCTTTCCTTTATCTATATGGTCAGTGCAAAGAATGGGATAGTTGGCAAACTCCAGGAAGAGCAAATTGAACCAAAGTTACCTTTTTTTTTTTGGCCATCTTTTTCCTTTTAATGTTTTTCTTCTATTATTTTGTAAATTGGGTTTGGAGGGGATTTCAGCCTGCCGGCAGATCTTCTCACAACAGTAGTAACAGGATTGTTGCAACAGTGTTGTTCTGGAAGGCAAATGGTTACAAAAAGGTGCTGGCAAGGTCAGTTCAGCTGATTCATTCATGTGCTTTGTTTGCTCACAAGGAGAACATGAGCATTTGGACAAGAGGTGATGCTTTGGCACATTTGTTGCAACTCTTCTTCTATTATTCCTCCTGTAAAGATTCATGAAAAGACATTACCAGTCTAAATATTGTTCTTCAGGAGCAATGTTATAAGGAGCTGAGAAGCTCAGGTGGTTTTCACTTGGTGGCTGCCATTTCCCTTCAGCATCTCTTCTGAACTAGTTCTGGCAGCTGCTGTTTCAGTGATTTCTGAGTTTCATGTCCTGCTGGGATTCTTCTTATAGTTTCTCTTCTATGTTTACTTCTATAGAGTGGCACTTACTGCCTGGCTGAACTCAAATATGATGTCTCAGGTGGTGCAGAGCACTGTCCCTTGCATTGTGCTTCTCAAAATCAGTGAAGTTGTCAGGATTTACTCTGATAAGATTGAAAAGCTTCCAGGGCTGTTTTGTGCAAGAGAGAATGATAGTGGTGTGGCACAAGCCATGATGGTATTACAATAGTTTTTTTTCTGTTATTTTAAAATTAAATTTATTTTATGTATCTTTCTGCTTACTATTACTGTACAGTTGATAAAAGCTCTAATTTTGACCTTTTTTCAGGACAGAGCTGAAACATTTTATTAACTATATTAAACTTTATTTTCAGTAGTTACTTGGAGAGTGGTTCTCAGTTCAAACTCATTTTAACCTGGTTACTGTAACAGCCACTTTACTTCTCACTATTTGCCATCCTTTTACTGGTTTTGTATCTTACTGCTTGGATATTGATATGATATTTAGAGAAAAAATCATGTAAGTAATTGGGAGTTTTCCTTCAACCAGTACATGGAATTGTGCCCTCATTAATTTCACATTTTCTCATAGTTATTGTGAAATCTTCAGTCTCAGCATTTGAATATTTGGAATGGAAGCCCTGTGTTTATTGAGTTCATGATTATTGTTGAATCTTAAGATGAAGATTGTCTGTGCAATAATGTGTATTTGTAAAGTGGGTGTTTGTCTTGTTTTGCACTTATTTGAAGCTAAATAGGCATAATGACTGCATTTTGAAACATTTTAAGTTGTAGTGCCTGACAGAGACACATATCCCCAACCTGCCTTGTGTCCTGAAGTTTTGACAGCTCTATCTCAGAACTTGCCAATAACCTGAAGTATGCAGTGACAAATGTGTAGGTCTTCCTCAATTTTCAGTATTTTTCTACACCTCTAGTACAAAATTGACCAGATTTGTGCATCTTAAGAGACTAATGCTTTAGGAAACTTTAGGATATAAAAGGCAGCTCTATTCTCCGTGTGGTTTCTGTTACAGTTCATCTATTGCAGGGGCAGAAGCTACTGACACTCATTTTCTGTTTTGATTTTGAAGCTTGAACTGTATTGTTTGGGTGCTCTGTCTCCTGCAATCACACTGAGACCTCATTTCACCTGATTTCTACCCAGTCCAAGTCTCTTCTTTCTCTGTTCCCTCTCTTCCTGTCCTGTGTGAAAATGGGATGTATTTTATTTTTTTTATTCCTAGTTTTTTTGTAGGTATTAATTTGATACCTTAGGGCATACCTCAGTGTGTCTTCTGAATCCCAGCTCTGTGAGGCTGGCTGGAAAGACTTTCATGAGTTTAACCTGATTTTCTACTTTTGACAAGTGAATATTTAGCTCCTGTTTGTGTGGAGGATGATGAACTTCCCAAGTAGCTTCAATGCTTTGACATTAATTGTTGTCAGTTTGGAAAAAAATCTTGGCAATTAATTGAAGGTTTCTTCTTGAGCCCAAGGGAGTGTGTGTTTCTTTTCCAGCATGAATTAATGCTTCCTGAGTTCCTTGGAATGGTCTGAGGCAGGGTCAGGGGCTGTGCAGCTGAATGCACTTCACTGAGGATCCCAAATTAAGCAACCTAGTTCATATTTGGGATAAGCAAGAGAAGAGGATCTCTGAAGTTCACTTTACTTTTGTGCAACCACAATAAGGCTCAGGTTATGTTGCTTTAAGTGTGTTGTAGCCTAAAATTTTAAGTATACATGTGTATGTGTTTATGTAATTATATATATATATATATATGCATCCTCTTTGCACCAAAAGCTGTAGTTTGTTACTTAAAAGAGTTCTAACTTTGTATTTCATGTTAGATGTGAAGTGCCCAAACAGTTACAAAGTTCACTAAAAGAAATCAACACAGGTAGCTAAGTAATTCTCCTTTAAATAAGAATTTTCCTTGGATTTCTTAAAGCAAAGAGTAGGGTTTGAAGAACAGCAGTGCTGAAAAAAAATGAGTAATAGGTGTAAAAATCCTTCTTGATTGCTGTAGAGATCTGAGCGTTTCTCCAGTGCTGATCACTGTTAATTGATGTTTTTATAGGACCAGCTTACTCTGACCTACAATGGCATCCAACAAATTTGTCATAAAGGTAAGTAGAATGTCCTAACTTTAAAAAAAACCCTGTGATATTCCTTAGAATATATATGTTGATTTTAAAAGTTAATGAGGAAGAGATGCATCCTTCAGGCTTCTGGTCACAGTAACATACTCTGTATCACCTTTTCTCTCTGGAAGCAAAGCTTGAATCATTTCTGTGTCATGGCAGAGTGTGTCTGAGGTCAACTGAAGATTAAAATCATGTAGCTAAAAGTGATTAGTTGTGTAGTTAAAATTAGAAACTGCATGAATTTTCAGGAAAACAGTACTTGCTACCTGAAATAAAATTCTTTTCTAGCTGTGGTGTTGTTATTTGGGTACTTCCCAGGTAATCTAAGTTCCTGGTTTTAAAGTGTAACAATGTTCTGAAACTATTTTTTTGCCTCTTTTCCCATTTTCAGGGATTAGTTGTTTCACATCCAGTAAAATGCCATTGAAGTTTATTTTGCAAACAGTCCCAGGCTCTTGATTACATATCTGAAGCCTAATGCTTTTCAAAACATTCTGTTAAAAACATAGCACTTCATAATCCCTCTCCTGTAACTATATCAGTTTATCAATAAATAACACTAATTGGGATTAGCACAATATATTATTCTCTTGGAAATGTTTTTTCAAGGAGTTTTCTGAACAGAAGAGGCTTTTTCCTTTGTGGATAAGCTGGGGTTTTTTTGGAGGGCAGCTGCAAAATCCTTGCTGAGGGCTGAGGCTGTGGAAGCTGTTGGAGCTTGGCTTTGTGGGGAACCAACCTGTTCAACACGCAGACCAAGCGCTTCATTTTTGTGTGCTGCGTGTTCTTTTCCAAGGAAAACGGCTGTCATTTAGTGGGATTTTACTGTCTAACAGGATTGCAGGACAGTATCATGTCTATGTTATTCAGTGCTGCTGAGCTGATAGAGGAGTTAGGAGAAATATCTTAGAGTATCAGCTAAAATGTGCTCTGAATCAGAGTCTGTAGACCACTGGTGGGGGAACAACAAGAACTGGAGGCTGAAGGGACTTGCTTTTCTCAGCTGAGAACCCTTGATGTCATCCAAATGAATGTAAATGCCCAAGAAAACAATTGGTGTGAGTTGAAATGTCTTCCCTGGGTAAAAAGCATTAAGATACTTTGTTGCTGACCTGCATCATTACAAGTTCATTATTGAGCACGGACATGTTACTTTTCAATCACCCAGTGTTTCAACACCCCTGACTGCCTGAGCAATGGGCAGGTGCTCACTGAGCAGGTGTTTGTAGGTAAGCAGCACCACAGACACAGCTTTTGAGGCTGCCAATAAGATACTACCTTTGCTTTCTGGTGGTATTTGAGAAATAAGGGTAAGTTTTTGCATTTTTCAGCAAATATTGAAAATTAACTTCACCTTGACCTGATTGACATTCTCTTTGTACACAGGTGTGTAACATTCTACTTGTTAGAGCAGGGATTTTGTGTGTCAGGTTTTGCTTCTTTACATTCACTGGATTTGTATTTAATGTGTATATTCTCTTTTTAAAGACTGTCCAACTTTCACGTAGGTTTTGTGAGGAATATCCATGTGTGGAAGATTCTCCATTAAAAACCAAAAAATTCTCACCCTTCTCTGCAGTGGGAGTACAGAAAATACTATATTCTTAATTTTATGTGTTTGAAATTGATAGGATCATGTTACTGAGTCTGAAAATGTTCAGGACAGACTGGTTGGAGTGAGTCCACAGGAGGGCCATGAAGATGATACAGGGATGGAGCACCTCTCCTATAAGGAAAGGCTGAGAGGGTTGGGATTGTTCAGCCTGGAAAAGAGAAGGCTTTGGGGTCACCTAATTGCTGCCTTCCAGTACCTGAAAGGAGCTGACAAAAAAAGATGGAGAGGGACTGTTTACAAGGGCCTGGAGTGACAGGAGAAGGGGAAATGGCTTCAAACTGAGAGTGAGTTTGGATTAGGTATCAGGAAGAAATTCTTGTCTGTGAGGGTGGTGAGTCACTGGCACAGGTTGCCCAGAGAAGCTGTGGCTGCCCCATGCCTGGAAGTGTCCAAGGCCAGGTTGGATGGGGCTCTGAGCAACCTGGGCTAGTGGGAGGTGTCCCTGCCCATGGCAGGGGGTTGGAACGAGATGAACTTTAAGGTCCCTTCCAACCCAAACCATTCTGCATTCTATGTTTCACATGTGCCTCGCCTCATTTTCTACAGTCTCTGTTTTTTAAGTTTTTAGATTTTGTAAACGTGTGTATGTTAATCTTTTTGGTAAGAAAGTGAAAATTAGAGCTTATCAATCTTTTAGGTCTTAGCTGACTGGCAAGTAATTAAGTGGGAAAGCCCTCTAATGTGTTTAATGACTTGTTACCAATTTTATCTGGGAATCTCCGTACCCCGATGTGATGGTCCCTTATTTCCAGTAGAGGGAGCAGTTGGCCTGTTTTTGAGAGGCGATCTAAGCTTGGCTTTACGGGCAATTAAGAGGGATTGAAATAAACTAATTGATGCAGTAAAATACCTTTAAACCTTAGTACAAAAACTACAGTTAGGTCCTAAACACACTTTCTTCACCTGCCAGGTGGCTGGATTCTGCATTGTTGTGATTTGCAGTGGGTAATATTTTATTCAAATTAATTTGATCAGCAATTGTCAATTTTAGGAAATATTGATACATATATAAAGCATTGCGTGGTAAAATACCCCCAACATATGAATTTAATTAAGCTTTCTTTGTGTGTTGCTAAAATATTTTACTGCTGTTCTGGGAAATAAATCTTAACTTTAATTGGTTAGGCTTAAAGCAAAATCATGAACCCTATATGGATTTCAAAAATAATATCACTAGGGCCCTGTTTAAACCTTTGGACAAAGTAGAAAGAGTTGCTCTTCCAGAGTTGTGTAAATGGACTTTATTCATGCCAAGCTGCAGAACTAAATATAGTAATTTTTATGGCTGCAATAGAAAAATTTCATTTACTGTTTTCTGCAATTTGTTCATTTGCCAAACACAGAAGACTTAAAGTTGTTACTACATTTTAATAACTCAACTCAAAGGGAAGCTTTTTTTATTCTACTGTTTCCTACTTTGAGAAATGTAGAGCTCTGTTCTGTCTCAGATTTGTAGGCTCTTGCAAGCACATAGATTAAGCTAATTATAGTTGCAGTGTTCCCTCTGGTCATCCAGCTCACTCTGCAATTGATTTTTCAGCAGTGTTGCTCCTTGTTATCAGTCTAAATTATTGCATGCTGGATGTGTATACGTAACTTTTTTTGATCCTTTCTCCTTCAAACTTTTTGCTTGCTTTACATGGCAAGTTCATTTGAAACAGCAAGCATAGTTTTCTGGTTTATATTGGGAACAAAGATGGAGATGATTGGACAGCAAAATGACAGTGGGAGTGTAATGGGATCACTTTTCCCCTTCATTTTGCCTCTGTGTGTGTATGTGTGATATTCTTTATGTTGATGTATCTTAATGTAGCTGTTAAGATACTGACTTATAACCAAAGGCACCTTAACATCTGTCTTTGGATGTGTTAGAAGTGCTCCATGAAAGGAAATGTGTGTAGCAAGAACATTGATTATAGGCCCTAACATTAGGAAGAAGGAAATGTCCTGTCAGACAACAGTCCAGTATGGACTCAGTGTTGTCCAGGTCATTTTAGGGCCTTCTCACAGACCTGTAGATGGTCTTGGGTCTGGAGTAAGAAAATGAGAAGTTTATTTTGAAGTTTATTTTGATATTTCAAGTGCTTTCATTTTTTAGCTAATGGTAGAAATGTAATACTGTGACAGCATGATCAACTCTGCCTGGATGACTCTTAGGTGATGTCTAGCCTTGACAGGTTAAAGTTCTTATTTCTGTGAAGTGTGTCCATTGATCAATATTTCTGTAAATATTTGCGGTTAAACCACAACAAATATTTTTGTAAGAAAGTGATGTGTTTGCTTCTTCTTGAGAGTTGTTTGGAGAGTAAGAAACTAGGGAGATGAGTAGGTTTTCTTACCTGATTTTGTTATTTATCTCTGATCCCATATAATGAGTGATGAGGGACAATAGTTATGTTTACTGCTTATATTAAGTCCATAGACACATGACTGCAGTGCTCTCAGGTGGAGAATAAGGAATGGTGTTTGTATTTAAGATAATTTTTTGTATGTTGTGACTGCTCTATTACTAGACTGATAGTACAGCTGCTTGTTCTCCATACACAGCTGGGAACTTGTTAGCATTCTGATTTCTAGTTTTAGCTAGATAGGGTTTTGGGTTTCTTTGAGAGTACTTACTTAAATTAACTAATAAATACAATGTTTTCTGATGTTCATTTCTTTTCCCCATTCAAAACCAAGATATTTGTATGTGAAATTCCTCTGGTTGGAGTACTGACAAATATTTCAAAGGAAACAGGCTAAGATTAGGTTTCTGTCATTAGATAAAATTTGTAGAAATATTTTAAATCTTAAAACTAAGGTACTGGTTCTCCAAACTGATTAAAGGTTACTGAATTTTATATGTACTGTGTGTCTTTAAAAAATGAATGAATAGCCATATTAACCATGAAATAATGATTTTTCTAGAGCAGGGGTTTCCCTAAAGCAGCATTGCTCAGAATAGGAATGGTTGGGTGGTTGGAATTGTTACTATCAAGGAGCATCACACACTTCACTCAGCTGTCAGGTTTCTTTCTGTGTGAATGCATAAAGTATAATAATTATCTAAAAGGGCTTAAAAGTCTTAAGGGAGATGATGAAAAAGAGGCAGGGGGGGATATGATTTAAAATAGGAAGTACAAACAATAATAATGGATGGAGGGACATCTATTTAGTTCTCTTTCTTAATGCTCCACTTAATTCCCAATTTCATGGGACCAGATATGGAATGGCTGAAGTGATGAGTAAATAAGTTCCAGAAGAAAGAAAAGAGGAAGTTGGGAGGTAGAGGGGGGAGGAAAATTAAGTGTACAATCTAATTCTAAATCTCCTGGAGTCAATGGAAGTTTCCTCACTGACCTCAGAGGATTAATTTTCAAGCCTAGGGAAATGATGAGTGGATGAAGAGTTGAGAGATTAAAGTGTTAGCTGAAGGAGAAAGGAGTAGGAAGCCAGAGGGATAAACATCAATGGTGAAAACACTGCTTTCATGGGGATCACTTCAAATAAGGAATAAAAGGATGGTTCAACTTGCATTACTTTTTTTGGTAATTCAAATCTGATTAGTTTTGAAAGGACCACTCGTGCCTAAAAATTAGGTTTTCGCTAATTCTGAGCACTACACTATTGTGGCAGTGATCTGGGATTCTAAATACACACCATACTAAGTAATACTATTTTTTTAAATGTAATTATTTCCGTGCTATTTGCCATGTGCCTAATTTCTGACCAGCACTTACCAGAGTTTACACCTCCTCTGGTCTCTGCATGGAGATCTTGGTGGTACAGCCTGCTTGACCCCACAGTCCAGCCCTGGAGGAGGAAGGGGTGGGAAACTTAGAAGGAGACTTGAATCTCTCTGAGTCCAGCAAAACATCAGGGCTTAACAAAGATGCTGTGTGGGGTCACCAAGTGTCTTTAGGTCCTGGGAGAGGCTTCAGCTTATGCTGTAGGTGAAATTCTTCAATTCTTTCCAGTGGGTTCAGAGGGAGGTTAGTAGGCTGGGAGGTAAAGGGATCCACATTTTGTGTAGTACCTGGGACAGTTTAATGATGCAGTTTTTGCTCTTGATGTTATGATCGTGAAAATTTAATATAAATTTTTTTTGGCATTGTTTTATGTGGCCTCTCCCCACTCTGGGCAATGTAGGTGGATTCCAATATGTGGAAGTTATCTGAGTGTTTGATGTATGACTGTGTTCTGACAGGATTATGGAGTAAAAGGGAGAAGGATGACTGACAACACATTTTTATTCTTTCCTGATGTTTCATCCATGTAGTTCACAACTTCCTTAAAAGGCATCTATTTATAAAAGCAAAATTATCACTTAGTTTCAATTCTCAAATAAAAGCTTTGTTTCTGGACATTGTGTGTTCCAGTTTCGGGACACTTTGTGTTCCCTGCAGCACTTATTCAACCTTGACTTTGCACTATTTTTCTTGAGTCAGTGGCCAAACTTTTCCTTCAAGAAATGGTACCACAGGACATGGCAGAAAATAATGTTTTCTTCTTGTGCTGCAGTCAGTGCTGAGTGTGAGCCCTGATGACGCTCAGCTATTGTGAAAACCCTCTAAACTGCTGATAAAATGATGACTCATGGTCACCTGATGAAAACACATTCATTACCATGACTCCAGAAAGTTTAGCTCCCATGGAAGTGTTTCACTTCCCACACTAGTTCTTCTAAAAGAGATGATGATGCAGTTATTTTCTAACAGTTGACAGCTGCTCAGTTAAGCTGTGACAGTGTGGTTGGCAAAAACTGTGAATTCCAGGCTTTTTAAAATAATAGTTTAAGGAACTAAAATCTCTATGAGCTGTGAAGGAGCCACTAACTTTCTTCACAGTGTTACTTGGAGTGATTTCTAATCAAATTATATACTTTAGATTTCATTTACCACCACTGATTTAAGTTCTTTTTAGAGTGGATCTGACTCAAACCTCCCTGATGTCAATGGGCTTTGGATCAGAGCCTGTAGGAGTATATTGGTAGCACTGTAGCTTAACTAAGGACATAGTAATTTATCCTTAGATCAGTTTATCAGTGTTTTTAATGCACTGTGTTTGTCTGTAACGTTTAAAGAAGTTAATTTGGAAAAATATGGAAGAGTGATACAGCCAAATAATAAAATATAAATCAATTGTAATTCCAGTATGGGAAGAGTAAAATTAAATCCCATGTGTTGCTTACTTGTGATTATCCAAGGACTGTGAAAAGATGCATTAAAGATGGAAAAAAGAACTATGACAAAACATTGCATTAGACTTTAGGTGTGTATGATTTTATGTTATAAAGAAGAAAAAGGTTCTCAGCAAGAGATAGTGCAAGATGGTCCATTCACTCTTAAATGATCAGCAGTTCACCTGGTGATTTTTGTCTTGCACTAATTTCCCTCTTTTCACTTGAAATGTTTTTAAGTCACAATGCTTAAGAAAGGCAACATATTGAGGGATTTAAATTGCGAATTATTGAAACTTTTTCTAGACTAGATAGTGAGAAACATAAAAAATACTACTTTCTTTTTAAACAGACGTTGACTAAGTAAAATTCATGCTTTAAAATTTACCATGCAGAATCCTACAATTTTTTTAGTTATATTTTCACTTCTATTTGGTTTTTTTCCATTTATTTTTCAACTGACTCATTTTAAACTGAAATGGTGAACATTATGTATTTATTCTGTGCCAAAAACTGGGACTTGTCTAGTTTGAAAAATAATGGTGTCATCAGAGTTGAAAATTAACTTCAGATATTAAGGAAAAAAAAGGTAGAAAGAAGATAGAGTTCCTAAATGTTGTAATATCAGTCATCCAAGCTTTGTCAACAAATTACATATGGAAAAGTCATGGCTTGTTTGTGTGGTGGTGTTTTTTTCCCTGAAAACCTCTCCACTATTTTTATTACCACAAGCAATGTCGTAATGAAAAGGCAAAATGTTGCAGATTTAATAACGAAATTAAGTAATAATGTTTGAAAATCCTTTGAAACACCTCTTCAATCCATATTGTGGCTTGGGTCTTCAGTGACAAAAGAGAACTTTGAATGAGGCCTGCACAGGAGACAACTCTGCCTTCTTGCAACAAAACAGTGTTTGTAGGAGTGTTTCACTTGGGAAAGTGGGAAAAGAATAGTTTGTGGCCTTGATCATGTGCAGATGTTGTTGAACCAAAGTCTTCACATCAGTGATTTGAGTGTTTCAAGGTGATCTTTTCCTGCTGCCTGTTAACACTTTGCTAGGGAAGTACAGCTCATTTGTGAAGCCTTAAGGGCAAGTGTCATCTTTCTTGGGTTTGTAGCTTCACTGAGGGTTCTTTGCTATTCCTGGTGCTGGTGTTTTACAGACAGATCCTCAATCTCCAAGCTTCAGCAAAACAGATTTTATTCCTTGCTCTATGTACCTTGCACGTACATATGAAACAGCGTTCGAGTGAGGAATCACTGTAAAAGTGTTGCATCAAAAGCTGGTTGGACAATTGTCAGTTGTGAGTCTCGAGGGAGAGCGAGGAAAAGAACAGAGATAAGGAAGAATGACACAGTGGTTTCCACACAAGAAAATGTGTCATAGCCACAGAACGTTTTCTCAGCATCTTCGTATCATTGATGACTGAGGTTTGTAAAGTTACTTCAACAGTTCTATCCTCATTTTACTCTAAAAGATTGTGCAATAACTAAGCTAAACTAAGCTCTGTCTCATGTGCAAGGTCCTCTTTGCAAGGTCCTGCTTAGTTTCCAGGAATTAGTAAGGTGCCTGGCATATCTGGCACCACTCAGCTGGTGAAATAATAGTTTATGTAAGATATAGTTGAATGCAGCCTTTCAAACTCAAGCCAATATTCTCCTGTTTTAAACTCAGAGGGTTGTCTTTGTTCCTTGAATATACCCGTGATTTCATAACACTCATAATGGACCAAATATACATGATTGTGGTTTATCCTGCTTTTTATCATACAGATAAAGGCTGATAGAAGAGCAACATATAGCTCTGAACAGAAAATATTTGCTGAAGTAAAGAGGTGGGAAAGAGCTGAGTCTTGGGCCCTTAAAGAGGATCTGTTCAATGCCAAGATCCTGGGATTTGACAGTTGGTAGGGTCATGTAGAATATAACTGTCCCTCCTTTCTTTTTACTTTCCTATAGCAAAAAAAATAAGAAGGAGAGTAATTTAAGTAGCTCTAACAGAGTCTGTTGTCCTCCCATAATAAGGTAAGTTTTCCAATTCAGCAGTGGAAAACAAACTTAGAGTTTTTCCCTTTGTGGCATTGTCTGCAAGTCTCTGGTTCTCATTTGGCTGGGTGTTAAACTGACACAGTCACAATCCATGGCTCAGGGAATGTGCAAACAGCTGGGATGATAGGAGTAAGCCTGACATATCAAAAGTTGAAAATTAAACCCATAATTTAAAAAAGCAATCAAACAACAACATATTCTCATCCCTACCAGCGAGTACTGAGTGTTTGTAGTATGACATTAAATAGCTGAGTAGCAGTGAGTGGTGATAAATTAATTGTTGGCTGCCATGGATGGAATAAAAGACCAACATTGGTTTATAGATTTCTTCAGCAAATTGATAGAACTTGTCATTAGTTTGAAATGTTTGTCAATTTATGCGTGTTTCAGTAAATTGAATAGAATATTTAATTTCGCTTTTATTGTGTGGTGAAAACAAAGTGGTGTCTAGAGACGACCTCAAAAGACTGAAAAATGTTAAGGAAAATGTGTCTTTGTCTATATCCCTTCACCCTGATAATTGCAGGAATTTTGATTTGTGGAATATTTGGAGGGTACAACTGGGGTACTTGCTGATTATGAACTGGAAAGAGATTTAATTACAGATGCTCAGCATATTCTGCATAGTTCAGAAAACTCTTTGCTAATTTGAAGCCATTTTCTGTAGGGCTATTAGAGATGGTTCATTTGGTGTTGCTATTTTGGAGAGGCCTACATTATTGAGCATGCAGGAACTGCTGGGATTTAACCTGGTTTTGTAAATTCCTATTTGAACTATGATACAAATTTTAGGATGGAAAAACCCAGCGATGAAGAATACAATAAAAATACTGGAATTTCAGAAGGGAAATGATACCCAGATATTTAGAACCTGCCTCTTTGGATCTTTTGCAAGCATCAAGGGATCTCATAGTATTTCAAGCTGTACACCTAGAAAATCACTTAAAGCTCACAAGGTGAGGTAAATTATTCATGTACCATTATGAGGCAGCATTCACACTCCAGGCAGAGAAAATTCAGATGGCAAAATACAATTTCCAGATTTTTAAGTAGGCCAGGCCATTTGTTACAAAGTGTTATGAATAGCACTGATGAGCACAGATTCTCAAAACATAAGAGAAAGTTTGATCTTCACTATGGACCACAAATTCAAAGCTAGTTCAGAAGGAGAAAACACTTCTAGAATTTTATCTGCAGAGATACTGATGACTTTGGATTGACACAAATGATAGTTTCAGAATTGGCAGCATAATGGTGCTTGAGAAGGGAAGCTCATTCCCCATGAGCATCTGCTCTGTAGTAATGCCCAAATCAAAATCATCCCTGTTGCTGCTGGCTGTCGTCATGTTGGTGCTTGAAATCCTCCATTTGACCATCTGCAAGTCAGTTCAGTGACCCTCAAGATGTTTAGATTAGTTTCCTTGTGTTTTCAGTAATGCTTTGGATCTTCTCAAAAATGTCAGTATGCTACATGTTTAGATATCAAAGCAGTAAGACATTAGTCCAATCTGTTAAAATATGGTTTAGATGCTGTGTTATCCATTACATTACTAGTGTGGTGAAAACCAGCAAGGTTTCATAGTTTTCTTGTGAGCTGCATAGTGGAGGTTCCCATGTATTTAGGGTGAAGATTCCAGGCTTTTCCACAAAGTGAAAACACTATAAAAATTCCTTTCTGTGGGAGCTCATTCTCAGCAGCAAAGATCTCCCTTGCTTTTGGGTTCGTATTTACAGCAGCTGTATAGACCTTACAAAGCAGACAGAAATAGGAAAAGGAGTAAAGTAAAAAGTGGGAGGGTTGTGGAACAGGCTGAGGAAGGTCAGTGTCCTGTTGGGGTGGGAGCAACTTTGGCATAAGCTCTTACTTGTATAACTGTTATAGAATAGCAGGAGGAATATGTTTAACTTTTTTAATTGCAGCTAAATGCAGATTACAGGGATGAAAATGCAAAAACGTACCATTTATTTTCTGAGGAACAGATTTCACAAGAACAGGTAATGGGATTGGAATGATTATGCTGCTACCTAAAGAGAAAGGCAACCTGGCCCTGAATATTTGTGTACTCTGGAGTTTCCCTCTGTGACTTCCCCGGGAAGGTTTTGCAGTCTGCCATTGCACAAAATAAATTGTCAGCCTTTCTTTGTTGTTTGCAGCTGTCTTCAACCAATCCCTTAATGTTTCTGGACTAGAGCAAAAGCTGAATGTTTACAAGTAATTCCCCCCTGAAGAAATGCGAAGCATAATGCTTTATTTAGCTAAAAAACAAAGCAGGCTCCAGCAGCCAGGCTCCAATAGCCAGCCTACCAGGCTGGTAGAGCCATGGATATCGGTGAGGCTGCTTGGGATGTGCCTCTCTGGGACACTTTATCTAAAGAGCCCCCTCTTCCAAGGAAGAGATGTGGAAAGTGGTGTTAGTGCACTGAAGTTCTGCCTGGTTACAGAGCCCTTCTGCTTCCTCCAGGAAACTCAGAAGGACCCCTTTCAAGGGTCATTTACTGTTTGTTTTTGTAGTGAATTAGCCTTCATACATATTTCTTTTTGATTGGCTCCTTGGTCGTTTCTCTAATTTGGGAAGTGTACTTTTAAAGACTTTTGGTGACATGTTTATTTTTCCTAAATGCCTATGGAACAGAAATGCGGCCTCATGAGGCAAGTGTCCCCCAAGTGGAATTAGAATGGTCCCACAGTGTTAATTCTGTTCATCCATTGTGTTCCTTAATTTTTCCCTTCTAATTTTAATCCTGTAATTTTAGAGAAGAAACTGTGTTGAGGACTTTGCTTTCTGTGCACACATTAAAAATATCAATAGGATATAAGCATATGGAAAACTTCATAGGCAGTTTTTCCTTCCCCCTTCACCTTCTCACATGTGCAAATTAACTGGGGGGGGAGGGGGAAGGCAAACGGGACCAGGAATCTGTCTCTAACCTTTCTGCACCTTGATAACAACCTTGTACTTTCCATTTGTCTTTTTTTCACTGAAATCTCAGGAATTTAAGCCACGGGTAGCAAGGTTCTCAGATAGATGCTGAAAAGGTGGTGGCCTCTGCTTTTTCTTGCTGGCTGTGGCAGGAAGTCTCAATTAGTGTGGAAATACTGAGAGTTGTTAAATGAAGCAATTGAGGAAAATATTTTTATTTATGCTGCACACTTGCCTTTTAAAATTTCGTGTTTGATGGCTAGACAGAGAATGGGAAGCCATATGGGACAGCTTGATATACTTTACCTATGGCAATCTTTAGCTGTAAGTGTGTGAATGCTAAAGCTACTAATTGATCTCTCTCTGTTACAAATAGCTGCATCTTCTTCTCCCTAGTGATTTCACAGTGCTCTCTCCTTGGTAAAGCATGAGAGTAGTAAGGCTTTGTTTTTTGTTAAAAAAAAAAAAAAAGTAGTTACAGGAGATTTTCCCAGTGGTTTCTAAGTAGATTAGCAACATCAATTTGCAGCAAAAATTAGCTAAGAACAAGCAAGTTAGAGATTTAAGACATTTATGTACTAGAGATGTGATATAATAGTTACACTTGTATCAAAATTAAAGTAATTTAATATCTTGGTGTGATTAAAGAATACAAGCAAAATTACCATAGTTTCAGAATTTCTTGGCTTTTAGCGATGACAGTGTTTGTTATTTTTAATTTCTTGATTTTTTTTTTCTCCTTTCTAAACAATGTAAAGGGAAGAAAAATTAACTTTTGTGCAATGCAAGTCCTCTGTTTACTTTTAGAAAAGCTTCGTTTCAATTCATTTATTAATTACTTTTAGAAAAGGAAGCAAAGACGTAGGTATAAGTATGTTGTAATGCTCATTTTCAGAACCTTAAACCTCAATGCTTCTAATATTTGCAGTCTGGCATTGATTGTAAGTATAATCGGTTATTTCATGCTGCTTCTCTTTATATTCATGGTTATGATACTGAAATGTTAAGACCACACACAGACAACAAGATCTCCAGCCACTTACACATGTAAACAGTCTGGCTTTTTACAAAGTGGAAAAATATTTCTTGTGCAGTATTTTAACATGATCAGCATGTTAAGGCTCAATCTGCAACTGTGTCAACATTTCTTTGGCTGTAACCATTAATTCTGTAGCCTCTTGATAATATGTAAAATGTGAGACTGGTTTGTTTACTACTGGGATTTGTCAGCAATTACTGTCTGCATTTAGCTTAGTGCTTTCAAATATATAATAGATCAAAGACTTATTTTGCATCATCACTGTGGTTTCAGTAAAACAAAGGATTTTTTTTTTTCCCCAGCTGGCTCTGGGCTCTTCAAAGGGCCATGGAGCAATAACTTCCATAAATATTGTTCTTATACCTGTTTGATATTAGTAGGCACAGGTACAATACATTAAATAACCTTCTGTAACTGCTGTTGCACATGAATTTAGCTCTAGAGACAGGAACATGCATCCCTTTCTTGAGTTATCTGGAGACCTGGCATGGCCTCAGCACAGCTGGGAATCTTTGTTATGTTTATTTTTGTGTAATCAATGCATGTTTTCAGCATTCTTATTGCCATCAGGAACTGCAAGTGCTGTGGTCATGTGCAATATTATCTAAGCCCCACATAATTTTCAGCACAAAGAGTTGTGAAGATTACAAGTTGTGATTTGGTTATAGCTAATAAGAGTAAGATGGCACAGAAGCATTTTAATGGACATCAAATCTGTTCAAATAATAACTATTTGCGTTTCTTTTTATCTCTGTTCTCAAAGTCTTTATAATATATTTATGAATTTAGTTTCAGGGTATCTTTGAGGTTTTACAGGTATCAAAAAAAACCCCACCAAAATCCCAAACTTGTATCTGACAAATCTGCAGAACTTTGGTAAGGATTTTATCTTTAGTTAAAGGCAGGCTGTAAAGTCACTAAAACTTGCCACTGCTCCTGAAAAGGTTGCCATTAATTAATTCCATTATCTCAGGGGCACTAGGTTAAAATATTTCACCTGAGCTTTTCTTATCATTTTGTACAACTCTGAAGTTGCTGGTTTTCTATCAGTATTTTGTTAAAGAGATAAAAATAATGACACCCCAGTCCATAAGACTGACTCTAAAAATTCCAAAATGCAGATATTGCAATATGGATGAGGTAAATTACTGGGGGGAAGTTCAGTTTTAGAAGTAGTCAGCTGGCAGAATAAAACTTCTAAAAGGCAAACCTGGATTTTTAAATTCACTATTATAAAGTGTTTAATAAGTGTGTCACTATTAGTATGGGAGATTGGGAGAGCTTTCAGTTTGGAGATCACTTTTTTTTTAGTTTTTAAGACTTGAATGCTTTTTGCTCCCTAAATTCTGTTACCATTACTGAACACCACTCAAACCAGATGTTTTGCTAAAATTTGAATGAATCTTTTGTCCAGTAAAACCCAAACATACTGTTCTCCCAAAAAGCATATGAACAAAGAGAATGGATGTATTTCATCATTCCTGCTCTCCTGTCTGGCCCAGCTTCATTTCCTTTGATGGAAAAATGATAAATATAAATTTAAGTGAGGCAGCAACTGGTCTTTATCAGTTAGTTAAAACTAAGTTCTTGATATTAGTTTTGTTTTTGAAGATTTTAAACATTGAACTTTTATTGTGAATTTTGTGCAAAGAATTGGTTTAATACAATAATTGGAACAGAATTTTTTACTAGGTTTTTTTTCCCTGCAAAGGTTTTATTTTGGACATACCTACCAGCTACGTTTCCAAGTCTTTTGAATGGTAACAAATCCCAGGCTTTAAGAAGCAGCAGTAATTGTAATTTGAGTTTTGTGATGAGCCCTTTGCCCTTGGCTCAGGAATCTCCCCACTAAGTTGTACACATCTGGGAAAATCAGTTTACATTTATTCAGTAGATTCAATTTTTAGTTGGGAAAACCCTCTACTGAGAGGGAATCTCCAGTGAACTGAGTGGCCCCTGCTGCACTGGAGGTGAGAGGGGGGAAGAGGGAGCCCATCCAATCTGTAAGTAAAGAAAAGAAAGAATGGGATGACTTAAACAAAAAAACCCAACAACAACAAAAAGCAAACAAACCAGAAACTGCTGAAGGTCCCTGTTCTTTATGGGGCAGGGACTGGGGGTGGCTGGTGTGAGAAGGGGCTCCAGGGATTTGGTAGTTTGGGCGAGGAATGGAGACTGGTAGGAGAGCAGTGGATCAGGACCGAGGAGAAAATTCCTGATGGATGTCAGCTCTGGAGCAGGGGTGTGCAGGTGGCGTCAAGCTGAGAGCTGAACTAAAAGGTGATGTGGAGAGAAGGGTAGGAACAGGACGAGTCTCCTGCTTGCCCTTTCTTTTCCCAAGGTATGGAGCAGCAGGACTAAACAGGAATTACCAATGGCTTGATAATGAGATGAGGATTAGGAGTAGTAAATTATATTCAAACTGATGGGAAATCTTGAGTGGCAAGATTAAATGTTTTTGGCAGCTTGAAATAGGGAAGTGATTAGGAATATCCAGATGCTGGGAAGCATAAATTTTGAGGGATGATGAGCACAATTGTCTGCTTTATGTTTCGTGTTCCCCTTTGCACCCTGGGAGGAGAACCTGCAGCCCCTGAGGTGGTACAGAGACACAAACTGTTTTATCCTTCCCCAGTGCTAATCCAAAGAAAGGATGATGGTTTACTGCAGGTTAATTGTATTGATTCAGTGGGGGCAGATGTCTGTGGCGCTTCCCATCCAGCTGATTTCCCTGTGGGAGTCAACGTGTCACCATATGGGAGATTTTCTTTAATCAGTTTTCCACCTGCCCTTACCAAGGTCGTGTTCAGAAACTGTTTAACTTCCCAAATGTTCCTGCGGTTTCAAGGAGCCTGTGTGGTGTCTGTGGCCTTTTCTGAAGTCTTTCTGTACTGTTTTGTGGTTTGTGTTGTTATATCACTGCTTCACTCTGGGCATTTTTATACAGCTAGATAAAATACTTTATATGAAGAGGGTGTATTTCTCATAATGGCTTTTAAACACCTGAATTTTTCAGAAATACTTGGTTGATAAAAATCAAAGATTTTTTTGTAAGTTTTTTTTTTTTTTCTGGTGTTTCTTTGAAAACCTAATGAAGGAAGGTTGAAGGCCATATTGAAAGACTTTAAAGCCAGCAAGATTTGGAGCATCAAATACTCTTATCATGTTACAGTAATTAATATTAATGAATTAAAATGTTTGCACACCCTGATCTCCAGTGCTCTCTTTGATGTTAATTACTTTTCTGTAGATCATGAGTTCGTTCTTCATATCAGGCAAGTAAGGAAATATTTCCTCTTCATTTGCCTGTGTCCCTTAGCAACACAATAGGTGTTAGTAGTTGATGAATAACATATATTTTTGCTATGTTTGTTATATGGAAATGCTTGTTTTCTCTCTTTTTAAAAAACTCTGAGTGGACCTTTGTTACTAAATTCAAGCAAAATATAATATAAAGATGCAAATACATGGCCATGGGTAAGTATAATGAAGCTTAGCAGTGTTCTTGGATGTGTTAAAGCCAAGTTGGTTTGTTTTCTTGCTCTCAGTAATGTGAATCAGACAAAAAGGACTTCACTTGTTCCTGTCACTGTGGTTCCTGATGTCCAGGAGCTGTGATCTGTCATGTGCTGCCATCTCTGTTCCTTTTAGCAGACAGTTCAGCAGCTATCATGCTATCAATTTTTTTAATTAAAAAATGAGCTGTTGCTTTCCAAAGCATAATTCCCTCTCAATCTGTAAAGTAGATGTGTTTGGTTTTTTTCCTGTTGAAATCCATGGAGGAAAAAGTACTTTTTAACTTAATTTATAGAGTGTAGTCCTTCCTGTGTGGCTCTTGATAAAGATGCAGACTTGCAGGAGGTGAAAACTCAGCCATAGCTGTTTTATCTCTGCAGGTATTGTTGAAGTTCCTTTGCTGGCACAGTCCTGTCTTTGGCAGGTGATTCTTGCAGCATGTGAGGGTTCATCCTTTGGTTTTGTTCCTGTGATTTTCACACTTAATTGTATGACAGTGTTGGGTTTTTAACCAGTGAAATCACATTATATCAGTAACATCTGTTATCATGTATTTTAATGTGTGATATCTGACTTCTGGTAGACATTGCTTGGGTTCTACCAGAAATGTTCTTGCTGTGTACAAAGGGGCCTTTCCATCTTGTCAACTTGTCTTTTTGAACTCTGTGGATGTCCAATGGTTTGGGCACAGGTGAGTATTATAACTGGGAGAAAAGAAACTTTCTGCCCTGCAATATGATCTGTCTGTTGGGAGGATGGTTCATAGATCTGTTTATCTGCTCAGAATTTGACCTTGTCTTTTAAAATATATTCTTTTCCGTTGCTACTCCTATTGGTGATACCCTTAATTTCTGCAGCTGAGATGGACATTTTAAAAATACAGGTTTTTTTTAAGCAGGAATACATTCAGGAATCTTTCCTGTTTTAAAAGGGATTGTGAAAACAAGGTAATTAAACATAATGCAGCATTGTAAAGACTGTAGTCTTAAAAAACTGCTTCTGTATTATGCAAAATTGATCTTTAGTTCTGCTTTCTGTATGAGTAAAGGTGCTATTGGCAGATATGCTTTTCAGCTCTGGATTCCTTTTCTTCTAAAATTCCAACACTTTCTTGTAATATTGAACTGTAAGGATATTTAAAGCAGTTATTATTTAATTTCCCATGCATATGAAGTGAGAGTGCTTTTTAAAAACCCTTGGAAAGCAGACCTAAATACAAATCTTGTAACATTAAAACTTCCATGGGCTCTGGCAGGTTACATTTCTGTCATACTTTTGTGTTTCCTTTGAAAGAAAAACTTTCCCAGATGGTCAGTGCAGGGTACTGAATGTGACCAGTAATTTCATGTAAGTTCATAGCCCTGTCAGAATTCCTTATTTGGATACTGAATTCTTTGCAGAGGCTTTTTCATTTTTATCTTTACACTATTAAAGGAAGGCAAGTTGAGGGTAAGATTATCTGCAAGGTCACAGAGAAACTTAAAGCATGATGGACAAAGTATCCTCACCGAGTTGGAAATAGAAATAAACACACAAAAGAAAGTATATGGCCATACTGATAGTTATAAATGAAGTGTCAAGGTTTCAAATCTGGGAAAGTATCATCAGAATTTATAAAGTTCTACTTAAATAGTCCATTCTCCTCACTTCAGACATCTGTTACTGGTTATTGTTTGAGTGACCACCATGTACATTATACAAAAAGGAATGTGTTCTTTGTAAGATCTCTGCTAATGTGGCAGATAAAATCCCAGTGTTTGATAGCAGTGCCAAAGGGCAAAGAGGTGCTGAACAATATTCCTCATCTTTACCATAACTTTCCTTCCTGGAAAAACAGGCTTTGACAGTGGGAAAATGAAGAGTGAGATAAGGAGAGGTGGAAAGAGGCTTGGGAACTGAGAGTGATACAGACCAGAAGCAGGGGAAAAGTCTCCTCTTAGGCCGATGCACCAATAATTATTTTTCTTCTTGATTACAAATAGGAATTATATCTCCATGCTATGGCCATAAGTTAAAAGGAAGTTAAGGAAGAGTTGTTTTTGTTGGCATGTGGTGTAATCTGGGCCTAGTTTTTACATCCCTAGCAACTGGTTGTTGCCTTTTTCTAAAGAAAAATGAGCCAGTTTAATTAATGCAAAATGCTGCATCAGCCTCAAAATTTCATTTTTCAGAGAATCAAATTATAATGATGGAACTGATGGAAATGATTTACTCCTTGTGAGATATGAAGCAGTTGGCATTGAAGGTTCTCTTGTTTTTATTGATTATGGGTGTTAAATGGCAGTGCAGCTGGTGGGGATGTTGTTGTCTGTAAACTTTATTTCTTTCCCCCTTACAGAGCTAAGCAGGTGGATACAGGTTATGGAAAATTAGATTTTACTGCAGACATGTTAAGTAATTCAGTTTTAATTTTCCATTTTAACGTCTTGCTGGGTAGACACAAACATTGCAATTAAGCAAGATTTAATTCAGCCAGGTGACACCTCAGATGCCCCGTAATAGATGGCAAGGGCTTAAATTATTGAGCTGCTTTCTGCTGTCAGTAAAACTGACAGCACTTGCCTGTTTAGAAGATGCATTAAGGAGGAATTGTGACCTTGGCAGGTGTGGAGAAAGTCTTGAATGATGAATTTAAATTCAGGACAAATGTCATGAAGAATTAGGAGGCCTGTGGGACTTTTTTTGAGATAGATTTACTGATGGAGCAAGGAGAAAAAGAATAGTAAATATAGAACTACATGTAATTTTGGATAGAAAATTATAAAAATAAAAGAATTTTAAGGGACTGTTTTATGTAGTTATCAGTTTATGTACAGAAGGTGGGGTTTTTTTCCAGCAGTTTGGTTCAGTGGGGGGGGAATCTGGGAGACAAGTGAAGTAGAACAAGTTACCTGAGGGAGAAGGCACTGGCTTGAACAAGGTTCTCTGTATTTGCACACAGTGGGAGAGGGTGCCAAGATGCATTTGTAGAGTTTTGCTATTTACTAATGTGTTAAAAAGCTGAAATTTCTGAAGCAGATGCATTAACTAATTTTCCAGTTTCACAGTGTTCTTAGCTGCAAAAGAAACAATAGGTATTAATGTAGTTGTTTGTTTTAGTTAGTCTGTACTCTGCACTGGAAGAAGAACACAGAAAGCCAGATTTTACCATATGTGAGAATAATAAACTTTGGCAGATGTTGCTCTTATTAAACTGCCCTAGTTCCATGTATGTGTGAGTGCCTCCTGTGATAGGACTAAGAAAATTGTCAGATCAATGTCTAACATCTGTATTGGGCCAATTAACACAAACTCCCTTGGGGCAGAATGAATGGATACCTGGATTTGGGTAGTAGAGTGGGGGAAAAGTCAGAATACCCATTGTAAGGAGAAGTCATGCACCATGGCCTTCTGGTGTCTGTACAGGAATTAGTGAGTGTAAGGAACAGGGAGATCTGGCTGCTGTAACCCATTCAGATTCTCCAGGAGGTGCTTCACCAAAGGCTCTTGAAATGGGCTGATAAAGGAGGTCTTTACACAGATTCCCTGGCTGAAGGATAAAGCAGGGTGGAGGCAATGCTGGAGTTGGACAGGGAACTCTGGGGCAGACACTGTGTTTGCAAAGGACCTGAGAAGGGAGCTGAGTAACAAAGCTCACAGTGCAGGTTGGCAAAAAATCAGAGTATTGAGTGTCTGTACAATTAAATGACAGAGAATAGATCAAATGCAATGTATGTGTGGGTGAGGGAGAACAGCTTCAAACTAAGGGGTGTGATTGATGGGTTCTGAACACAGGACCAGCACACAGGAATGACTTCTTAAAGTTCATAGTATTTTCTGGAAGCCTCAGCTCCATTTATTTAAAAAAAAAATAATCAAAATCAATTTGGGGAATTAGGAACTGAGTGAAGCAAACACAAGTAAAACCATCACTGTGCCATGGTACAAATGGAGGGCACAAACTCTTTTCAAACACTACCTTTGCTGATAGTTCTCCATAGTGGAATTAGTGAGAAGTAGGGAACTTCTTCAGTGTAAGGAGCAATTTAACACTCTTAGGCTTGGAAGAGAGAAAGCTGGAGGTGAGTGGATAGGGAATAACAGTGGTCTGTTAAATTGTGGATGGGAGGAAGAGATAAATAAGCAATGTCTATTTGCTCTAATTTAACAACCAAGAGTATTTAATTAAATCAACGTGATGGTTTGAAATGGACTAGAACATACAATTCCTGATGAGTGTGTTATTGGTTTTGGGGGACTGCTTGCCACAGAATTTTGTGGATACAAGAATTCAAGCAGTTTTATAAACCAGTTTAACAAATTCTGGGAGAAGACAATCGCTGGTGACTTCCAAATACAGATGCAGCCTCTAAAACCTCAGAATCTCATGTTGACAAATGTCTAATACATCTACTGAGTAAACTATCATTATTTGCTTATGTTTTTTAACCTTTTCCTGTAGATTTCTAATACTTGTTACTGTCAGAGCATAGGGGTCATTATGGATCTTTGGATTGACCCAATGTACCTTTTTATATATTTAATGTCTGCATTTTGTTGCATAAAATCAACACTATTTATAATTTTCAGTGATTTTAATGTTTTCCACGTGTGTTAGGATTGCTGCTAATTATCACTGGAATTTTTATAAACATAATTGTGGGAAATATTTCCCACATATTCCCAATTAGTAACATAATCCACGGGAAATTTGGAAAAAAAAAAAAGAAAAAAAAGAAAAAGGCTTTGAAATGTAAAACTTCTCCGAAATCTTGGGAGCCTGTTGTTTCTATTATTCTTCATAATAGGTGAAAATGAGCAATAGTGTCTGTACATTGTGTTTTTCACAAGTGTTTTTCCTTGGGTTTTCATTATGTGATTGACCACATGTGAATATGATACCTATAAGTGCACTCAGTGTGAAAAAGAACTATAGAAACCCACCAAACCAGCTGTAGGTTAAACTCTACTTATATGAAATACTGGATGTGTTTCTTTGAATATTTATTTCACGTTAGAAACAATCACAATTAGTTTGGATCTTCTCTTCCTCTGTTGGAAGAGACTGGAGTCAATTAACTGATTTTTATAAAACTTTAGGAGCAAAATGGTTGGCACTTCACCTCCCCCAACCTGAGAAGCTGAGTTGTGGGAAGAGGAATATTTGCAGAAGAAATCACTGTGTTACAACTTCTGGCTATGCTTGCAGGGTGCATGTAAATACTGATTAATGTCACACCTGCCTTCCCTGTAGGTCAGGGAGATGTTCCTGGTGCCTCCTGAAGGGCTGCTCTTGGAACAGAGTCAGGTGCACTTTTCAGCTCCATCTGATTCCAGTTAAGGTCTTGTCATCCCCACCTGCTTTTCATTGCCCTGTTCTCCTCCCAGAGGTTACCAGTTCAGTGTGCCAGGAGAGATATAGGAATAGTCTCTTCCTATTTATTTCTGTCAGACTCAGTAGTTTTTAGGATGCATTTTTAAACAGATGTTGAATGGATGCTGGTTTAGGTGGGGGACAGTTATACCTGTTCAGTTCTGGAAGAAGTAAGATGGAGGCAGACTGGGGCAAGGACAGGAAAATGGGGACATAACTTCCTTAGCAGGTTAAGTTTTAGTCCACCCAGCCTTTCTGGTGACAAACACACCACCAGGAATCACTGATACTTTTCACAAGTTGTTGTTGCTTGTTGCCAACTCTTCAGTGTTCAACTGTGTTAATATCTTACATATTTTTATAAATGGCTTGTTTCTCCTATTCCTTTTGTATCCATTTTTCTTTATGCAAAAAGTCTATTTATTATATACTCTGTTCAATGCCAGATGAGAATAATTCTTTTCCGTGGATATCAAAAAACCCCTTATATTCCTTTGCTTGCCAGCTGGTAATTGCTTGAGGTTTGTGCTGATCATTTTGAAATGTGATGTATTCTCCGTCATCTGATTCTGCTTTTTCAGCAATAAGATTTAGAGCATTACTTATTCACTTGAAAGACTCATCTGTTTCTCTCCCTGTACTTTTGTAGATAAAGCATTGAATATTTTGTTGAACTCTCCTCTCCCTCTGCCCTGTGCTGACATATATACTCCCACTTAATAGAAGGATTTTGTGCAAAGGGTGTCACTTTTGTAATGTGCCTTTTTCAGCAGTGAATCACTTTTTTCTTATGATTTTTTTCTGAAAAAGCTTTCTTGCAGTTCTGAAACTTTCCTGGCTTAGCTTAGATAAGTTAGTTAAAGCACAGAGTTAAAAAGTACTTCTTTTATGTACTTGGAAAATGCAACATTTCAACCACTTAAGCAAGTTTAGCACTATTAGAGAAGTTTGGCTTGATATTACTTTTTTTTTTTTTTGCAAATAAAAACCACTTTTGCTTTATGTATTTGTCTTAAAGTATGAGCATCTGTAATCAATGCATCTTCAATCTGTTAAGTTATTTTGGCATAAAGATTTAGCATCTGCAAATATTTTGTATTGAAACGTGCTGCAGATGTTGGGTTTGGTTTTCAGTTGCAGTAGCTGCATGTGGTAGGTAATGTTTTCATGAGAGGGAGGGCAGGGAGTGAATTTCTGAGCAGGTGAGACCTTGTCTTTTAGAATTAAAAGGAATCCAAAACAATTGCAAATTTGGGGGACAGGGAACAGTTTCCTGTGTGGGACCTGCCCTCACTTCCCCGTTCTGTTTTTGGGAGAGGGAAGTCGGCCCATCCCTGCAGCTGTTGTACAATAAACTTGGGAAATATCTTCCTGGTGCATCATGTGCTGGAGAACTGCTGCTCCCTTCATCAGAAGATATTGAGGGTGGTGTCTTTTTGTCTTAATTTTTATTTCACTTAATTTTCTAGTCATGACTAGCATATGCAGAAACATAAAATCAGGAGGTACATTACTAAGCTCCTCAGCCCTTCTATATGGTGGTTCTTCTCATGCTGAACATATCCCTCAGTAGCTTCCAGTACATACTTGATGACCTTTTGTTGATACTTTAAAGTTTGGCTCATTACTATTAAAATGTAGCATGTACAGCATGTATGTGAAAACCTGTGAAAATCGTTTAACAAGTTAAAGGTCTGAAAAAAGCCCTCAAGCCTTTTTATTACTGGCTGTGATTTCTTCACAAAATTATATTGTTGTGTTACTGGTGGTGATCTTTAGATTTTTGGAAGCTTCAGTCATCACTGCTTTTTCATAGCAGGCCTCAAGCAAGCCCTTGTATGTATTATGAACCTCTAATCATTCTAATTGTTTTGATACCTATTACAGCAGCATTTGATAATTACAAAATAAATAATTCAGACGTGCAGAGTGTTTTGTATAGGCTATGTGCTAGTTCCTTTGTCTTTCCACCAGGGCAAGAAATTAAATCCCAGCACTGACTTTCTGCAACCACAGAGAATGTCCCGTGTTCCAGTTTAGTACAGCACCAACAAGGCAATTCTTCTCCTCATGAATCACTCATAATCCCTAACTTTTGTTGTTTATAGCTCAGGGTAAGGGCAGGTAAGGAAATAATCTTTACTAGCACCCATTTACCAGTGATCAGGTGATGCACAGTAATGTGTTAACCTGTGTCTAAGCCCTAGGAAATGTCCTTCAAATTTACAATTACAAATTAATGGCATTCAGGTAGGTTGTGAATATGCTCAGCTATCCAGTGAATATGGCTGTTCACCCTTCCCAACCCCAAGTGTCATAAAAGCAGGTTGCTGCAGAGAAGGGTATTTCATCATCGCTTCCTAGCTATGATTTAAAAAATACCATCGTTTTTACAATAATATTTTACAACAAAAGGGTGAAAGCAGCTTGTTGGAATCTCAACTTATCTTTTTTTATTATCTTGAACAAATACTGTGCTGCTGTTTCTGTTTTTCTGGATCAGTCCTGACACAGGCAGGGACATGGTGTATATCCTTTCAAAACAATGGTGAGATTGCACTGTTACTTGGAGACTTTGCCCCAAGGAAAAACTTGCTTTTTGCAATTGTTTGAGCTCCAGCTCCACGGCTCCTTTCAATACGTGGGCTACAAAACCTCCTACGGAACTGGGATCAGACCAGCACAGATTGACAACCGAAATTAAGCTTAATTCTCTCATGCAATTTAGGCCTCTTTTTCAACATTGTACCTGATAGAGCAGTTCTCCAAGCCCAGTTCAGATGTTTAGATTAAGTAATTGCTGCTTAGCCTGACTGTGGGTGACGAACTGAAGGGCTCTGTTTGCACTGCAGGATTCTTACGTTGCTAAAAACATTCAGGTCCTTTACCTGGGCACATACTGAGGGTTTTCTGAAGGAGTTGTCTTCATTAATTTATTTTAATCTGTTGATTTGGGTGGATCTCTTGCAATTATGTGCTTTAACAACAGCATATTAGTCCTTAATTTGGAAGTCTCCAGTATCATACACAGCTCCATCAGATTTCAAACTCCTTAGATTTTTTTTTTTTATGTTTTCCTAAGGGTTGAATCATTCACAAGTATTTCTTGTTTTCTTTTTCCCATCATTTCTTAAGTTTAATATCCTGTCCATCTGCATCTGTTAAGTCTAAAATGCTGCCTTGATGTTGCATCCGAGTTTCATGTGTTGTCAGAGCACTTTTATCAAAGGTTTGTTCTAAAGGCTTGTTCTCTGCTTACACCTCTTTGCTTGGCATGGGAACCTCTCAGTGTGATCTTAACGTACCTATAGCTTATTGATTCAATTTTCAGATAACTACTTTTTTTCTTTCACTCAGACACCAGAAAATTAAACACTCCTCCCTTTAGGAATTTCTCATTCATAAACTATACACCCAAAAAGAAGCAAGCCAACCACTTGTGAAAGATTAGTTAGATATAACCCATATTCAGGTTGTAAAAGGGGGAATTTCCTCCCTGCTTTTGGAAAGTCTGCATGCATTTTAGGTTGTCCAATTCCTGCTGAATCTGTGTATAATTTAGTACAGCTATTTTTGAGGATTGATCTGCAAGTTACCCTTGCCCTTGATTTGCTGCTCCCTCTTTACTGTTGCAGAGTGACCCCATAGATCTTTGAAAGCAGGGAATTTAAAAGATCTAGGTGATGTTAGCTGATGGCTATAACCCTTTAACAAGAAGGATTTATTTGTCAAAACTGTCCTACAACTGTAATAAATTAATTTCTGACAAAGTACAAGCTTTGTACAATTTCCAGAACCAAGCAGTTCTTATCGAGAAGAATGAAAAGGTCAAAAGTGGTATATGCCTTTTTTTTTTTTCCCCTGACATTTGCATCATATTTCTTGAGCATTCTGGAGAATGGACTTGTGTCATAAATAATTCCTAGAGGAATCTTGCTTGTGGCTCCTTCTAGAGCCTTGTCTCTGATCTGTTATGCTCTGCTTCTGAATCAGCTGGTGAGGAATCCTTTTACAGTCACCAGTTCCTCTCATTAGGTGACCTTCTGATTAATCTCATGACAGTAAAACCACTCACTGGTGACCTGATGGTTTCTAAACACCCTTGAAATAGAGAGCTGAAAAAACACCTTGCTTTGAGCAGTAACCAGGGAAACACTATTTCTGTGCAGCTTGACTGTATGGTGACAAATAAAAGGTCAATTATTGCTATAGAAGAGAAAAAGTCAAGATATTGAAAGTCATTGGTGCTAAAAGTACAACCATAAGGAAGACATATTGTTTTCTTTGGGGTCAGATAGATAAAGGAGGAGAACAAACTTTTGCTTCTAAAAAGCCTGGGAAAAGTGAATTTTGTCATAATATAGTTGGCACAGTGTATAGGCCAGTGACAATAGATAATTAATGCTGTAGATGTTCAGACTTGCTTGATTCAGTGTATAACATTTACTGATTTTCAGAAAGAACTTAAAAGGGATGGAATATATTTAAATTTTCCTCTTTGTTTTAAGGCAAATTACTTCACATAAGGTCCTTAGGTATGTTTTATTCTTTTTCCCCCAAAATCTCTTGGCTTTGCTTTTGTCACCTGGAGATTGATGCTGCCTCCTATCAGTTATGTCACAACACCAAAAAAGGGCTTCCAAAGACATCTTCGAGTGGTCACTGGGATCTAGTCTATTTTTTTTTTAACTGTTGACATCATCTGAGACTGTAACTAATTACCACTGTGATTAATTAGCCCACTTCTCAGGGAAGAGGAAACAGTAGAAAGAAACAGTCCCTACGTGTTTATCCTGACGAATTCAAGTTGTGCAGTGTAGGACACGCTTCTCTCCCAGTAGAACTGGGAAACATGGTTCAAAATTGACTTTATTCAAATTGATTGTAAGCAAAACAAGGCTTATAAACCAAGTCCCCGAGCTTTTGGCACCACAAAGACCATTCTGAGATGAAGCAGAGATGGCAAACTTCAGGCCAACTCCTGCAGCCACCCTGGGGGTGTCACCTGTGTTTGCAGCTCTCCTGGTGGGAAGGAAAAGCAGGGTGACAGTTCCAGCTCGGCTCCTTCCCGCCCAGCCCCAAATCCAGCCAAACCATCAGATGTTTCTGTTTTAGCTAAGCTACAATTAATTCTGACCCTGCAGCCCACATCTGCAGAGTAATCCCAGAAGTGGGAAACACTAATATGTGTCATGGGAAGCTGGTTCTCCAGCCCTGTCTGCTTTAATGATGCAGCACATTTGGAGTGGTGTCACTGAACACAAACTCACCGTGTTTATCCCCAGCAGCCCAAGTATTTTTTGTTTATAAGGGCTGGCTTTATGCTGTTTGAAGTGATGCAGTTTAAAGAAATGAGAACACCACTGATTGTAAAAATCAGTATAGCAATAAAAAGTCCTTATTTGGGTGATCTGCAAAAACAGTTCACCATCTAATATGTGTTTATTTCCAAATTTGAACAGGTTATGAGCAGATGACTTCCCTTGACTGACTTAGCCCTGTGTTGGTTTTTATTCTGTTTATGTTACAATGGCTGGTTATCCTTTCAACATGCAGAATCTATGAAGTGTTTGATGTATTTGTACAAACAATTTGATTTCTGAAAGCATGTTCTGAATTAGATGCCGTTACTGTACAACAATACACTGACAACATTCTGAGAGCATTTAAGGCCCTTTGTTTAGTAACACAATGAATGTCATCAGACTGTTTCAGTAAGAATGCAGACATTAAAAACAGCTTGTAAAAATGAAGAGTTTTTGGATTCTAGAATTATGGGCGATCTCAAATGAGTGCATCTGTTTCTGTCTTTAATTTTTCAATGAAATGTTTTCCTATTGATTTTTGACAAATGTTTTTTCCCATCAAATCAGACATTCAGGTTTCAGTTTGGACAATCACACCTCTAAAAACAATATTCAGTGCAAATTTTGAGACTGATGTTTGAAAGCATGAAATGAAAGGTTGCTGTTCTTTTTGTTTGCCTTTCGGTTACGGTACTTACGAATCAGGAGTTGCTTCTTGCAGCCACACTGACTGGAAACACTTCATTTCCTCTCAAATAGAAGCTACTATTTACATGGAATGAAATGTCATCAGAATAAAAATAAAAGTTGCTGAGAAACTTCTATAAGATCATCAAATCTGTTAATATAAACAGTGTACATTTTTCTTCCACTTTCTTCTGTTCTTCTCAATTATTTCTATTGGCATTTAGTCTGTACTGTTCTTTGAAGTATGACAAGTGTTTGGTGTGTTTGTAGTATCTTAATTTTAACTGTTCCATTATATAATTTCAAATATGGTTCGTTATTTTCTTTATTTCCATTTGTTTCAAGACTGGCAACTGAGACAAGTGTTGCCATTCAGAAGAAAATAATTACAAACTTTATCTCTTCTTGAAAAACAGGTCTGTACTTTGCATCTGTATCTATATATAAAGTTTCTGGAGTCAATAGAAAATGATGCCAGTTAACATGTAGCATTTGATAATTTGAATTTTCTTGATGTATCAAATACTTGTTGGTTGTTATAAGTGCTGAGCCATGAATAATTTACTGGCTTTCACTTTATAATCTGCAGCGTCTGCTGACTTTGAAGTTCAGTAGTCAACTTAAAGTTTGCTGGAGCTGACTAATGATTCACCAGAGATTTTGGAGAGATATTTTGTCATCCATTTAAAGCTTGGAAAGGTTTGCTGTTGCAGCCATCTGGTAATTCTTGGTTCTCTGGAGGAAAGAGAAGCCTTTTGATACAATAGATCAAAGCATTCTGCTCTTTCAGTGACTGATACCTATAAGTAATTTAGAAGTTTCTCAAAATGATTTCCCAATGCCTGTCTCATTTGCCAAACTTCTGCATTCTAGCTACATTCCAATATTGGTCATGAATTAGATTTTAACTCTATTTGAATCATTATTTTAATACTTTTGTTTGTGCATAATTTACAGATCTAAGTGTTTTGTAAACCCAGAGGTTTTTAATTTACCAAATATACTGTCATGGTTAATAAAATTGATGGTAAATCTTGTTCTTTGTGCTAATTGTACACAAACAGCTGTACTTGTGTTATACCATAAACCTGACTTACAGACTGTGGGTGATGTACAACTAAAACTGTATATCACACTATTTTTAGAGCTAATTCTGTCAGCATTTGGAATTCTGGGGTTGGGGTGTGCAGATGTTTGGCAGGGAAGGGCAAACATGGAGAGACTGAGTGAGGACAGGAAGGGAGCCCTACAATGGCCACTTGAAAGGAGCCAAATCTCCCTCTGGATGGTTGGGGCACGTTTGAGGTCTGTCTGGAATCAGGATGTTGTTTCTGTTCCATCAGACATTCCGGATGTGCAATTGCCATGACCACACATGTCCAGTCTTCTCTAAGAGGGAGTTTATTGCATCACAGGCAGCCAAACCAGAATGATGAAATTCGCTTTTCCCTTCCCTGTTGTTTGATTCAGGGGTGTCTGACTGAGGTTTGGTGCTGAGTTAGAGTAGGAAAAAGGATCCATCAGTTTGAAATGCTCCCTATCCCTGTGCAGGGAAAGAGGCAGGGATGAGTTAGTGCCCAGTGGAACTGGGATGTGTTCGTGCCATTCACTCTTCCTTCTGTTGGTTCATTGTAATGACTGATGTACTGAAGAAAGAAAAGAATTAAACCTCATGTGTAACCTTATCCCCAATGAAAGTTAATCAACGAACTTCAGAAATAGCTGATGTGCCTTGGGATGTCACCTATATCATCCTAATAACTATAACTATATATATATATAACTAGATATAACTATAGTAACTATAACATCCTAACAACTGTACATAGTGTATATAGGGGGAGCCTTACTGTTTAACCAAGGTGTAGCATTGCCTAAATGACAGATGTGGTAACTGCCCAATATTCTTTGACAAATCCTTCAAAGTTGCTGTTCTTTACATTAGGTAGGTCAGAGAAGAAAAGACCTCGAAGAGGCTGAGTTTTTAAGGAATTAGTACATTTAAAATGCAAACTAGATGACTAATATGGTACCAAATTTTCAGAAAATAGTGTGATGGGAGTTTGGTGAAGGAAATTAAACAAAATTAAAATTTTCTTGAACTCAGATTTAAAAATGTCATTTAGGTAGCAGGAGAAAATTCCCTGTTCATATGCTTGTTGCTATTGTTTAAACTTTTCAGTGAGCTCTGGTGCTCTTGTTTCTTATGAAGTCCACAAACAATGATAAAGTTGCAATTCCATACTTCATAAACTTCCACAGTTGAATGTTCTGCCTGCTGTATCTTGGAATCAGATGGATATGCTTACCTGCTTGTTTATCTCCTTGTCTGTGTCTGTTCCACATGTGCTTCCTGGCAGCTCCAGTTCAACTTTTTTTTTTGTCCTTTTTTTTTTTTTTTTTCCAGTGTGGGAACTTTGCTGTCCTGGTGGATGTTCATATTTTGCCTCAAGGCTCCAGTAAAGACACCAGCTGGTTTTCAGATCATGAGAAAGAGGTACAACGAGTATCAGTTCTACTTCAAAAGCATGTGGCTGCAGGGAAAAAGTTGGATTGCCTTGAACTGTTCAGAATTTTCCAAGGCTTTGACAATATTGTTACTTATACCTTACCATCAACGGTTGCTGTGGGACCCCTTAGTCAGCCATATGTCTTTTTTTGGGCCACTCATGACCACTTTAAATTTGCTTTTTAATTTTTAAACTCTGTGGGTGTACACATACATGTGTATGCTGTTTGGATTCTTGTGACTTTTCATTTTAAAAGCACATTTTTCATGAATATTTATAAATTATCCTGAGTGATATAAAGCAGATTGTGACAACATGACAGGTAGTGTTTGTTGGTGAAATATCTTTATATTAATTGTTTTTTTCTCATTCTGAGAAGTGTGAACGGTGTTGCATTTAGGAGGTGCGAGAAAACATAGTAAGAATGATAAACTACAGTAGCACCATGAAAAGAAACTTTTTAAGTGTATCATCTGTATATCCTGAAATGGTGGAAAATCACAATTCTGACTGTAACTTTCATCAGACTGTGTGTGATTTCTGCTCCAATCTTGTGATGAGTTGCTGGCAGGATTTTTCCCCCATGTCAGCCTGTGTGGGAACTTGAGAAGTTCCCTATTGAAAACGAAGGCAGGACATGTTTGGGATGCCTGTGGACTTTCCCGCAAGTCTCCGTTACGGTAATTTTCAGCAGATACTTTTCCTAATAATGCCATAATTAACCTGTCACTGCAGAGCGTCCCTGGACCTCTCTAAGTTTAAATAAAATTAAAAGAAACAATAAATTAATATCCTGAGGGAGCAGAATATTTAGCAGCATGTGGGTCATCAGATTTGTGCTTTATTAAGCGGAGAAATAAGAAAATAGGGGGAAATCTTTTAAACTCTTTTTTCTCGCTAAATGAACGCTCGTTACGCCTTCTATTTATAACCAGTTTTGCTCTCTGAGTTTTAAACGTTTTCAAAATGTATTTTGTAAGGCTGCCAAGACAAAAGATATGAATTTCAGGAAATTAGATCATGATTGATTTAATAAAGAGGCATGACAGGGCAGCCTTCATCGCGTTTCTGGGACCGCACGTTTCGAGAGAAGCACAAAGGTTGCATATTTTCAGCAACTAAGAAGTGGGAGTCCAATAGCTTTGCATTTGCTTCCTCTAAGTCCCAGGCAGGATCTTACTGTGAGTGGGGCAAAAAGGTCTTAAAGAAGAAATATGCCTTTATATATATATATATATATATATATTTATTTTTTTTTTAATGAGAGCTTCCACGTGCTCATCACAAGTGGTTTTGTACATTTTTGTTGTTTCCAAATTCAGGAAAATACTGCTGGTGGTACAGCCCTCTCTACCTGCCTGTGCCACAGTTTGCTGTCATGAGTTGGATGTAGAGTCATCGTGGGATTGCTTCTCCCTCTTTCTGCCCCTCAAATTTCCCTGCCCTTTCTGTCATATCTCTTTTCCCCTGGAACAGCAAAGTCAAATTTCATCTTCGCGCTCTTAGGTCTGTGTACTTCTTTGTGGAGAACCATTTAAATAATATTTCCATGAGCATAAAAGCTAAAATATGTTCCATGTAAACGAAGGAAGTGCATGGTGATGTTTATTGGTGCAGAAGGAACCAAATACACACCATGTTTCTGCTGCTTTCTAGGCCTTTTCATTCTAACCTGAACAGAGAGTCCTGTGCAGGAATGTGTAATGGGATCACTTTAATGAGTTAAACAGAAGAATAAGTAAATATAGTATTTTATAATTAGACTCTACAAGCAGAAAGGAAAATGTATTTCTTACTGTAAGGAGAAAATACTGGCTGTGGTTGACCAATATATTGCCCTGCTTTCATTAAGAGCAATGCATTAAAAATTCGTTGCTCTGCATACTTTCTACGTTAACCAAAAGGAAATTTCAAGCCAAGATATTTAATTTAGATACTACTAATATAATTTTGTCGTTACCCAAACACAATGAAAAGGTAAAATTATATTTTTGTGTGCCACAAAGTATCATTTCTGTGAGCAAATAGTTATGAACAATGGAAAATGAGAATACTGAGGGAAAAGTCTCAAATATGCGAGTGAGTATCAAACTGAAAACTTATTCTGGTATTCGATGGATTAATTTTTGCTTTTACTCCAAGTTATTTTTTTCTATGGTTATTCTGGCTGAAGAGTTTGTTCTCCCTGAGTTGTATGTGGTTTTACTGTGCTTTCTTGAAGAAGGTATGAGAAACATGAACAGTTATGTTTAGGAGCAGAAAAATCAAAATGAATTAGAGAAATTAAGTTGCTGTGACCTAATTTGCTCCAAGTCTTCCTCCCCCCAAACTGCAATGAATTGAAGCAAAATATCTGTTGTGGATTGTAAGGATTCTTGCAGAGAAATAGTGTCTTGACAATTCCTGGGAGGATTTCTACTAGTATTTTTCTTAAATACCTAATGTTGTGATACATTTTTAACATGTATTGTTTCCTACATTGGCTGCATACGAAACCAATTTCTGATTAAAAAACTAATAGTATTGTAATATAATGTATTTCATCTGCCAAGTGAGAATTTCATCATGTACTTCCTCTCTTGTTTTACTGAGAAATGGTTTCATTCCCTCCTTGTTCCCATTTGTTTCCTAATTTATGTGCTTCTCCCTTCAGTACTGAATTTAATGTGAAAGAGGGTGATTTTGTATTGATTTCTGTAAATTTAGATCTAAGCAGGCCACTGGTTACTCTTCCAGGAGCTCTGCAAGCTGCTGGAAGAAGTTGTTGCTTCAAGAGTCAAACACTACTTGGAAGCACGAAAACAACGTGGTCAATGGAAATCAATGGAACACAGATCATCTGCTCCTTTGTTTCTCACAGGTGAAAGAAATCATTTGACTTGTCATGAAATAAAGTAAGGTAAAGTATAGTGGCAAGTACTGCTCTTTATTTTTTCCAGGAGAAATTTGCCATCAGGAAGATTTTAATTTAGAAATAATATCTTTGCTTCTCCCTTTTCTGGCAACGTATCCAGTCCTGAAGAGTTGCTGTGATGTGATAAATGACCTTTGTCACTTCACCAGTGGAACTGCAACACCAACGACCTTGGGAGTGCAGGAGAGAACAGGATTAAGAACTTTTACCCAAATGGAACTGATTTTTGTGTGTGTGTGAGGGTGGTGAGTCTAATAAGTGCAATTTCAGTACATCCACCTTTCAAACCAAAGATAATGATCACTGGAGCTTGTGCTCTGTTACATCAGCTTGGGGGCTAAATGACTTGCCAATTTTTGTTAAATATCATTTCATTGCAGTCATAATGGTAGGTTTTACAGTTGATAGGCTTATCTGTTGGTCTTATATCATAAAAGCAATTTATTTTTAAATAGTTCTCAGGAAAAAAATGACTTTTTTTTTTTATTACTAGCACGGAGCATGTTATAAACTTGGGCTGGCCATGGTTTGTCACATTTCCTTAAATATATTGAGATGGATCACTACTCAACTATGGCTTCTGCAGTGAATATTGTTACATACTTACAATATCTGATCACTATACTCATAAATGTTAGATTCAATGTATGTTATATTACCAGTTTTAATTCTGAACAAATTCTTTCCTTCTAAAAATGTTTTCCATTATTGAGAGGTATATTCCTATGGAATTCCAGTTGGTGGTTGCAGCTTTAAATGCTATTGTCAATAATAATGAGTGGTTTTAATGAAGAAAATGTGGGTTGCATACTGTATGGTTGGCTTATTATTGCAAAATTTTAGGCATATGTGGGAGCCAGATTGTTATGGCACAACAGGAGGGCCTTTTCCCACCCCCAGGAACACAAAACTGCATAAGCAAAAGATGCTTCTGATCACTTAAGAATTTCTAAACCCTTTTTTCCTTGCAAATTGTAACTACATTTTTTCCCTTTAAAATATTATTAATGTTTGTCAAACACAGGAACTTTCAGACCTCTTTACTTTTCTGGTTTTTAGTGAACAAATAGAATTTTCTTGCAGTGAAAGCAGAGGGATGTTACAGAAGGTGGGATCAGAATTTCTAAGACTTGTTGAGGTTTTTCTGTGTTTTCTTTTATCAAAGGATGTTTTTTATTCTTAGCTTTTTAAAGTTTCCTGCCTCAGTAAAAAGTAGGTTTTCCAAACCAACAGTTTTATAAGGTAAAACTACCAGCCACAATAATGGTTTTTATATATGCAGACAGATGCAACACTAATTTGTGGGTGTTTTGTGAAACTTTAGGGTTTTACATTTTCTTTTATGTCATGAACTTTTCAGTAAAAATACTGGTATGCTGTCCCAGGGTTGTGAACTGATCTTCTGCTTGACTCTTCCCCTTGTTTCCTGAAAATTAAAAACTTAAGGATATGCATTTGAGGAGGTCATCAGTAATATCAGTGACAGTTTTAGATTAAAAGGTATTTGCTTTGGATGAAGCAGAATTACTGTTCCACCAGTTTTCTGCTGTTAATCTCCCCGTCATTAATTAACAATAAAGAACCAAAGGAAGAAAACAGGCTGTGATAACGAACATTCATGTTCAACTTCATTTCCAAATCCAGCTCTTTCCTCTTCTCTCAGCCTACTTTGCTCAGGGCTGTAATTTGTAAGAAAGGAGTGCTTTGTTCAGGTCCAAGAATCAAGTTTATTCAAGTTACACTCAAGTCTGTTCTTACCTGGGAAGGAAATAACAGAATAGGTGGGTGTTCACTGGGACCTCCCTCTAGGGACTGTTTCAGGTGAGCCCGTTGCCTTCGCTCAAACATCCCCAAAACTCTTGTGTTCCTCCTTCCTCTCTGGGCTCACAAGTTCTCTTGGTAGAGGACAATGAGATGGGTTTGTGTTTGTCACAGAGAGATGACTCCCAGATCCCAGGCCAGCGTTTGCCTGGTGTTTGTAGCACCCCAGGAAGTGCAGGCGTGTGGCTCACCGGGGGCACACGCTGAAGGTGCTGCTGGGGAGATGTTTAAGCTGCAGCTTTTTGCTGCATTTGGAGGTTATTCAAACTTCTTGAGCTCTTCAAGCTGAATGTGGTTTCTTTTTGCTCAAAGTTATGCAAGTCTGTGTCGAGTTTCCCTGCTGTAAAACCCCTGCTATTGTCAGGAAGTTTGTATCTGGAGGAGGAACCTTAGGATGGCTATTAGCTGGTTATTTACTATTTTGAGTATCCCGGGCCAGCATTCCACCCCAATTTGAAGTCACATCTTTTCAGGTCAATTTTAATGTGCACATTGCAGGAAGTATTCAAAATTTAGTAGAAAGAGAATTATTGGGACTGTATTAATAAGATTTTAGACTACCTTTTCTGTCAAGGCATGATGTATTAGGATTCATTTCAGAACTGGAAGCCAAGCTATCTTACTTCAAATGAGCAGATCTTATCCTTCTAGATCTGTGGAGCAGAGAAGACTTGTTAAACTATTTTGAAGAGAAAATTTTCACCTATCACAGTTTATTTTTAACATTAGTGTCTGTAGTATTATATTATTATGTTTAATGTTAATGCTATTTAATACCACTTTTCAGTTTTGTGGCACTTAATATAAATATCCATGCAAGTTACTTGTTAATTTAGGTTTCTTTTTCATTTAAGTTACACCCACACTGCAGTGTGTGGTGGGTCTCATACTGTCTCATTAGGAAATCTGTGGGTGTTACACACAGGAGAAGAAAGAAAGAAGGAAAGAATGGAAAAATGAGAGAAAGTAGCCAAGACAAGCAAGTTCTTCCTATTCTTCCTTCTGTCTGAACAATTTCCCCACCCCTCCCAAATGGCCAGTATGAACAATTTGCCAAAGTAAGCTTTAATTTAGTCTTTGGACATAGACTTTGGTCTAAACTCTCTGTTTCCTGTGTTTAATTAATGTCCAAACGTGTTTGACTTCGGTTTATTTTTATTTTTAAGAGAAACTTAAAATGGGGAGGATTTTCACAGGTTGGATTTTGCCTGGATGGCCAAAGTCATGCAAGAAGGGCTTTGGCCAGGTATGGTTTGTGGTTGCATTATTTCAGATTTCCACACAGAGTGGCTGGTTTTGCTCAGGAGCAATGAGAATGAAGAGAAGACTATAAAGAGGACTGAATATTGAATACAGGAGAATGACAGAGGGAGGGCTGTGAAAAATAAGGAAGGAACAAGGTTTACATGGACACAGAGGAAACAGAAAGGAGAAGTGGAAAGAAAATATGGCTGGTACAAATGTTAAGGTTAGAAATGGAAGGAAGGAAGAAGGGATATTGTAAACTGACCTTCCTCCCCCTCTTGAGGGAGGAAAAAGTTAACTGTGTTTATAATACAAGTAATTTTCAGATCTATTCTCATTCCTTCCCGAGCATCCCTGTTGTTTTTCTTGGCTTGGGGGTGGAACATTTTTGCTCTGATTTCAGATCTTTTTATTGTACAGTCTCTTCTGCAGTGAAAATAATTAGAGAGCTGTCACAGGGCACAAGGAGCTCCCAGCTTGATTTTATCTGCTTTCCCTGGGATTGTGGGTATTGATTTTTTTATATTTTTAACTTTCATTTCTGAGGGAACGGGGCTTATTGTGATCATGTTTTCTCTGTCCATCTTTTCTCCCAGTTGCTTTTTGCAGAAGTGGTTGTACTTTATTAACAGGTAGAAGTCTCAGACGTTAATTTTTCAGACATTAATTTCTGACAAACTTACTAAAATGAAAAACTGAAGGAAACGCAGAGCTATTTTGAGTAGTTCAGCCTTACAAAGATCTGGAGTCAAAGTTCATGTCTTATTTAGTATAAAGAAAAATGCATAAGATGCAATTTCACAAGAAAATACATTTCTCTTGCTTATGAAAGGATTTTTTTGGCTCCTGCAAGCGCACAAAAAATATACAATAAATCATGGTGGTAAATATTCTGAACTCTTTTGGCCTTGCATTTTAATTTGAACATTATGATGTTTTTAAGGGAAACACCCTTTTCAGACTGCCCCAGTTTGCTCTAGGAGTGTTCACTGTTACTGTAGGACATGAGTTGTGTAAAATGTTCGTAGGGTTTGTTCCACATTTCAGTCCTGTAGCAGCAAAACTGATTTATTCCCACCCTCCCCGCTGTTAACTCTCACTCCTCTGCTGGGAAACAGTGATTTGTTTGGGTTTAACCTGCATCTTTTCACCTGTCTTGCTTAAAGAGTAGCTCTACAACAATTTGATGGGTGCAAGTAGAGGGAAAAGGTAAGCACAGGGCACTGAGGAGGAGTCTCTTAAATGCCCTTTGATATTTGCAGTTGCACACTGTAATATCTGTCTCTCAAAAGAAATATACTGCAGCTTCTCTACAGTGGACTCATTTATGATTTGTGGCCAAGTCCTGCAGATCTGTGTGAACTTTAAACTTACATTCATCTGTCTGTGACAACAGACCCTCATAGCTCTCTGAAGTATGCAGTAACTTATGCAATAACTTAGGAAAAATGTTTTAATTTTAATTACTTTTTTTCCCATTTTTTTACAGGCAGTTAATGGGGAATAAGGGCATCTTCTTTCACCAAAGCTTTTCTTTCTAGAAGATCAAGGTTATAATCTGACTTCTTATTTTTGTTTTTGTTCTCAAGGTAGAGGATATTTGGCAAGAACAAAAAAAATCCCCCCATACTTATGTGCTGTTTGGGTGTTTTCTTTTTTGTGAGGTGTTTTTTTCCCTTGCTTTAGATTGTGATACAATAGAATTGGGAAAAACTCCAAGAAGGACAACAGAGATGATCTCAGATGAGGAAATGCAATAGAGGGAACAGTTAAGTGTGCAGGGACTCTTCAGCCTGGAAAAGTATTTTTATATAGTTAGTATTGTATTGAAAAGAAGTATACTTCATTGAAAACAACCCAAGAATTGTTTAATTTGTTGTATTCTTGTGAAAAGGAAGAATTTGATGTTGGTTTTGAAAACAGCCTTGACCTGTAACCTTTAATTATTATCTGCCTTAATGCATTGTGTTGCTTTCTCTTGTTTCCATCTTGTTGCCATCTTTTGTCTCTTGCTTCCATGTGATTTTTTTTTCAGTTTATGAAAAGAAAAAAAGTATGAAAATTACTCCTGAGTATGTGTGTGCAAAAAAATCCCTGTGTTTACATGCACAAACAGCTACTATCTTACACATCTATATAACCTATAAAGGTCTTTCTTTATCATCCAAGTACTTCTGCATAGGAATTTTGCTGTTAGTACTTGAGTTTATGCAAAGACATGTATATTTATGCAAATTTAAAGTTTATCTTTGGGGGTTTCCTTCTATAGTTAGGCAAAAAATCAGCATCCATTAATCATGTGTCTTTACAAAGGGGAATTATGGCTCAGTTTCTCAAAACTGGCTCGAAGTTAATGGGCAATTAATCTCTATCAGTTAAAATGAAGTTTAGGGGACTGCTTTGTTTCAGGTACTGCCAGTTAGGCAAGATGAAGCCCACCTTTAATTTCTGATTTGATACTCACCTGAGAACATCAAAGTGATTCCCATCTAGGCCAGGGAACATACCTTTTGAGAGAGCCCTTGGCATCCTTGTCCCAGGTGGGAATTCAGCAATTTTGGAGTGCACATGAAGTGAATTTCAAGATCTGTCCCTAAGCAATTGCTATTCCTTATTTGACTGCCCAATTCTTTGCAACATCTGTTCCTCCTGGAGAAGCTCTTTCACGTGTGCTCTGTGTAGATTTTAAAGCTTCTGGAGTTCCTTGGAAGCAGGAATGCAGAGGATATCACCATACAACCTGTGGAAGTGTTTTAGCACTGGGCACAGCTGGAATAGGAAGCAGATATGTTTGTGAGTAATTTTTGAGCACTCACTGTTTGTGTTGAAATTTTCTGATCAATAAATTTGGCTTTAATCTATCTTCTCTCATCCTCTGTGAACATGGCAGGTAGGATTTCTGCCAGAAGCATTTTAGAGATTCTGTGGTCTGCACTCAGTGCTCAAACCCCTGCTGTTGGAATGTCTCAAATCCCAGAGAAGAACTGATGTGGTCACTGTGATAGACCTGACTTCCCTCAGCTGCCTGACCTTTGCAAATATGTGTGTGGGATATCTGGAACGCTCTCCTGCCTGGAACATCCACAGATAAATAGTGAGAGCAGTTTAACATCATACCTGCATTCTGCTGAAGGAAAGCATTTGTGAATAATGTCTGAATCTGGTCAGACCTTTTGTGTTTGGCGAAAATTTTAACGCAGTATGAATTCACCTGTAGGGTTTCATTTTTTGAGCTTGGGTACAAAGGCTGGCACATATAACACAGAACTACAGTGGCTTGCATTTTTTAGGTGTGTGCCAGGTCTGTCACAGAATCTCAGAATATTCTGAGTTTAAAGGGACCCACAAGGATCATCAAACTCCAAATCTTGGCCCTGCACAGGACAATCCCAAAATCACACTATGAGCCCGAGAGCATTGTCCAAACACTCCTTGAACTCTGGCAGCCTTGGGAAAAGGGAAATATGACTTCTAAAAGAAAAGAAAAACTGTATCTATTTTCTAAAAATTAACTAGGCTTAATAGCTTCTTTTGCCTTTACTTGAACTAGAAAATAGGGGGAAAAAAACTAAGGATTGATTCTTATTTTGAAATTAACTATCAGGTTCCTTTAAGGAAAAAAAAAGTGCTCTTTATTAAATGTTTCTAAAGAGAGCAATATTGGTTTGGTTAAAATGTAAGCAAGAAAGAATAGGGATTTGAAATAAAACCTTAAAGAATTATGATTTCCCTAGAAATGTTTAGAGGAATTTACTTAATTGCAACCAGAAGTTTGACCTGGAAGTGTAATGTTTTGACCTTGTAGCTGTCTGGCTTCCTAAATGTGTTGTTTTGCTCTCTTTAAACTGTGAGAAAATCTGTTTTACACATCTTTAACCCTTGCATTCCATGAAAGTCTCAGTGTAAAAGTCCCCAAACTATCAGCAGCAAAAGAAAACAAAAATCATCATGATATTTAAGGAAAAAAAATAATAATTGCAGCTCTCTGTTGAACATTGACGTCCTTTCTATTTTCATTTTAACTGGAAGTAATTGCAGGTGTAATTTTAGTGTTAAATATGAATGGGAATTTCTTTTAAACTTTCCATCTTACACAATAATACTCTCCTTTGTTCTTTTGTTCTCAACTTTCATTCTCATATGATCAAGGTAGAAATTACAGCTTTTTAAATTGCAAACATTTTTGTGGGTTTATTCATATTTGGAAAATTTTTAGAAGACTTTACAGAAATCTGTCCAGATAGAAATGGAGGGCCAATTCCTGAAAAAATTATGCATATTTTCTCCATGTAAGTAGTTCAGTGAGAGCAGTTCTGGGTGTTTTGATTCACCACTGAAGGCACCAGGTATGTTGTGGTTATTACACACTGAGAATTTCTATGGACTACAAAGGCACAAGTGGCAGACCACAAACAACACTAAACCAGCAAAGCTTTACAGGGCCATGCCTTAATTTATTAAAAAATTAGATAATGACATCAAAAAATTAGTAGTGTAGCAAATAAGAAAAACTTTTACTTGAAAATAGGAGGCAAAGAGTTCAGTGTCATTTGGACTGTGTGTTGTGGGCTTAGAAATTGATGTTTTTCATCAACTTCAAACAGATCAGAGGTGTTTTAATGCAGAGCAAATGACACATATTCAGGGAGAAACATTCTCCCTGGGAAATATTCTCTATACAAACCCATGTCTAAATGTCAAAACTTGCTTTAAAGAGGATAGAAAGTGGCAATCCTGTATTTGTTTACTGAGTATTTCTCTTATTCTTTTAATTAAGATATTTAGTTTGTTGAAGGGTTTTTTATGTGCACATATGGGTCATAGGGTATGGGCAATGCCTCTCTGTTCTCTTCTGTGGCATGAGACAGGATTGTATGATTTGGTCTTTTGTATAAAAGACCTTAAATTTGGTATTTTATACTGAGAAAGTGGATATTCTGTGTCCTTTTTTTTTTACCCTTGACATCTGTTACACTGATGTCAGAAGTGTAGGCTCCTGAGCTGTGGGATTCAGGTGGTCCCTTACAACACAGTGTTCTCAGTGAGCCAAAATGAGTGGGTTTTTCCCAAACCATTTTGCAGTCAGTCTCCAGCTCTTTGCACCACAACCAAAGCTGAGCTGGTGGCACTGAGCAGATAATCACAGTCATGGTTGTTCTTGGTGGTGCCCTCTTTGCATCAGAGCTTGTGAGAGCAGAAAGAGGTAGAGACTTCCTTGGAAATAGAGCCTTTCAGCAGCTGACTTAATTGTGGTCTATTTGCCAGCATTTAAAGAGAGAAAATACACAAAGTTCCATTGTGGTGACTTTCCACCTATTTGCTGTGCCCCAGAATTTCCTTCTATTCCGAGTTGTTACAAATCTAACAAGAGTCTGTTGTGTGAAAAGACAGAACCCCACGAACTCTGGCACAAATTGCTTTATTCAGAAACCAGCGTGAAAGTGCTGGTTCAAGTCCACACTCATCTCTAAGAACTGACTCTCTTTTGAAGTGTCCTCTAGATGATAGGGTAGAAGAGGAGTCATGACCATCCACGTCCACATCTTAGGTCCACTGGGCTCTGCTAACAGGAGTCCTCAAAAAAAAAAAATTAAAAATAAAAAAAAGACAGACGAGGACACTTATGGTTACCATATGTCAAGATCAGCTTTGAAGAAACCACCTTTTCATGTTCATGCCACATGTTCTGCTGAAGAACCTACTAGTGACTTTTCTTTCCCTCTCATTCTCTCCCATCATGTCTCTGATGGGGCTTTTTTCACCAGGCCCAGAGGTTTTGTAGCCCTGTGACACAATACATTCCTGACACTTTTAGTGACCCTTGTTAGTGGTAGAAGATGAAAGTCATGGCAGCTGTGGGAGCTTTAGGGTTAAAACCTTTTTTCTCTCTTGGGTAAAAGTTTTGCAGAAGTTATTTCTTATTGCCAGGGGAAAAAAAATAGAGTTGGAGACCTGTGAAAGGTTTGATTGACTTTATTTGAAAATCTTTCAGCATCATAGTATTGGAACCCACAATTATGTTGTTCTGATGAACCAGTCACGTTTGGTAAATTCTGAGAGGCTCATTTCCACAGTTTGGTTGGGGTTTTGTACTCGTGGAGACTTTGCTTTGTAGAGATTCCTGACACTTACAGTGCAAAATCCTCCATTTCAAGTATTTCGTGGCATCAAAAAGAATTCCTGGAGCTCATAGGTTTCCTCAAGGAAGAACAACAGAGACAGTTAGGCTGAAAGGACATATTTTTTGGAAGAGGGATGTGCTGTATTCTGCTTTTCCTAGTGCCCTGTGAGTCAAACTTGGGACTGTCACAGTGTCTGTGCCTTGTTCTAGGTAGAATCTGCCTTACTTTTATCACTGTAAGGAATTCAGTGATTGTTCCATTTGGGTACAGCTTTGTCTGGCCAGTTTTTGGGAGATACTTGGCTTGATGTGCAAATGTGCCATCAGGCAGTTTAACTGAGCTGCTCCATCACAGTACAGACACTTGGAAGAGACTTTGGCTTCTCCTGTGCTGCTGACTTGTCAGACAGTGTTTACCACAGGCTTTGTTTTCCCATTCTCTCTACCTTTTGACTGGAAACAACAGATGCCTTTCTCAGCCTTTCTCTTAGTTGTTGTGCTCATTCCAGTGGTTAAAGAAGTCCAGGCACGTGGCTTTCTCTGGAATAGAGTTTATATGTTCAAAACAGGGAGGATTTCTAAATAGCTTTCAGTTCCTGTGTTAAAGCCCGTCACATGCAATTAATAATGTGGTTATTGAGTCTGAGATCAACAAAAGGGTGAAATCAGATCTTGTCTCCTGTTAGAGAACAGTTGTCTGTGGTAAAGGTGCTCTGACCATCAAATCTGCTGCTCTACATTGGTCTCCCTGGATGCAGTAGCAGGTGATGCTGGCTTTTACTGCTCATACATTAGGAATGGCTATGGACAGACTGGGTTTTCCAGGGCTGGATCAGCCTGCCTCTCCATCCTCAAGTATCAGTGAGGGGAAGATGGTATTTTTCCTCTAGAGCTGGTGTGTTCTCAGGACCTCCATCAGGGGCATTTGTCATCTTGCAACCAGATAGTCTCAGACCTGCTTTTCTCCTCCATTCTTTCCTCCAGAACAGTGATGACAGCCAGGCTAAGAAATGCCTTATCCTGGATCCAGTTTGGCCAGTATAGTTCTGATTTTGCAGTGAATTCCTCACCTCTCCTGCTAGAAGAGAGCCCTACAACCCTACTCTTGGATTTCATGAAATGGCTCAGTCCAGCTTTCCTTTTAATGGCTCATATTCTCAGTGGTTTAGACAGTGTGCTGTGTCCAGCTCCCAAGGCTCTGGTAGCAGAGAGGATTCTGCTGGGCTTATCCATCCCACCCTCTCCTGATCAGACTCCTTGAAAGCTTTGTTTTCTTGTCAGAGACCTTAGTCCCTGATAGGAACTTAATCTCATCCCCAGGTCCTTGGTGGGATGGATTTCTCCCCGATTTGTGTTGGCAACTGGCCTGTGTTCAGAAGATTTAGCAGACAGAACAGCAGCACTGATACTAAAAAATTGTGGAAGAGTAAGGTGAAAAAAAATCAGTAATCTGGTTTTGTTTGCTCTTGGTTTAAGCTACTGGAAGGCACCCTGGAAAAAGAGGCAAATTATATCACTGAATTTATTTGCAGATATAAGTGTTTGCAAGGCCAGACCCTGCAGCAATACCCACTCAATACTACACCCAAGGACTGGTTTTTGTTCATTCTTTATGTATATAAATTTGATGGCCTGGATGTTTTTTCTTAGTTTTTAAAAAAAATGTTTATGGGCTTTATTTTACGATGATCAGTGCACATTTCCCTGTGTACTTGTGTTAATTGCTTTCTTTGAACTGAAGGCAGACTGGATGGAAAGAATGGATGCCATCCTGAGATGTTTCAGGTGTTCTGAAACCCACTCTTCGGTGTATAAAACCTTGAACTGGGTGAAATGGTTCTTGTTATTAAATATGAAGTGGATCCCAGAAAAGGTTCAAGAAGTCTCAACAGCTTTTTATATCTGATGTCTTGCATCTGCTGTCCTGGTCTATCCTAGACATGGCCTTAAAATTATGTGTCAACGTTTGCTTTTGAGTCTCTTCTAAAATAGAAATGACAACCTCCTCTGGAGCACGTGGACATTTTGTTTTGGGGAAGAAAAGCTACAGGATCAACAGTAGGTTTAGAATAAAATGTTTGGGTTTTGTTTTGTTTACAAACGATCAGGACTTTTGATTTTGTGGTGAATAATTCTAAGTGGAGACATGTGAGTGCTAAAAAGCAGTGTAATAATACGTCTGTGGAGCACTTTGAAGATGAAAAGCTCTATATACTGTAAACATTATTACTAGTATAGCCTAATCTGTGTGGAAAAATTAATCTAGCATGAGCTAAGTGTAGATTTTTTTTTTTTAATGTACAATATAGTGTTTCAGAAAGTCTAATACACCCGTGTATTTACTTTCACATGGTAACATAAGAAATTTATCCCTTTATATTTTTAATATGTGGGTTGCAATGGTTGATTTTGTCGTTACTTTCCAAATGTGGAGTCAGTCCTAATCCACTGCAACCTGTCAGAAATGTGAAACGTCTGGGCTGGGAGAGAAAATTGCTGTATTTTTAAAGAGGATGTAAAAATCCTGTGCGATGAGAAATAGGTGCCTGTGAGATATGGGAATGTTTGGGGGGGGTCAACCATCCTTCTCAGGCTTGTGCTGTGGCTTTGGAGAAGACTTGAGAGAACTCCAGAGCCAGGCAGGTGCCAGACCGTGGTGGGGAGGGAACACCTGCCAGGCTGCTCCAGATCCCTCAGCACTCGGAGGCGTTTTCCCAGGCTCCCAGAGGAATGGTCCATGGTAGCCGTGGGAGAGGGCTTCCCACCGCTCCACGCTGCACCACAGCAGCCTCTTGGCAGCTTCTGGAAGCTCCAGTCAGCTTGGCTGGGATTCCTTTGGAAAACAAGTGCTGCTGGATAGTCTCACAGTAAGGAGTCGGTGTCTGATGTTTCCTCTTGGTGTCGTGGGACCACGAAGCACAACAAACAGGGCAAATTCCTGTTCCCGCACAAGGCAGCGCTCACCGGGGCCTGTTGCAGCTGGAACTCAACTGTGGCTTCTCTAGAACCTCTTCTATCCAGTCATATTTTGGATTTCAGGGTCTGATTATTTCGTAGGGTTTGGGATTTTTGGCTGTTTTGTTGTGTTGCTGTTTTTTGTTTTCCTTGTTTCTTTTCGGATCCTGAATCTGATCATTTAGGTGCACAGTTCTGAAGTAAGAAAGAAAAAAACCCTCCACATCACTAAATACAATTTTATTTCCTTTTCTGGTAATCCACAAATGGAGGTTTGTCTATGTTGCATGGTGAGGAGGAAGTTAAAGATTGAGCCAACTGGGTTTGCTGAGCCCAAAATCTGTGAACTTTCTATGCTACTGGAAGCAAAATTGTCTGTAGCTTGAGGTTCAAACTTCTGTGGTGGTGCTTAAAAGGAGTTAGTGATGGATCACTTGGTGTGTGTCAGTTGGTCCCTCCTTCCATGATATCATGAACAGCAGGTTTTGGTCCTTGCTGAGATCACACTGGCCCTGGAGCATAATCCACTGCTTGCTCAAAGCCAAGATTAGGATCGATGGTGGACCAGTCAGGAATGAAACTCATGCTGGGTGACTGTGTAGAAGCTTTAAAAAACTGCAAGTTGCATGGGGTTGTTCTTGCAGGGCTTATTTTTTATTTCTTATTTCATGAAGCAGAGTGGTTAATTGGATAATATACTTCTCCTAAGGGAAGCTGAAAGAGGATATCACTGTTTTTATCGTTCTGCAGTAACTCTGACAACTTTAAAACTAGGTTTTGTAAACTCCAGCTGAGTATGGATTAAATCAGGTGTCACATACAAGAGGGTTTCAAAACATTTGATGGGCTTTGTGATACTTTCAAAATACAGGTATCTTGAATACAATGCATCTTAATATTTTCTCATGGTTAGCAACAAGTAACAGCAAATCGTCTGTTCGAACCTTTTCAGCCAAGTAGTAAATATTAATGCAAACTAAAATGATTTTCTGGTGTTAGTCCCTCTGGGCTGAGCTTATTAGCTCAGGTGCAACTGCCTGTGAAGGCTTTATAAGACTTTCAGATTTGAGCTGATGCTGCAAAAATAATGTGTATGGGTGTCTTGATCTCTTAGGTAATTATTTCTTTGTCAGATCTGAGGTGGGTGACCTTCCACAGAACAGTGGCTGACTCAATCAAGGGCCTTTAAGAGGAATTTGAAACTTTACTCAGTCAATCAGATATGATTAAACACTTAACCTCTCAGAGAATACCAGGATAGCAAGAAAAATAAACAGATATACTTGTCACCGATTCATAAAAGAATTACCAGAGTGAAGTATCCTGTTTTTCCCTCTGAAAAGCAAAGATTCACGTTTTTCCAAATTTCTCTCAAGAAAAATACATTTGGAGTATCACAGACAAATGGAGGTGGGAAGAAAAACTTTTAATATTTACTCTCTGTTTAAAGATTTGTTTTCCAAGTTGTACTTTTAGGATTGTAACTTTTTCAGCATTCCAAGGCCACAGTGGAGGATGCTGTTATCACACTAATAACTTGTTTATATACAGGGCAAATTCTTTGATTTGACTTAGCACTGTTAAAGAGTTGTAGATGCCAAACTGGAAATAGCTAAAAGTAATTTTCCTTAATTGTTCTCATAAATATACACTTAATAAAGCTGGTGGATTCCATCCAAATTTTTCTCTAGTGCTCATCATTTTCGAGGGATGGTTCAACTTGTCACATCTTGACTTGATCTCTAAAGGGAAGTCAAATTTCGGGTATCTTCCTGAGGGGAAGGAAAAAAAGATGGCTGATAAATTTCAAAGGGATTGATTGTGATCAATAACTGTGATTCTTAATGAGGAGTGATGCTGAAAACAGCACTCCATGGGGAGCTCCAGAGGATGGTGCAGACCCTGCAGCAGAGGATGTGCATTTTGGGGCTTATACTTAGAATTAAGACCTACTTGGCACTTGCTCAGTGAAGACTGAGCCTGGAACAAGCTTTCTTTCTTTTTAAATGGTTAGGTTAGAAGAACAGCGGTAGCACTTGATATTCTACTTTTTGTGTGGTAATCGCACCAAGGGCAGCTGCCCGCCTTAGAAGCAGCAATAATTTAAGTCTTGTAAACCCCATCCAAGTTAAGGGAAACACCTCTAACCCTCTTTTGCACTTTCCTTTCAATGAGGTGCACAGAGAGAAGGGGAGCATGAGTCCCAGTTGCCGGTTTTTTGCCCTTTCAGCGGGAGTCAGGTTGCTAAATACCTTGATGAATCAAGTGCTAACTGATTTACCCAGGGTCATTTGGGAATTTAAGTGGAACAAAAGTAAAAGCTGAATTTCCTCAGCCACAGTCTGATAGTCTCTCCTCTGTAACATAATCCTTTCTGCCCTTTCCTTACGCCCCTGGTGCCCAAGGATTTCTGTCATTCTCGGCAATAGAAGCTGAGGAAGCCTCTGTGGAGCTTACAGGGGTCTGCTGCATCAGCCAGGCCAGCCCTGTCCACTTGGAGATACTGAGGGCTTCAAATTCTCACCTAATTCAGTGGAGCTGGAGATAATTAACCCCTTCCATGTCTGGGTATTTTTAGAGCTTTGAGTTTGTCACCTTCCTCCAGAAGGCAGTTGAGTAAATGGGCATCTGTAATACTCATATAGAATATGTACGAAAACAGGATAGTGGCCATCACACCAGACTGTTAAGCAGATGACAACTCTGATAATTCATTGACTTAAATTTATTTATGTGGTTGGATTCCACAACTTGGTGGTTAATAATTTCTGTAGATTTTTGCCTTGTATCAGATATTATTTTCTTGAGACTCCAGTATGAGAATTCAGCAGTGTTTTAAAATCATTCCATTAAAGTTATGTTTTCCTTTGTGTTCTTGAGCTGCTGCTTTCTCTCAATCCTGTCTTAGCAGATGTGCAACACTTTGAGACCAAAAAATGCCCAAGATACCCTTATACTTAATATTATCCCTTTGCTTTATGTTGCAGCCAACAGTCTCCACATCACTGCCTACTTCATGAAGAGATGGGTTAATCTCCGTTGTGCTTTAGGGAAACGTTATCGTGGTAAGAAATCGGTTTCTTACACAGTTACTTAGAATTTTGTATTCCTGGGAGGAAGGAAGAGAGCATAAACTAATACTTTATGATATTTTGGTCTACTTAATAAAAATTTGGGGGTTTTTTTCAGAGAACGTTTCCTAAAAACAACAACAACAAAAAAGAGAAGTGTTTCTTAAGATAAGCTGGATATTTTTTTTTTAATTTAATTTCAGATCTGTTGTATGCCTTGCCCCAGGGTAATCAGCTCAACCACACCAAATTCTGTGAATACGATGAGACTCAGCATTTTACTGAGTCTCTGCAGGGTGAATCAAGCAGAGGTTGCAGCATGAATCACTTCATTATTGCTGGAGTGTCTTGTGACATCAGTGGTGCAGTACAAGTGGATGCAAGAAAGGCTCTTGTTCACCTCAGAGCTATAAAATCTCTGTGTAGGTGATGTCATTGGACCAGATTTTTTTCCATGTTTTCTCAAGCCAGGATGCTCTGTAAGGAAGTGATATCAGTCCTGTCCTGCCAACAGCAGTGCAAAGGAGCTAAAACCATCATTGCCCTTTGTGTTGACCCTTTCATGTTAAAAGAAAGCAAAATAAATTAGGTGACCTTAAAAATATTGAATACTTGAGTGGATAATTTTAAATGATTTCTTGTTTTTATAGGAATTCATTATATTCATAAATGTTTAAATCAGTCTTCAACTAGTTGTTTTCTAAGTCCATATTGGTTGAAAAGATTGGAGTGTCGACTTTAAATAATTCATCTATTCTTGTGTTAGAATAGAATAGCAGTGTCTGCGTTGGAATATCCTACATTGTTTGCTGTGTATTAAATTTGAACTGTTTTAAAGCATCAATGAATAGCCAAAGATGCTTTCATTTTGTTAGCCAGCACATGAGATTGTTATAAAATGTAACAACAAAAATGTCTAATTGGAATGAACTTGCCCTACTCTTCAGTCCTACCAGAAAAATCTATGAGATCAGCCTCATGGGTTTTTTCTGCAAACCTTGTTTCTTTCTTGTCCCACAAAATAGTGTGTTATGGCTTGAGTTTGAAGTATAACAAACTTGAAAAATTATTAACTTGCTTTGTATGAAAACAAAACAAAAACCAGCAACCCAAAAAATGCAGACCTGAAAATATAAAATCTGAAGATGTTAATCTGGAAACAGTTTCACACGCCAGACAGCAAAATGCCCAGCTGTGCTCTTCCCGAATAAAGCTTTGCCTCGTCAGTTGGAATCTGAGAACCCTCCATTTCTAATTCTTTGTAAATAAAAACTTTGTTGTGTTCACAACAAACCGTGTGATCCCGAGGAAAATACCTAATTTGGTGGTAGTTCCCTAATTTGTTTAATGACTTCAAAGATCTCTGCAGTCAGAGCTGGAACCCTCCGCACCAGCCTCACGCTGAGCTCTGATGCCAAGTCCTGACCGAATATGTTGTGCTGTGTTACAAAAACAATTTACAGCTTTTGTGATGAAAACGCTCATCACCAGAACAGAAAGAAAACCGTCATTAAGCTGTTTGTGTGTTGGTTCTGCCTGTTGTTTCTGTTCAGAGGTGCAGGTGGACTAATTTGCAGCCATGACTGTCCTCTTGGGAACTCAATTTGCTCTTCTTATTGATTTTTTTTTTAATGGTTTAAAAAAACAAAATAAAAGGGGGGATGGCATGTTGAAGAGAGCAGGTAAAAAGCTAAAGGGGTGCATGAAATGAGTTAATGTGCAATTTAAAAATATAGATAATTTTGTTTACTAAAGTAACATGTCTATATGATGTCATTGTGTGTGGTTTTGAAAATGGTTATAATTTCTGTAATCTTCTTTTCCATTCTTTTTGTGTAGAGCTGCGTGTGTTTCCAGAGAAATTTATAGTTTGTGTCAGTAAACTTGACTTTGATCCAAGTACTTGGACAGGTGAAAATGATGTATTGGTACGTACAGAACTGTTCTGTAAATTTTTTGTTTGGTTTTTTTTTTTAATAGGGATAAGATGATTGTTTGTATATATATATATGTATTTACTCACCTATTTGTGACTGTCGTCTTGGAACCAGAAAGCCACATTAACAGTTGGGCCAGATTGTTCAAAAGGACAACCTGCAGTGAGCCTAAGGGAGAGAAAAATTGGGATTTTTGGAAGCTTTAGCTTAGAAAGGCTTATTTGTTTTATAAGGCTCAGAGATGTATTTAGAAAGCTAAATTATTTAGGTATAATATTAACACCTTGATTTAAGGATCTTTTTTTCTTCTTTGTACTTAGTCCTGGTGATATTTTACTTTCCAGGATTATAATGAAGTGGTTTGTAATGTCCATGGGTTTCTTGTATGTTTTCTTAGCACTTGTTCTGCAGAACAACTCAAGCGGATCAGTGCTGGCCCTACTGGGAGCAAAAATCCCCAAACATTTATGGAGGAAAAGGCACTGGTGTGTGGTTAAATACCATAAACAATTCTCCTTAAATATTTCATCCTGAAGGCTTTGTCAGGGTCAAAGGCTTGTGAGTGTTATGCTGCAGTTAAGTGCTGGCTGTGTCAGGAGTGCTCACATGGACCCAGGTGCTGCTCCTGTGGCTCACACTGAGGGTCACAATTACACCCTGAGCTCTGGGTGTGCTTTAGGTGTTTATCTGACATGTATTAAAGTATAGTTGACCCTTGGAAAAAAAAAAAAAGGGTTTATTCTACTCATTCAACATCATTTTTTTCTAATACCAAGCAGGGTGTTGGTATTTCTAACACTAAATGCAGATTTTATTGTCTTGATTCCTAGATTGGTACGTATCCTTCCATGCCAAAGAATCAAGCAAGTGTTTTTCACACTCCAGAAAATAATTATCTACTTGCTCTAGAAGTATTTTGCTATTTTGAAAAGTATCACTTTTTCAGTATTGTCTTGAAAACTATTTAATGCTTGACATAGAAAATTCTATCTCTGCATTTTGACTGAGAAATAATTATGGGTTTCTTTTTCTTTCTCAGCTATCTCCTATGACATAACCAATTCCCCCATTTGGTATTTTTAATCTTTCCATAAAATAAAAGCTGAGGAGTTTTCTTTAATTTCTTTCATGTGATTTTGTGTAGGAAGAAGAAGGAGAATGAAAAATCTTACATACTTTAGCTTTACTATTTCAAAATTTGATCTCAATCTACGAAAAACTCCTTGTTGTTTAAAAAATCAGTTTTAAAACTTTTATATTAAAAAAAAAAAAGAGATCTCTTAGTGGGATCATAAGCTAATCAATAATAAAGTCTGGGAGTTTGCTTTACTTGCAGATGCAATATGTGTGCACAGACCTGGCTGGGATGGTCAGTGCAGTGTGTTGGGAGGAGGGAGTAAGATAAAATTATCCCTAAGCCTCTTCCCTGATTTGAAGAACCTGATTAGTAAGATGGGAACAGACCCTCAGCAAATGTTTTGGAGGATCTGGTTGATTCTTACCACCCTTCCTTGAAGGGTTCACTCCAGACTGTTCTGTAGGTCCAGAATTCCTGCAGCATGGTAGGACCAAATTTGTAATGTACTCCTGTTTGGTACTTTGCCAAACTGGAGGAGTGTTGGATTGCCACTGAGAGGCAGTTTCAAGTTTTTGGCTCTCCAGAAGTAAAGGCAAAGGATCTGCACTTTGTGTGTGTGTGCTTTTCCCTGGGCAGTTTGCAGTGAGTGGGCTGGAGCTCCAAACTCTGCACTCCAACAGACCACCCAGAAGACCTCTCCGCTGATCCACTCCAGCCTGTTCTGTCATGGGCTAAAAATGAGGCTGTGTTTTGTTTTCTTCTGTATGTTGTTTGGGTTTGAATAATGTCGCAGTGTTGGATGCAAGTTCTTTTAAATGTTTAATCAGCTCACACCCTTGCTTTTGAAGGCCAATTCTATTCTATAAAAGCAGTTAACTATACATTAACGGGGACTTTGTCACTTTTTTGTGTTGCTGAATGTCAGTGCAGGTGACTTACTGAAGACATAACAATTATTTATATTTTTAGACTGCTTTTATGCTGTTTTATGATGTGGGTCAAGCTTTCATTCCTGAGCTGTGTTAGGCTGAGCTCAATGCTCCACTTTCCCATTACTTGAAACCAGTTTTATGTCAGCCTGAGACACTGACCACAACTGTCTTCCTTCACCTGTCTTCAGCCCTTTATTCTTTGCTTTTTCACTGCTTTTTAGGCTATTCTCTGAAACAGACTGTGCTTAAACCAGTGGATGTAGCCAGCTATGAAATGTAATTTTTGTGTCCTGCACCGTAGGAAAGATCATAATTAGATTGCTTTTGAGATATTCACAAGCACAAACCTCAGCATCAGTTGCTGAGAGAAGCAGTTTGAATCCTTCTGTGATGCCTCCCGTAAGACTAAGGTTCAGGTGGATTAGACAGTCTCTGTCAAATTAGCTTTAAGCATAAACTAATAAAATATGTGAGAGCACTTCTAAGGAGCAGAGCTGAAATAAAGTCGAAGAAAATCTATTGATATGTAATTTTCCAGAATCTATTTATAAATGGGCGTATCTGGGGTTATATTTAAAAATCAGACTGCAGGCAGTAATAAGCAATTCTCTATTAAAGAAACAATATGGCAAGTTATTGAAATTACATAAGCAAATTGGAAGTCTCAAGGAAAAGATGGAAGAATAGGCTGGCTGATTAATGCTGGGTTTAAACATAAACCCATTGTTACCTGTTTTACCAAACTGTGCTTGTAATCTTAAATAGTTTTATCTTGAGAAAGAAGACAGTTTTGGGAACATGGCACAAGAGGAAACCCAGGGAAATATATAAGAGCTCTGGAGAGTTTAGTCATCTTTGTCAATGACGACATTTTCTCGAGGATTATTATGTAGAGAGCTAAAATGGAAAATTGGAAATGAGTTATCTGGAGAAACAGTGGAAATGGAAATGGGTGGAATGGCTTATGAGCATTTGAAAATGTGCTAACAATGGAGTATTCATTGATAACCACATTGGCTTTATAGCAGAATCTATGAGAGGAAGCACTAAAGGGAAAGTATGAAGGAGGTTAAGCTAAAGATGAGATGAAATGGAAATTTGAAATTACCATTCATGTGAAATCAGAAAAGAAAGGGGGGAGTAGGAGATCCTGTCTTTATTAAAGAGATCTCGATGTTTCCACTGAGCCTTGTTAAGTTGCAGAGAATATTATACAAAAATAAAGGTTCTTTTCCAACAGAATATTACTCTTAAAAAAACCAAACCAAACAAAAAACCCCACATAGGTACACAAGGAACAGAAAATTGCTAAAGATGTGCCCAATGCCTTTTAAATCCCCAGCAGAGAAATAAAAGAAAAATAAAAGAGAAAATGTTCTTCATAGATGTCTGATTTTATAAATGGTGTCATTGTAATGTACTTCAGGAGCATTAGACAATTCTCTTTCTTAAAACTTTTAAGAGCGTAAATGACAGGATTTTCTTGGGTTTTGTTTATGCTGGGAAGAGGCTTCTGGTTCTTTCATGAAAACATGAACTCTTAAATGTAATTAACAGGAGACTTGTAACACTGGAGTTTATGCTGCTGGAATAGTGTGTCTATTGGAAGGTAAAATGAAAGCTCTTTTTCAAATAGCAGCAATTTGTAAAGATTAGTACAAGACTTTATGTGGAATTTAGTTATCTTAAATACTTTAAAGACTTATTGTGAAGTGATATCAGATTGGGTAGGGGAAGAAGGAAATGCTGTGCAATAGAATTGCACAATTCACACTGGAAGTACTAATCTGGGCATGGAACTGTGTGTGTGTGTCTCTAAAATATCACAGTGAAGCTGCTGTAATGGTGGGCTACTACTGAAAAGGTCAGTCCACATCCCCTCTAGTTCCAGCTCCATATTCCTTTCCTTCCTGGTTACAATGGACCAAGTGACTCTTCAGTGGAGAATGAATTAGTTCATTGACTGGATCTAGCAGAAAATTATTTATTTGTGAAGTTCCTCTGGTTTTTATTGGAGGATTAGTTTTCCATCTTGTCACTTCAGTGAACCAACTCATCCTGTACCCACACAGCTGCCAATTGTGATGCAAAAAAAAGTTGGAGGAGCACACGGGGAGGATTTGGGTGAGGGGAGCAGGACCATCCCTTTAGGTAGCAGCTGATAGTCACCCTGGTTTGGAAGAAACATCCACAACACACATTAATGTTACACTTCTTGTAGTATTTGTCTTGTTGCTGGTCTTTTTATGTCATTATCCTTTTAACTTTTATAAGTGTTTCCTTGTGATTTCAGATAATATTCTGAGTTCTTTTCAGTCATTATAGGAAACAGAGGAAAACAGTATTAAGCTGTAGTTTGGTAACTATAAACAGGGTTCATTCCTTTTTTTGAGAAGGTAGAGAGGGGAAACTGCAGACTAATGAACTCTACCCAAATACCACAGAGTGGAACAGGCAAAGAATTGGTTTGGTGAGTTTTCACTTTTGACACTTCAAGCTTCTGTCATGTTTTTTTTTACTCATCCCTCATGTTCTGCTCAAGCTGCTGCAAGACTGATGATAGTGAAACATGCAGTCCCTCCTGCCTTCTCTCTGCTTCCCCAGGCATTCTTGTCCTCAGTGTCTGTCAGCACTGGCAGGTGTGGGGAAACAGGTTAATAGGTTCATTCAATAATCCCTCTGAAAACAAGGGGAGTTTTGTTTGGGTTTTTTGTTGTTGTTTGCCTGGCTCGCTTTCAGCCGGTCCCTGCGGTGTTGATCCCTTCGGTGTTGATTTTTGGCAGGACCACGTGTTGGGTAAGGATGAGACTTCCCTTTCACTGTCAGTGTGGCTTTAAATTATCTTGAATCACCAGGCTGCTCTCTTTGAGAAACTGCATCTCAAAGTAATGATCCTGAACTCTTCCACTGGCTCATAAAGAAGCTACAGCAGCTTTACAGTATTCCCTTTTGTCCCAGCTGTCTGCCTCTCCTTGGAGATTACCACTCCTACAGCAGGCTTTGCCAAAAGGGCTGTGTGCTTGCATCTCATCTTGCTGTGTATCACAGTCCTGTGGATTCAAGCACACCAAACTTCCCTGGATTTTAAGCTGGTGCACTGAATTCAGGTGGGAGTAGCTGGGGCATGTGTGTGCTCCCTCTGCCAACTGTGCAGTGGGGCAGGAACCTCCTGCAGAAGGGGAGGGAGGATACCTGAGAGTGGTGATGCTGTGAATTGCCTCAGTGAGATTTGTCTGAACTTGCCTGAGTTTCTTCTTATAGCTTCCAAGCTGATGTGTTTTCTGCATGGCAGAAGTCTAAGGGCTGTCTGCTGTTTGCTGTGTTAATGATCCAGAGAAGTGGACAGATGATGGAATGAAATCTGACACAATTATTTCAATTAGCCAAGGCTGGAGAAGGCTGTGGAGAGTTTCAGAGAAACCTCCCAGAGCTGGGTAGAGGGGCATTAGGGCTGTAAATGAAAATCATCTGTTGATAAATGCACAGTATTCTTACTGAAAAGAGCAATTGCAGTGCTCAACAACTGCTGAGTGAATTAACTGTGTGATCATGGGGAAAAAGGCCAAGATATTGCTGCAAGGAACTGATTTGAAAACCTTTGTTCTGTAGCATTATTTATTGGAAAAGCAGACAGAATATTAGTGTATATATGGAATGAAATAAAAAGTAATACTCATTGTCTTAAGGCCAACAAGTAAGGGGAATACATCTTCAATAAAAGATTATGTACCTCATTATGCAAAATCCAGGTGAAGGAGAGCAGGAATACAGATGGTCCCTGTAGCTGCAGTATAAAAGATTAAGCGCATAAAATGATTTCCATATGAAGCAATCTTCAAAAAGCAGGGACAAATTGAGTAATCTTTGCCTGATTTTGGTAGTTGCTTCTTATATGAGTGCTCCAGTTGATTTAAATGCAACTACTTAGCTGCGTTCACAAGACCTCATTTGTCAAAGCCTTGTGGTTATTTAAGATATTATCATCTGTCATCATCCTTCCACCTCCCTCATTTTCCTCCCCCCTCTCAGTCTCTTGCTGTCACGGCTTTAAGCTGGTGGTTCATGTGGATTTGAGCTGATTCTGTGCTTTGCACTGAGTGATGCTCCTTCCCCTGCAGACTTGGAGAGGACAGAGGGGCAGGGGCAAGGCTGGCAGGGATCGTGTTTAAAGCTGCAGTGAGCTAAAGGTTTTATTTAGTTGTACTGCATCTGCAAGATTGTGATGGCTGTAGGACTTGAAAAGGTTTAAAATACTTCAGGCTTTGATAATAATTCATTATATTCCTGTTGAACAAAGAATAATTTTAGAGAATTTTTTTTTAAATTGTTTTAAAGAGCAATCTGTTCCTCAGCCTTCAGCAGAAACCTCTTAGAACTAAGAGGAAGGTCATAACTTGACTGACCAGGAAGCTGAAATATATGGTGGTAAAGTTTATGGCAGGATTTTTGAACATTTGTAGTGATTTAAGTTATTTTTTAGGGACAGATCACCAGTGTGAGATCAGAAATCTTGAGGGTCTTGGGGGTAGTGATGGTAGTGGTATTTGTTTTGGAAACCAAGTTAAAACATTAAATTATTGAACATTATTTGTCTCCTGAGCTGTGCAGTTCTGCCTGTTTTATCTATTTTGCTTCTGCATAACCAGCAAGATCAAGAGCATTAGTTATTCATTCCAAGACCTGTGTTATTGCACACTGTCATCGCATAAAAAGAATATTTGTTTTTAAAATTTATACATTTTTTCCATTTTTTTTTTCTGTAAGTAATGAAGTTTGAAGTATATGAATCATGTTCCTGTGTACATCATGTACTCTAGGTAGTATTCTTATATGTCATAGAACCCTTATGTCATAGAACCCTTGCTATATCTGGAAAGGTAAATGCAAAGTTTAATTCAGTTAAGTTGCCTGCCTATGAGACATTGATTTTCTTTTAAAAAAATAAAATTGCACCATTAATATGCTTTAGATTTTTCTTCAGTGTCATTGAGAGAAGTTATTTTGGTTGAAAAGCTGTTGTCTGTTCCTCCATTTCTTATCAGTGGACACTTTCTCTGAAGATAGAATCTGAGTCTTGTAGCATCAGCATATAAAATCAGAATGATTAATAGCTCAATTACTTAACATTAATTTTAGCACTTCTTGCCTTCAAGCAAATGCACACAGCATGTGTCACGTGCTCCTTGGTATGTAAATAAATCGGTTGTTTCGGGAGCACCTTCTGTGCCTTTAGAAAGTGGGATGGGTGTATTTGCTCCTCTGTGATACAGATAGGTCTGATTTTTTAAAAAGGCCCCCCTGCAGCTTTAGGTTTTGTGGAGTATCAGATTTTGTTTGTTCTACGCCATTTACAGCAGGAATTTTTCTATTTTCCATTCTCTAGCAACTGCTCAAATGGAAATCTAGAGAACTCTGAATTTCTTGCATTCAGGATAGTGTGGGATTCCTGCTGTATGTAATATACAATTAAAATCTGAACCAAATACTTCAAAAGGAAGGAGGCGTTTTCCTCATAGAAGTCACATGCTTTGAGCTAATCTGATGATGCTTTGGGGACCTTTGGAATGTTTGGAGTTGCCAGGACTTATGTATCGAGTGAGAAACTTGGGTTCACACCTTGTAGCTTGAGAAAGTGGAATTTGTATCACAGGGACTTGTAACAGATGGGGCCAACCCTTGGACTAAACAGTGCAGACAAGCAAATACTTAATTAAAATGAAATCTGGTAGTAGATAATGAGGACTGCATGGATCCAGGAGTTTGATTTTGCTTTCTATGCTAGGCCATGGGTAAGTTGAATAGTTCTGCTCCTCCAGAGAAATGCAGTTTGCTCTGCTTGTTACATTCTTTTCTAGATTGAAATTGGAGAATTTTTGAAAACCACCAGCATTCCTTAAAAATACCTATTTCAAAGGAAAAAACTAAGTACTCCAGTGTGTAACATGGAATGATCCTTCATGGTTTTTACTGGAACTTACTGACATTTAGAGCAGGACAGTCAACTTTAAAATGCAGAGCAATATTCCGCAAGTCCGATCAAAGAACTGGATTTCAGGTTCGAAATAGGATCCATTTCTGTACTTGGAAAACTTGTGTGAATGTTTTATGATGTGGTTGGAGTTCATCTGCCAGGACAGATGCATCACTACATTGGAAATGCAAAAAATTTGCATTGTGAAACTGTGGGAAGCTTTTCCTTCATGTGGGATGGGAGAGGGCAGGAGACGAGACCCAAAGTCCTGTCTCTGTCACTTTTTTATCAGTTAGATTAGAGTATCTGATTCATCCTTCGCTCACAAGCCTCCTCACTTGCTTTAGGAGCCCTTTTTTGCTTATCAGATTGGCAGGAGTCCTGTCTGACCTCTCTGATCTGCCAGTCATCTGTTAGGACACCTCTGAAACCTAAAGGTTATCTTTGATGGGTGAGCTCTGGGTATGGCTTAGAGTGGCATTAAAGAAATCATGCAATTGCCAGCTTACATAAAGCTCCCCTAAATAAGGGTTTCTGTCTTATTGATTTCACTAATTTTAGTTTTACTGTGTGTGCCTGGGATAATACTTCAGTTCATAGTTTTGTCTACATTGTTACATTTATAGTCCCCTCCCATTTGCCACTCTGATAGAAAATTTGATTTCTTGAACCCATTGATGTTTTCTACCAAATACTTTTGATGAGCTACATTGATAAATGAATTTTAAAAACAGTGTAGTTTGGTTTTGGTGGTTTTTTTGGTTAATCAGACATTAAATGTATTTATCCCTTCGTGTTACTTCATTGGTACAGAAGTATGTGCCACTGAGAAGAGTAAGAGACAACTAGAAAGTATAACACCAAATGAGAAGGCAGGAAAGGAGGGCAGCATTGTTCAGTTTGGAAGGTTTTCTTTCAACTCAGCCTTAGACTGGAAAAAAAAATAATCAGTATTTGTGTGAGTTTATTGTCAGGCTGAAAAGGCCAAAACCTTTCACTCTTCTTCAGGGTAATGAGCTGTGAGGGTTCCTCACAAGTGCCCATCCATGAGGAGTTCTTTAACACGTATTTGATGCTGAATTCAACTGCCCTGGAGAGAGATGACAGTGACCCCTTTTACATTTTTGAGAATTTCTTTTTCAATGTGAGTGAGTAGTAAGTTGAGTGAGATAGCCAAAAAAAAAAAAAAAAGAAAAAGAATTTTCAATTTGATAAACCGTAAATGAAGTATGTTGTGTGCCTAACAGACGTGTTTCTCTCTAGGTCTTGACACAGGTTTTTTCCTCCCAGAGTTCTCTTTGGATAAGTACTAAGGATTTTAAAAATCAGGTTTGGGGAGGCCAGTGTTATGAGCAGGATGGCTGGTAAGACTTGGTCAGCTTCACTTCTGCAGGCCCTTCTCTGCCGAGTTTTAGTGACAAAAAGGAGTGAGCTTACCCCGGGGTTTTAAGAGCACATATTTCTAATAGAACTTGGCAGTTCAAGGGCTAGAGAAGCATTTTAATCTTTTGTGCCCACCCAGTCTCTATACAAATGTAAATATGTCTGTCTTTAACAATTTGCCAAGAAATGTGGTTTTAATTTGTTAGCAGCAATCCCACTCCCTGCAGCTCTTTCAGAGTCGAGTCGCAAGTCTGGCGGTGCTTTGACGTTTTTCTCTGTCATGGTGTCATTGTTTATATGATGTCTGCTTCTGCTGTCCTCCCTTTTATGCCTGGAATATTTTTCTTTAATTATTTCACTGCCTAAAAGGAATTTGGGATTACTAGACAGGATGAGAGCAGATTAGCTTTTTTTTGTTTCTTTAACAAGTCCTGAAGTTCCCATAGGAAATAAACAGTATTCCCAAAACAGAGAGAGATTTTTTTCTTCTTTTAATTAACTAAAATTATTAAGTCTAATAAAGAAAATAAAGGAAGTATCACCAATAATGGCTGAGTGTCTTAGTAGTATATGGAGTGCCCATTGTTGTTATTTATGACTCTCTCTGCCTTCTATTGTGGACTTATTCCAGCCTTAGGGAGTTTACATCACTCCTAATAGCAAAAGGCTCTCTGGTTCCCACAGAGTCTTTCAAAGACTGACTCATATGCCTTATGTTAATTGTTCAGCTCTCAAAATACAGCACTTACAGGGTGTGGTTCCGAGGGGAAAATCTACTGTACTTAGAGGGCATGTTCAGAAGTGTTTCACATATAAATCATTTTGATTTTTAATTTTTTTTGATGCCTTAACCCTTTTCTGTCACCGCTTTGTGCGATAAGTTATTTGAAAGCAAAACAAAAGGTTGATGATAGCATGGTGAGGGAATGTGTTAGTCCTTCACCTCTGGAGTGTTAACTCCAACCTAACATAACTCACAGGGGACATGAATTGGTCACCTTTACCTGTCTCCAGGGTCTGCTCTTCCCACTCTGCTTCAGATCAGATACAAGTTAGAACTGAGGTTTGTTGCTGATCTGCAGGAGTGAGTGTGGACAGGAATTACCCCCAGTTCTCCCCTGGGTTTTGTAGCAAGTGCTGCTTTCCACATGTACAAGATTTCCCTTAGTGGGCTGGGGATCCTGGCACAGTTGGCTGTGTTGAGGACTGAAGAAGGTTTAACAGAATTCACCTTACAGCAGAAACTCAAATGCTTCTGCCTGGACTCCTGCTCCCTGGCCAAGTGTCAGTGCTCTCCAGCTGCTTTGATGCAGAAGGATTGTGCAAGAGCCTTCAGTCCAAGTTGTGTGACTGTTACTGGAAATCAGAATAGTTTCTCCAGGCTTTGCAGTCTGTCTTAAAATTAGCAAAACTCTTGAGTATCTTAATAATATTCCAGTCTTTAATAGTTTACAAAGTACAAAATGTATTTAGTCAAATTAGGGGAATCTACCTGTAACAAGAATAGAAGCAGCAATTAATGCCTCAGATTAAACTAGTTAAGCTTGATTTCTGGGGTTGAAATCACGTTGCAGGTAAGTCCCATATGTTTTCTGCCTGCTGTAAACACACTCCTTGCACCATTAGTGGACAGCACTTGATGCAGCTCTCTACACTCACACACATTTTTGTGATTTGCCTCTGAAAGGAGCCTCGGAACAGCTGTAGTTTTAAGTGCCGAAATGGCTTTATTTCTTTGCCTGACTACCCTCCTGTTTACAAAACAGAAAGCTGTTTTCACTGGCTATTTCTTCTGGAAAGAGCATGGAGGTTTCCCCCATCTCCTTTAAAACAGAAATAAAAATGAGCAGGGCTTAATCTCCCCTAAGTGACAGGTTCCTTGAGGCGTTTTCCAGGCAGGAGTGGTGTACAGGCTTTGGCTTTGTTCCTCCACAGGTTCTTCCATACCACCTGGTTCCAGTGTGTTCTCTTCATGGCACAGAGCAAGGAATGGGCTAAATAAGCCCTCCCTGTGTTTGCTGAGCCCCTGTCAGAGGCTGCCTCGTTCAGGCTGATGGAGAAAAGTGCTGTCAAAACCAAGGAGATGCGCAAAGCCTCTTCTTGCCTTTACCACTTTTTTTTCCTCTCCTCCATAGCCTGGGAGATAAAACTTTTTTGGAGTTAATAGTGAAGTCAGCAAATGGCCCTTCTCTGATGGAGATTGTTTCATTGTGAAAGGAAATGCTCACAGCTTGAAGAAAAAGAGCATTTTCCTTCCCTCCCGGTCGCCCCAACCTCATATTATGTAAAACCATGGTGCTGCTGTTAGCTGAGACCAGAAAGAATTCCCCTGTTGTCCTGTAGTAGCCAACCACTACAATCTGGGAGTTTAAATGTTAGAATTAAAAGGTTTAACCCTTGCCTTCTTCAGGGAGCGAATACCACTCTGTATGTTTTTCCTAAGTATGGAAAGCTCTGGGAATTCCTCGGAGAATAAGCGTAGAGACCACTGCGCCAGTCAGTCTCTTCAGAAAAAACACTGACTGACAAACATGCTCCTGTCTGCAAGAGAGATTCCTGGCATTTGTCACAGTTTGAGCCACAAAGATGTCAAATATTTGCCAGCAGTTTCCTCAGGCTGGTTTGGAAAGCTCCGTCCTTTACATTGCAGTTCTGTTTGTTTGTGGTGTATTTTAGCATATGAAATATGTTGGTCGGGAGTCTGAAAGGGGAGGGAGCTGACTAGACTCCCAAATATTAAAAGATTAAAAATAATTGTTTCTCTTAGACTGCTCAGATCAAAATAATAAAGAACAGCTGTAAGTCTTAGTATTAGAAGTGGAGTTTTCTGTTGAATAATCATAGCTTGATGTGTCATGTTTTAAACCTGTGTTTTCTTTTGGAGCAGAAAGAAGAACTTTCCAGTGGGACATCTGAATATTTTACTGAATCTGCTGAGAACAAGGAGCTTAAGATCAGTCTGAATGAACAAATAAAGCAAGACATCCTGAAAAGAATGTATGTCACTATTCTTTCTAAGCTTTTGAATTTATAATGGGTAAAATTTGGGTTGGTAGGATCTAGCTTATGTAATAAAATTTCAAATAATACAAACTGTTTTACAAAAGGTGGTTTTAAATTACCAAGAGACTACTACTCTAGTGGGGATAAGCACATAAAATGATTGTTGCAGTTTTTTACAGCATGGAGAAAGTTCTTACAACCCACATAGATATCTCACATAGCGCTGGGCAGAATCAAAACAGGCTGTTTTTTAACTTGAATGAAGCTCTGAGCCAAAATAAATATGTGATGCTTGAATCTGGTGAAAAACACTTTGCAGATATATTGTTTTGTTCATTTTGAGAAACTGGACCACTGGTCACAGTTAAAGTGACATTTTTAGACTCAAAATGCAGCCTCAGTACTTGGGCTTAAAGTTGATCTTATGACCTGTGTGAAATCTGGGTTTGTAGGTAACACACTGCCAAGGGGTGCTTATGTACTGACACTCCATCAGGTCCCTTGTGATCCCATTTTCCTGTATAATTCCTTTTAGAATATCATCTACTTGCATTAACTAAGTCCTTCCCAGATGAGCGAGCTTGATACTAGATGAGTAGTGGTTAACTCCGAAGTAAAGCTTTGAAATGTCCTGGGAAAAATTCCAGAGGAACATTCTAAAATAGAGATTAGAAGCTCTCACACAGAGACACACTCACTGCCTCTCCCTGCCAGCCCCCTCTGTCCTGTAGCTATACATTATGCATGTGGATATATGGGAATGGTTTGGAATCATTTAGGCACTTATGAAATGCTGTTTTATCAAGCCAGTTCAGAAAGGAATTCAATATACTTATACTGTGTTGACCTTTAACATCTGTAATGAATCCAGTTCTGCCTCTTGGAATAGAATGTGAACTAACTCACTCCTTCATGGCTTAGTCATTAATAAATAGGGTTCTCCCCTAGTGCAGTGGAAAATCAGATGGATAACACTTGATATTATGCACACCAGACAAACATTGCTGCTTGTCAAGATGATATACAGGGATTTTTCCCATGTTCAGAAAGAGGGTGACCCTAGTGGTGTTCCAGGGTTTGGAAGAAGGGCAAATTGAGGCAGCAAAGGTGTTTTTTTTTTTTTTATTTAAAAAACAAAATTCCTTTTTATTGCAGTGTGAAAAGGACGAAAACAAGGAAGAGTAGTACAAGCCAACCTCAAATCAGCAAGGGCTCCAAGAAAGTGTATCTTGGCTCGGTGGACTCACAGGCAGAGAACAGAAAGAGCGACTGTCAAACTGCTCTCAGTCCTCGCTCTGATGTGAAACGTCGCAGTCCAGGCCTGCTGAAGGACTGCACAAATACAGCTGGGAGCAGCTTGGAGCTTCCTGTTTTAGAGCTGGAAAATTATGTTAATCAGAGACAGGCAGATGATGTTAGCAGCCAGCAAAAACCTCACGCTCTGGAGTGGTTGGAGTCGAGTCTTCTAAGTGAGAACCCTCCTTGCAGCTCTGAGTCAGCACTGCTGGGTCCAAAACAAAGTCAAAAAGTGACCAAAACACAGGCTCAACTAAAGAGCTGTGGTTCAGAGGAGAAGTTAGAGCAATGCAAAAAAGTGTCCTCTGAAGGGACTCCTTTAATTTCTGTCCATCCAGAAATGAGTAAGTGCAATGCTGATTGCTTGGGTCCGTTCCTGGGGGAGAAACCCCCCCGTAATTCCAGGTTATTTTCTCAGCAAGACAGGGCAAAGACTGCAGCTGACAAGCAATCATTGACTTGGACAAAAGAACCCTCTCAGCCTCTTTCTGTGAGGAACAGTAGAGTGCAGACAAGCCAAAATGAGCCAAGCACAGCCACTGAGGGATTGCCTGCAATGCCATCACTGAGTCTAGAACTGCAAGCTGTGTCTTCAGAGAAGCTTCCCCAAAAAAGAAAAAAAGAAGCTGAAAATGGTCTCAGGAAGTTAAAACTTCGAAGGCTTAAGAAGTCATAAAATCTGGAGTCACCCAAATCTGTGTGTAAGCAAAAAGTAGGAAGCAATTCAAAATTATGGAAAATCATAAAAATACGAAATCAAAAATCAAAATTAGAGAAGATATTTTAAGAAATTTTAGTTAACTAAGTATGTTAGTCATTTGGAACCATAATGAGGATAATCCTTTGAAGTCTTTACAAATTAGATATTAATATTGCATGAACCAGTGTCATATTTATAGAAAGAAAAATCTCAATATTTACTAAGCAACATTTTAGTTCTGGGTATGCTTCAGTGCAATTAAAAAGTCATATCAGCTGATGACAGCAAAATAAAACCCCTTTTCTGGTCTGTTAGCAGCTGCAGTTATTCATTGCTTTGCTTGTTTCTGAACACATAGTTTATTTTACTAAAAATTAATCCTTTGTACTAGAAAGTTCATGGTTTATTCACATGATCTTTACATCAATAAGGCAAACTGAGCTTATTTCAAATAAATCTTTAACCAGAATTAATAGCTGATAATTTGAGGCCCACCTTTTCAGCCAGGTTTCAAAATAACTGCAGTTTTCTGCTTATGCAGTTTTGATATGAACATTTATTTCTAGCCCACATTGTGAGTACAAGTGATCATGCATTCAGTCTTTGGAAAAATGAAGGTTGGATTTATGTATTTAGACTTATATAGTTACACCTGGGGGTGCAAACATTGCTCTGGAGTGAAGTTCAGACATAAACATGTGGACATGCATTTATTTTTCAAAATCAGGCCCTGCTTGTGTGCAAGGACGACATTGTGGTTTTCATGTGTTAGTGATACCCCAGTTAGTCCTTACTTTAAGGTAGAGGTCATTTTTCATTCCACGGTGCCTTTTCATGCTGCTTTTTAAATTTATATGCTAATGAGCTAAGGAAACATAACTTTATTTCATGTCTGTCTTTTATAAATGTGTAAAATAAATTTATGAGCAATTTTCTTTCATGATTCTCTTAAAATCAGTGTGACCATGGACACTGAATCAGCAGTGCCCTGGTAGTCAGGAGGGGCAACCATGTCCTGGGGGGCATCAGACAAAGCATCACCGGGCAAGGAGGGGATTGTCCTGCTCTGCTCTGCACTGGGGTGGCCTCACCTTGAATATTGTGCCAGTTTTGGGCGCCACAATATAAAAAGATATTAAGCTATTAGAGAGTGTCCAAAGGAGGGTCATGACGATGGTGAAGGACCTTGAGGGGAAGTCGTGTGGGGGCGGCTGAGGGCACTTGGAGAAGAGGAGATGAGGGGAGACCTCACTGCAGTTACAACGTCCTTGTGAGGGAAGAGGAGGGACAGGCACCGATCTCTGCTCTGTGGGGACCAGGGACAGGACCTGAAACCCTATCAGGGGAGGTTTAGGATGGGTATTAAGAAAAGGTTCTTCCCCCAGAGGGTGGTTGGGCACTGGAACAGGCTCCCCCGAGAAGTGGTTGTGGGTCCCTGTCTGAGTTCAAGAAGCATTTGGACAATGCTCTCAGGCACAGAGTGGGATTCTTGGGGCTGTCTTTGATGATCCTTGTGGATCCCTTCCCACTCAGCATATTCTACGATTCTGTGATTTTATCTGAAGCAATTTAGAAAAATCTCACTGACATTTCCTTAGGACTGTGGATATCCTCATTGGGGTTAAGAAGATGATTCACATCCATGAGCATTAGAGCTGGTGGTGTAACACTGGTCCTGATGAGAGCTGGCAGCTCGGCAGTTGACAGCAAGGCACTGTTGATTGTACAGCTTCCTTCTACAAGAAATAATGTCTGCTCTTGCTGTAAAGAGAGAAAGATTCTGCATGTCTCTAGAGGATGTGTTCTCTTTTTTCTTTCAGCCGTTTGTGTGATGTTTCTTGGTGCTTTGCAGTCAGGTTGCTAATCCTTACCCAGCTTCAGGCTCTGCTAAGAGATCTTTCCTAGTAACAGCAAACCCAAGGCTGCCAAAAAACCTGGTTTGGAGGAAGAAGAGCTTGAGGTATGTTACTGTTGTCTTTTTTATGGGCTGGAGATACTGGGCCAGGAGGGGAGTAAAAAGCATCTTTTTGATGGACTTGAGAAAAGTATAAGGACATTTAATGAAGTATTTATCAGAAAAATAAGAGTAATTTAAATAGTTTGATAGTTTATATTAAGGTTTTAGCATAGATAACTCAAGTGTCAGAAACCAGAGGGCAACCACATATAGTTTTTATCATCCCATAATGTTATTAAATGTGGTTTAACCTTATAATTACAATTTATTTGTAATCTTAACTGGATAAGATACCTGCCCGCACCCTTACGAAGGAATGCCATACATTACAGGGGGTTTGGATACATCAAACTCTCTCTCAGTGCTAAGTTTCATCATTCCTGCTTGCCCTCACTGGCTCATTGGGTTCGAGGCTCTTTGGAGCTGTGTATTTAGAGCTTCATTACTTAAAAAGTTCATATCTTGGATCCTCTCAGAAATTGAGTTATTCAGGGAGAAAGCTTTGAATCAATGGTCATTTCTGGATTTTAGGTGGTGTTGCTGCTCAAAACTGTTGTTTCTGTTGTCTGTGCAACAGGACTTTTGTAACAGCCTCCCTTTTGCAAACCTGGTGGGTGCTTAGGGTGGTGCTGGGACACTCAGGCTGTGTCATTGTCATGTCTGTTATCGCTCTATTTTAAGCCCAGGGTCTCTTCTCAGACTTCACTTTTTCTTTATCAGCTGCACCCCGAGGACTGGCAGAGGTGTGGTCTGACATGCTCTTAAACCACAAACCTGATTTCCTAAATCAGATTTAGGGGGGAAAAAAGAAGCTGGAAACTGAGCTGTTTCCAAATCTTGGCTGTGGCTTTCTATCACCAGTTTGCTTCTGAGCAGCATGAGCAAACCTTTCTGTTAAAAGTAAGGAATGTTTAAGGCTCTGTTCTGTTCTGAAACTGCCACTGAAGCACAGAAACAGTATCTTTGGTTCAGTTTTTTCTCTCAAACCAGCCAGCTTTGGTGGGTTTTTATTTTTGATGAATCATCTGGTTCATTTGGTCTGTGCTCTTTGCTGATAGTGAAACAGCCCTTTCCTAGAGAAACACTTTCTATGGGTGCAGACGATTGTTTCCATTATTCTTTACATCAAAGGAGTTAAAAATATTTGTTTAGTGAACTTTTGTGTTTAAACACACATCAAAAGCTAGACCAGCCTTCTACGTAATCATTTATAAAGAGGAAGCAGCTGATGTAAAATCTCCCTTGCCCAGTGTTGATCCATAGGAAGGTTTAAAGCATCCCAAGAGTTATTATGAGCACTAAGCTTTGTGTTTATTCTGGTGTTACCTGCCAGGTAGGAACCCGAACTTTCCTTGGTGCAGAAGGTTTTGTCCAAATGAGATGTTTAGGAGCCATTTATTTGGTCAGGGAGTTCCTTCTCCCTTGCCTTGGCTGAGATTTAATTGACATTTTTATCCCATTGGCTTTTGACTGGAAAATGGATTCTTTCTAAAGAAAAAAATAACCGAGGAAATATTTTTCTGTTTGCAGTGGGAATAAGAAAGATGTAAAATATAGACTTTCCCAGATTGCATGTTATGAGTAGTTATCTCCTGGCTGTATCAGTACCAGTGAGAGGTTTTGTTCTGTATTAAACAGGCTGCAGCAAAGAGAGGCAATAACGCCAAGTCTCTTTGCCAGCAGTGGGAAGTGTGGGTTGGCCTCAGAAATTAGCTTTAATAAAAGGCACTCCTCACTTCTCTGCTTTGTGCTTTTTTTTCTTCTCTAATGAGCACTAACTGGCTTCCCCTCACCTGTGTGAAGGAGAAGATGTGGGCTGGGGGAGCAGCAGCACAGGAGCCTTTCATCAGAGGGATATCAAAGCAGCTGAACCTGGAGGGAGGAGCATGTGCTTATCCTGATGGCTGGGGTAGCACTGAGGGAAGTTTTCCAAGGTAAAGCCAGCTGGTTAAGGAACTTGTACTGCAAATTCTTGAGTCAATGCATTCAAGTGTTTCTGTCCACCTTTTTTCCCCCAGATAATTAAAATGGAACCTGATAGTGTGTGGCCTTGTCCTTTCCACAGTGGCAATAAGGTGACGTTTTTAGATGGGGACTCTTTGTTTGGTTTATGCTGAGAAATCCTGAAAGAGTTGTGGAAATGATGTAGTGTCACAGGGCATGTCAGCTGTAACCTGGAAATTGCCCAGGGAATTAACCACAACTGTCCTACCTTCTTTACTATCCACATAAATTATTCCAGAGCTGGGGATCTGTTCCTGTGGGAGCTGAAAGCGCACCTTGTGTGAGTGAGGATTTCGGTGATTTGTTCCCATTCTGTCCAAGTTAAATCCTTTTAGTACAGTAGTAGGAATTGGTGCTCTAGAGCTCCATAACTGCTTTACTTGCTGCCACCATAATTATCTTTTTTATTTATGCATCAGATCTTTAAAGAAAAGTGTCTTAAGCTCTCATTCTAGAGCTGGGCATGCCCCTTTTTAATATTAATATGATCTCACAGCTCTGGAATAAAAGGAATAGAGATTTATTTCTCCACCCTGTAGAGGAACTGGTTGAAACAATTTGCACATCACAGGGAAGGTGCTCACTGGCAGATCTGGGTTGGAGCTCTGGTCTGATGCCCATGTCTGATCCCACATGGCTCTGCTGCTGCCCCAGTGCTGGGGAAGCAGCTGCTGAACCATTCACATCCTGCACCCCTTTCCTCCTCCTCTCCCCCACAAATTGGTATTAATCATTGCATGGTTATTTTACTGTTTTCCCCTCTTTTGGGAGCAATCACTGACCTTTGCAGACAAACTCTGTGTGCACTGGCAAACAATAATCACGGTGGCCACTGAAAAAAGGGGAAGCCAAAAAGATCTTAAATATACTTAAATATTCTTGCTTCCTTTTGGAGGAGAGGGGGAGGTTACGCAATCAATTCCATCTTCTGGGGCGGAAAAGGCTGAATTTGGTACTTCCCTTGTCAGAACTTCTCATCTTTGCATGCACTCCCAAAAACATGAAGGCTCTGCCTTGTGACTCTGCAGATGGCAGGAGCAGCGCTCTGGGCCCCGGAGAGCCGGGGAGGCAGGGCTGGATTCAGCCTTAGGGCTGGGGATAGGGAACAGAGTCAGGAATCCTGAAGGATCCAACAAGAGCATAACCTTGTACCTTTTCTAGCTTGGCAGGGAGCCGGTTAATAACCTGAACTCTTGGTGTGCAGGTGCTGTGTCTGTGGAAGGGAAAATGGCTTCATCAGTGCCATGGCTTGAAGGTGCAGGGCTCGTGTTTGGGGCCCAAACTAGTTCACATTTGAGGCTTCAGGTGTCCCAGTGCTCTTGGCTGCCCTTGGCTCCTGTTAGTAGTGCAGAGGGAGCCGTTCCCAAGGCTGGTGTTCCCCTGGTGACAGGAATATATTGGCATTCAGGCTGATGTAACATGCACCATCAGCACCTTTCCCAGTTACCTCTACGTAAGACAGGCCCTTTCCATGCGGAGGTGCAGAGCTTTGATGTGGCCGTGCTTGAGCTGAACCAAACCCAGATCTGGCACATCCAATTAGCTGTAGGTAGAGCAAAGCTGAGAGTGCTAAGGGGTGTAATTTTATTTTATTTAATTTATTTTATTTTAGTGCCTGTGTTTAACTGGCAGCTCAGGAAAGATGTATTTTTCAGTCCTTAGATGAAGAAGAGTTCAAAGAACAAACACACAGTAGCACTGGGAAATTTCTCCTGACTAGACAGAATGTGTCTTCCCTGAGTAGTAAAGTATGAACTGGCAAAGAATGATTTCCACAAAAATAAATGTGCCTTGGTATTCTAACGGGGAAGCCTTAAACTTCATGTTTCTATTTATTTTCATGGCAACGGAAACCACTTCCTAGACCAGCCCCCAGTGTGGTGGTGGATCTGGCCTTTGGAGGATTGGTTTTGTTTTACATTCACCAATGCAAGTTTTGGAGCTACCATTGAGATATGAGGATTAATTAACAAATACCATTATGGCATTTGCACAGAATTTTCTTCCCTCCCTGTGTACAACTCGTGCAGTTCTAATTTTCTAACACCATGAGGTAGCAATGAAATGAGCTCTGTGGGAAAAGCAAGTTGTGTGTGGAGGAGCTCTGCGGTAACAAACCCTCTGCCTGGTCCATAGAGCACTTTGGAGCACAGGAAAGGCTGGAAGTAAATAAATGAATGCTGTGCTCAGGGCTCTGACTTATTTTGAAGCTTGAGGAACTCAGGTTTTTCTTTCACTGAGTCTTCAGAGACCTAAACAGCTTTGTCACTATGTGCAACGATTAAGTCTGTAATTAGAATTTGCCTCAGTAGGTTTTGAAGAAGCCTGGCAAATGGAGGTTCCAAGGAATTGCAAATGCTCTATTTTTTAAATTATTTTTTTGCTTAATGGAAGACAGATTCAAATTCCTACCAATTCAGGTATGTTTCAGCCATTTGGAAGGAGGTAGTTGTTTCTGTATCATTGAATTTGAGACCCACACGAACAGCAGACATCAGGGTGATGGTTAATTCAACATTAAAAGCATGGGAAAGCATTCAGGGAATAGCCTGGCTTTGCACTTTGGAGGCAGGTGGAAGATTCTATCATCTTTAAGTGGCTTTTTTTGGACACGCCGTGTTTGCTTTGCTGCGGATTTAGAAGCCAGGGAACAAAGGGAAATAAATACTCGTGGGATTTGTTTGATGGGGAATTATTGAAGTGGTCAGATGAAGCTAATCTCATTGACTTCCCATTTAGCAGGCACTACACTGACAAGGCTCCAGGCATGTGATTGGGAAGAGTAAGAGCAGCCCCCCCCAAAGTAGCACAGCCACGGTGGAAACCTCCTTCTGAAGTGAGTTTAAAATAAAAAGTAACACTAATTAGATTTTATCATTTTTTTTTTAGACAGCTGTGAAGAAGGTACATAACAAAGTATTTCTCACCGTCAGATTTTGTCAGCGTTCATTGTATTCATATTGCAGCAACCTTTATAGAAAATATCTATTTATTTACCACAGACAAATACGGATGCAAAGGCCTAACCTTGCAGTGGGTTGGTTTAACTCTTTTTCAATTAATTTGTTACACATTGTTCCCTCAGCTTTTAGCCCCTTCCCAAAACAACTTTGCAGCTTCATCAGAACATGCCAAAATCAGAGCAGACCATGAGCCAGCCAACCCCTGCACCTCCCCAGGCGTCCCCTTTGGGTGGGAGGGGCAGCATTAGTTCAGCATTCAAAGCCATCGTGTTGAATATTTTAAGAGTTTATTTTATGCTTTACAAAGCACTTTTTGCCCATCAGAAATCAGCAGGATCTATGGATCCCTTCCCATCCAGGTCAGCACTTTGGATCTTGCCTAGCTACTTAGATTTGGTTACATCTGGGGGCAGCTCATTGGCCCAAGCAGAGTAAACTCGTTGCACAATTCCAGTCACACCATCATCCTCTCGGGAATACACAGAGGGACATTGGCCAAGAGACAGTGAGAACGAGGGACACGCTGCTTTCAAACCCCTTCAATCCCATTGGGAGCCAGAGGGGAACATGTAATCATCTCACAAAAAACTGACTCCACCAAAGGCAGGGGCAGGTCTTGGAAAATCTACAGCAGCACCTGCCCCTGGATTTGCACAACTGAGTGGCTGGGAGCACCTCCAAGCTCAATAATCTCCACGCTCTTTTATGTTTTCATACAAAAAATTTAATAAATATTACTTTTCAAGATTTATTGCCAGGAACAACACATCAAAGATGCATTTTCATATAACACTAATATCACAATACAAGGTATCTTCATGATCTCAATGGTTAACCACCGAGATGACTATGTTTATAAGCCTTTTGATCTTAAACATCGTAATAGCACTTTGATTTCCTCACTTGTTAAGGCGGGCAGTGTAATCTATGGCAAACCTACACAGTGATCTTACTGGACATTCTACTGTTCAAGTATTCAACAACTAGCTTATTAGAATACTCCCTAAATGCAGTAGATTACAAAAAAAAGTCAAATCTACAAGTGGTTCAGTATTACATATTTCATGGTGAGAAAAAAAATAATTAGAATTTACAAAATAAGATTGCTGTGTTTCCAACTTCACACGCTAATTTGATATTTTTAATTACATGCAACCACTCACATTTCATCTACAAAAAGTAATAGCTCAGTTTTGTTCCCTTAAACTGCTCCTTAGCAGATTATCTGCCTGTCACTCGGTTTTCAAGTCTAAAGCAGCAAAAAAAATTTTCTAGTCTAATTCTCTAAACTGCCTCAGTCAGTACTTACAAAGAGTCTTAAAGTGATACTATGGAAGGTGTTTCAAACGTTTGACATTGTACAAAAACCAGCATCAAGGCATGAAAGCCCATCCTATTAAAAATAAACTATTTTAGAACACCTTAGTTTTGGCATATAGGCAACATGTAACAAGAAAATAAATTCAAAATAAAGAAGCCACGAGCTTACAATGCTATCAAAAACCTTCAACTCTAAACACATACATATAAATAAAAAGGAATGATATTTTAAGGCTCTTGATTATTAAGTTAATAAATCAAATATACACAGTGATTAATAAAAAAAGAATTATTTACATATCTATACAAACTTCTATTTTTGACACATTTTCCTCTTTAAATTCTTCATTTACCAGCAACTGCTGACAAGTTCCCCCCACCCACCCCCAACAAAAATACAATAAAAAAATAAATAATAAACTTATTTTTGATAGTTGCTGTGGTTCCGAGCTGCAAAGGCACTTTCAAATACAGAACTAGTTGTACGTCACCATAAAACCAATATACAAAAAACTCAAATTCAATAAATATAAATAAAATGTATTATTCTAAAGAAACTGTAAAAATCGGAACATCTGGCAGAAAAAGAAAAAAAAAAATGAACACTAAGGAAGAGTAATAAGGCTATGTAATACCTTATGGAACGTTTCCATGATGGATCAGCTGCAGCTGAATTTACAGGAGGGCACTTTTGACTAGTTTTGCATAGATGTGAAATGCAGCACTTGGTATTCCAGCCAACCACAGCAACTATCATTGCCAGTGTAAGCCAGCTTGTCCAAACTTAAATTAACACAGGGATTCTAAGTAAATAATAGCCTTAGACTCAAATATTACACAACAGTTTAAGAACTACAAGCTCTTGAGTGCCTTTATAATGATACTTAAAGGCCCTGCATGGCAGCACCCCACCGTCTGCTATACGATGTACTCCATCCGATTTAGGCTTTGTGCACTTTCCAAGTCTCTGTTGTCCTGTTTATTTGTCCAGTTTGGGTGTTTTGTAGGGGTGCTGTTGGGGGGCTTTTCATCTCTGTCTACCAAAGTGTAGGCTGGCTGCTTGGCAAATCGGGCCTTCTGCTGGTGCTTGTCCATGTCGTCCTCCTCCACCTCGGAGTTGTGTGTCCTTATTTTGGCGATTTTGGAGTTTTTGTTTTCGTAGTCTTTAATGGGGACAGTGTTTGCTCCGTGTTTCTCAATGGGGTTTTTGATCTGGTTCAGCTGCTCCCTCACATTGTTGGTGGTGTTGTCGTCAGAGGCCGTGTGAGTGTGGCTGCTCTGCTTTCGGCGCTTCCGGATGCACCAGTAAAACACAGTGACCAGGCAACAGATCCAGGCTACTGTCAGGACCGAGCTCAGCAACGGCACCAGGAAATCTGGAAGAGACAGGAGAGCAGTCAGTCCTGCTGTGAACCAAGGGGGCCAACTCCAGGCTTTCTACAAAGAAAACCAATCTCAGTTCTTAAGCCTTGTTTTTTCACTTATTTCTCCACGAGGAGAGCGGCAGCCGCTTTACCAGGTTAGGCCACTGCTTTAGAGCGTTTTCAAAACCTTTGTGGTTTTCCTAAGTAAAAAGATCCTGGTGCAAAGCCGCCCCATTGTTCCCAGTGAACAGGGCCAAGGAGCAGAGATTCCAGAGTGCTGTTCTAGTCAGGGCAAGGGTACAGGAGTCTGGGGACAAGGACCAGCTCACCTGTTTTGCTCTTCACCGGCCGCCGCTGCACCCTGACTTCAGCCACCGCCGCGATGAGGGTGTTGTTCCCGTCGCGCTTACTGACCAGGTCGATGATCTTATCTGTGATGTCCTTGATGGGGTTTTCATCTTCCCCGATATCTTCTGCAGACTGCAGGACAAGGCACACAATTAACACCAAATGCCACAGCAGATGCACGGGGGAATCTGCTGTTTATAAACTTCCACAGTCACTTAAGGCTCTTCGTGCTTTTAACACATAAGAAAATCCAACCAAAAAGGCTGGCTATGGGCAGAAACTAATATTGCATATTTTTTGTCCCCATCCCTACAGAGACCAAAAATCCCCCCCCAGAAAGCAAGAATGGAGCACAGAAATGTTTTACTCCCCCTATTACAGTTGCCCCCAGATGGCAGCTCTCAGGTATGCACATGTAACCAGGATTCCTTCCCTGTTCTTAGAGGGAATCAGGATGGAAACTAAACCACAAGAAGTGCTGACAAAGCCAGGAATTAAGATTTTTATGAAATCCACATGTTGCACACATATCCAGACAATTAACTACTGAGACATTCAAAAATATTCCAGGAATACTTACAATAGCAACATGGATTTCATTATTTGCCAAGTGGGAAGGCTCACAGGTAATATAGATGGAATATTCAACAGAAACATTCTTCAGAATATTCAGATTCCTCAATTCACTGCAAACATGCTCTGTGGTAAGGCCCTGGAGGACGAAAAAAAGGTGTTGGGTTTTTTAAATATATATGCACACAAACACACAGATATAAGATTTGTTTGGGGTTTTTTTTCCTGCCCTGAAGTAAGAGTTCTCAAGGGAAAAGGATGTGGAATTCCCTCAAAACCAGCTTTTGTTCTTCCCTAGACACAAAAGCATTTATGGTGGAAGGCTGTATTAATCCTTCTCTGCTTTCTGTTTACTTTGATAAAAAGACAGTGCCAGCTTTTACTGTGCTTTTCCCTATGACAAAAGTCATTCCAAGCTCCAGGAAGCAAATCCACACGTGCCGCAGCACAGCGAGCTGCTGCTACTCACCGGTGACATCATTTCTTTGTTGAAGGTGAAGGTGATGTTGGCACAGTTGTCCTGGTAGTAAGAATCTGAGTTGCATTTGGTCCTCACAGGCTGCTGGTTGGAGGGCCAGCACTCGCCCACCGCGGCACACGGGTGGGTGAAGCAGTGGTCGTCCCGCACGGGGACACAGGCGTGGCCGGCGGGGCACTCGCTGTGACCTTTGCCGTGCAGGACGCAGGGCCGAGGGCCACACCACACCTAGGAGAGAAGAAAGGCTGGTAAGAACCCACTGGTTAGAGGACAGAAAACAGTTTAACCCAAAGCACAGCCCAGCTGTACCTTCGAACAGGTGACTTTCCCATTCAGACACTGGCAGGTATTGCAGTCGTCGTCCCACTTCGCCCCATCTGGCATTACTCGAACGCTGGTAATGCAAGGCCTTCCTGTAACTGAAGAGTGAACAGAATTAGAAGCTTAAAACAGGGAAAAAGTGAAAAAAACCCCCAAAAACCAAAATCCAAACAAACACCAACCCTACCAAACCCTTTCCTAAGTTCACCTAAGCTTATCACTAAGTTTGCTTCTTCAATAAAGGTATTCGCTTTAAACAACAACAGGTAACAGCCCCCAAAAAACAACCCCATAGAACCACAAAACCATCAAGATGCAATTACACAGATCTTGCTACAAACATTAGGACCAGCTCTGGCATCTGGAATACCTTCTTGGCATCCTGGACCACTGCGACCCGGGGGGCAAATGCAACGGTACCCATTAATTTCATCCACACACGTAGCTCCAAAGGCGCAGGGCGAGGACTGGCACTCGTTGATATCTGTGATGGGAAGGAGAGGAAATAGCATCCTTTTGTTTGGGTAGAAAAAAAGCAAACATAGGATATATTTGCCTACTGGAGCTTTTATCTTCATTTTCTAGCGTCTGCTGGGAGATGGATTCCTGCTGGCAGCACCGGTATAACCTCAAAACAAGTCCTTTGACATTTCTGCTGTGTGGCACTAGCAAACATCAAAACCTGACCCCTGTGGCTACTTGAGCTTTCCAAGGGCAAGGACACATTCCTTCTCACACGGGCACACTTCCTCTCCTCTGATGTTCTCCAGTTTTGTCCCCCACTAGGTTCTTCAACTGATGACAATGTTAAACCCCTTCCCAGTTGTATTGCTGCTGTGAGACTTCCATTTCCATGGCTGTTATTAAAAAAGTGTTAGTGTCCTCCTACCTGTAATTATTATTAAATTACAGGGAAGCACATACATCACCTCAGGGCTTGGAGGTGGATTATTAATTGACAAGGTTTTTGGCTGGCACACTTTCATCTCAAGCAGAAGCCTGGGTCACACAAACGCATATGAACTGGGAAAACTATCCTGAAGGCATTTTGACTGCTCATCTGAACCAAGAAGTTTCAGCTCCAGTTGAGTGACTTCAAATTTCTTTCATTTTCAGTGTGATTCCTGCCCTCCCCAAATTTGCTACGGATAGAGAAGACACGGGACATCTGCAGGACGCCTATCACTCATCTGATCTACCACTTAACCTAATTAAGATGATTGTCTTGCAACAAGATTCAAGTGAGACAAAAATCGAGGTGGAGCACCATTGGAACACTTACTGATCCTGCAGTCGGGCCCTGCGAAGCCTGGAGCACACTCACAGCGGTACCAGTTCTCTCCATCCACACAAGTGCCACTGTTGTAACTGTAGAGAAAAGTCATTGCAGAGGTTAAAGACACTGCTACAAAGAATCCAGAATTCTAAAACAACAACAACAAAAAAGCCAAGGATAAACACAGCAAACTTACCAAGGATGAGGACTGCAGTCGTTTGTGTCTGCAAAGCAAAGACAGGCAGCATTAAACATGCAGGCTTTGGCTAATACAGCTCTACTGGCAGTACAGAATGATCAAACTTCCCCTAATGCCCAAGTTATACTTAGCTCAACTTTTACAAAAATATGCTGAAATTCTCTACTAAATTGATTCCAGGCTTCTACCACAAAATTTGTTAACTACATTATGGAACACATGTACACAGGAAGAGATCCTTGTAAAGAATCTAATGGGGGGGAAAGAAAAAGTGGAAGCAGACAGAGCTGCTCGTAGAAAAAGAATGCAGGAGAAAACAAGACAACATCTGTCTCCACTTAGCTGATTTGCAACTTTCTCATGCCCAGGTCAAGGCTCTATCACACAAAGTCATTAAAAACAAAGATTCAGGTGATGCTAAAGCCTACATCAAACAAGCTTTCCCTTCTGGTTTCAATCTTGACTCCAAGGGCGACAGGATGAGCTCATGTTCTCATCAGGCAACACTCTGGAAAAGTTCAAGCAGAGCCAACTTACTCTGGGTACATGTGGGTCCTTCCCAGCCCTCCTTGCAGACACAAGTGAAAGAGTCCCCACTGACCACACAGGTACCACCGTTGTGGCAGGGGTTTGGCAGGCAGCTGCTGTTCCTCGCTGGAACACAAACAACATTCGCCGCTAAGTTGTTAGAAAGCCCTCGAATGTGAGCCAAGAGGAAAAACTGAGGTCACAGATCCACTGCTGCATCTGCTTCCTGGCGATTATGCAGGGTATTTACCTATGTTACAAGTGGCTCCTTCCCATCCTGCAGGACACATGCACTTGAAAGTGTCCCCCTCGTCGTAACACGTCCCGCCGTTGTTGCACGTCGCCTCATCGCACTGGCTGTCGCCTGTGAGAAACCCAAACCATCCTTAAGACCGGTGCTCTTTGCAAGTTCAAGCGGCCAATCAGAGCACGCCTGTTACGTTTTGGAAATGCTGAACTTACGGGAGTGGCAAGTTTTTCCTTTCCACCCATTTTTACATTCACAGAAGAAGTCGTTGACCAAGTCTCGGCAAGTTCCTCCATTGTGGCAGGGGTTTTTACTGCAGTCATTAATATCTGGATAAGTTAAAGAGAGAAAGCCGGCTCAGGGGTGTTTACAGAATTGACAAACAATGCTTGAAAGGAGCATAACCTATCCCTAATTTTGGCCTGTGTTTCAATCCTGGATTAAACACTTAAGTCAGTATTTTAAAGCTTTAAGCCCTGTCACAGAGATGAAGAATGTTTCAACACATTCCTGCTGTTTGTTTTCATTTTGTTTGTAATCTTGTTTCAGTAAACAAGCAGTGAAAAGGCCTATTACATAAACTCCCCTGTTAGGGAGGGGATGGGAGCAGAGTGCTTGTTCGTCCTCTGCTCCAGAGATCGACAAAATACAGGTGTGATATACAGGCCATTCCTAAAGTGGCAGCTACTAATGCAAAGGGTTTCTTCCTGAACGTTATCCAAAGGATAGAGCAGGAAACTGAACCATGGGAGGGCCAGGTTCTACTCCCAGTCCAGATTTTTAACTTGGGTTTAGTTCCGATACAAAATCTTTGACTTGGTGGAAAGTAGAGGACACTTGGTCCCCAATGGCCTTTGAAGCAGTTTATTGGCACTGGTCATGTTTGTCTCCAGGACAGCACCCGCCATACCTCCCCAATGTTTTCCCAAGAGATCTTTCTGTGTGCTGAAGAATGGATAACTTACTCGTTTCACAATATGTTCCTTCCCATCCATCACTGCAAATGCATTTGTAGGAGTTGATGCCATCGATGCAAGTGCCACCATTTTTACAGGGGTTGCTCTCACAGTCATTGATATCTGCAACAGTTGGGAGAAGAAAAAAAAAAAGAGGAAAAAAACTCAAACTAGGAGTACAGCTACTGGAAGTCATCATCCTATTGCAGACTGTTTGGTGCTACTTCCATTCCTAAGACCTTTTTGAGGGGAAGGGTTATAATCAAAATGAGAAATGGGTGAAAAACTGGATGAAGTGATGAACCCATCACTCAACAATTACTATTAAAAACAACAAAAAAATAAATTAGGAGTCCTTCAGATCCACGTTAAACCCCACTATTAACTCCCTCAGACCTGGTATACATAAGATTTTTAAAAACATACAATTCCTGGCCAGAGGGTTCATTACTGTGAACTTTCCCCAAGGCCCAGCAAATTCCACTCTGCCTCACCCGAGGCGGGATATGAAAACTTAAAGCAGTTCCAAGGTTCACTGCGTTACAATAAAGAACCCTTAAAGCAGTCTGGGAGGGAAGGATGGAATCTTTCTTCAAAAAAAAAAAAAAAGAGTGTATATCCTCCTTTCAGCTCTTACTCTCATGGCAGTAGGTGCCGGTGAATCCTTTGTTGCATTCACAGGTGAATTTCCCACCCGCTTGGCTCTTGCACTTCCCGTGAGGACCACAGACGTTGGAAGAAATGTAGCGAACCCCCTCGGGTGTGCTGTTGGAAGCCACTGCCACGGTGCAGCTGTCGATCACTGTGAAAAAGCAGAACCTGCATGAGGACTGCCCATCTGACCCGATTCCTTAAGCTAAGGGCAACATTTTAATTCCCAGTGACGGATGTTTAGAAGACATGTGTTGGAAAAGATCTTTAAGACCCTCGAGTCCAACCACAAACCTAACACTGCCAAATATGTTTGCTGCTTTAAAATAAAAGGACTGTGCCAACTGTGCATAAAATAATCACATTTTATCTGACGGTTGCTGGACCACGTCCATGGCCTGGAATAGGCTGTTTGCTACCTGTGTTTTCTGTCCACGTGGACATAAGGCTGTCTTTCAATAGCTGATATTTACAAATATTACTCATCTGCTCATAGGCCTAAGGCAGAGAGCAAAATTCAGCCTCTTTATGCAAGAGCTACTCCAGTGACTCCGTTGCTGGAGCTGCATTAGGGCTCCAGCCAGGGGAGGGGCAGGAACTGTTGCCAGACATTCCCATTCACCCGCGAGGCAACACAAACCTTCACAGGGAGTTGTGCGGCAGTGATCCTTCAGGTGGGAGCAGTTCTTCCCTTCATAGTCCTCAGGGCAGTTACAGAAATAGTCCATGGCAAGATTGAAGCACTGGGCGCCGTTCTGGCAAGGATTGGGCTCGCAGTAATCTATGTCCAGCTGCAAGTAGTGCAGGCAGAGGGAAGGGGAATAGAAAGGGGAGGGGAAAAAGGAGTGAGGGAAGGCTGAGTGAAACAGAAGGTTTATCATAGCTTTTCCCTCACCATGACAGGCCGACATTGTGGAATCTGACCTTTTTATCTGCTCTCTCAAAGAGTCATTCATAACACGGAGTTTAGTTCGACTCGCGGCTGTTCGGGCAGACAGACTCTTGGTATCGAACAGCCAAAATTAATAGAGCGCAAAGCCGGACAGGCAAACCCCGTTTAACAAAAAGAATCCTCTGCAGCCCGACAGGGGTTTTGTTGGTTTCTTCCCCCCCCCTCAATATATATTAATCAAGCAGTTTCTTGGCAGACTGACAGCGATATCAAGTACAACTTTATCCTATGGTTCACTGGACTCCAGGCATTCCGTGCACAGATCCGGAGCGCCGGTACAAACGGCACTGGCTGAGGGCCTGCCTTTCACCCAGGCTTCTTACCTGACAGAGGTTTCCTGAGAAACCAGCGGGACACAGACATTGGAATCCATTGATTTCATCCTGGCAATGACCCCCATTCATGCAAGGGTTACTGGCACATTCATTGATGTCTTTCTCACAGTGATCTCCTGCATAGCCAGGTGAACAGATACACCGATAACCATTAACCAAGTCCTGGGAAAGAACAGAAAAGTTTAGAGTTAAAGGTTTTTCCTCCCTCTTGAGGTAGTCTTATTAAGGAAAAAGAAAAAGTAAAAAAAAAAATTATCTTACTATGTCCAAAAAGGCAAAAATATTTAAGGGGGGGGGAAAACGAACACACACAGACTCAGTCCTGGATTATGTTCTTAATTTCCAGGCAAGACACATTAATCCACATTTTGCAGTGGAGTGCCTACATTTACAGAAGGTAGTTTGCACAACCAGCCCATTCACTGGTGACACTGGCAGTGAAAATGAGTCATTTCTTGCAGTTATATTTTTTGCCTTTACTGTTGTACAGACATATCTTGACACGCTATTGCATGACATAGGCCTTCCCCCCAACTTAAAGAAAGGACAATTTATACCCCCTAATTGCTATTTTCCAAACTATTTGTGCTTAGACTCAAATGTTTTGGTTACTGTCGCAAGTCTTTGGGAAACCAAAGTAAACCAAGAATGGCTTACCCGACAGGATCCTCCATTCTGACATTGTCCACGACAGTCGTTAATATCTGTAATAAAATTAGCATGGTTAGAAGGCAAAAATATATTTACACTAGATAGAGAGTTCAGGTCTCTCTAAAACTGCAGCTAGATAAACCTTTTGTCAAGTTTCCTGCATGCCTTCCTTGAGATAAGGTTATTATAATGGGTGGGAAACCTTTCGTGATTTTGCTACGAGAGGCAGTGAAACTTCACATCATTGTTTCAGTCACTTTATCAGAATATAGCTATGGTACAGGCTAATGACTTTGATAAAATTGTGTATTTTCATTCTGCACCAACTACTCCCTTTCTAAAAACATCAGTTGCTGGGGCTCTGCCTGATGTTTAAATCTGAGCTTAGAACATACATATCCCCACAGAACTGGCCTTTAATAAACCCAAGGATATGGACACTTACTGATATCACAGTTGTGGCCAGACCAGCCAGTAATGCAGTCACAGTAGTAGCTGCCAATCAGGTTCCTGCAGGAGTTGGCATTGACACAGGGTTTGCCCTCACATTCATTGGCATCTGAAAAACCAAGGGGAACAGCCCAATGCAGAGTTTGTAGGGCAGGGGGAAGGGAAAAGCCCACAGCCCACTCTCCCAGCGATCAGCAGTTCCTTCAGAGCTAAGAGGAACTTGTACAGCACAGATTAGTGTGACTGCAACAAACAAAAGTCAATCGTGTATCAGCCTCTGAAGACTCTTTCAGTTTCTCTGCAATTAGAACATACCGGCTACGCTAATTATTTGATAATTACCCAGCCACTCATTAAGAGCAACTTCTCCCCCCCACACACACATCTCAGCTGAGCGTTTTGAAGGAGAAATGCTGCAGCCCGGTCAGTGGGATGAGTGTGTTGTGTAAGGAATGCAGCCAGCTCATTCTCCCTGAGATCATCCACATTGTGGAACCCAGCTGTGAACTCCTTGGTCTGGAGGAGTTGACATGGCTGGAGAGATACAGCAACTTTCTCACAGGCTAAAGGGAGAAACACATGTGGGGGCAGCGCTGGGAGGCACATCATGCACCCTTCCCACTCCAGGGCAGCTCTGGTTTGAAGGATGTCTCTTAGTTAACCATTTCCTTTGACTGCCAGCACACAGCAGCAACAAAGTGATGGAAGCCATGCCTGGAGACTGTCCCAGACCATGGAAACACAAACATCCCTAATGCAAAGGGCACAACTGCCCTGGCCTGGCTGTACCACGGTAACTTTTGCATTTCTCTCTCCCCACTCCAGAAAAGCATTGGATGAAGGGAAAAGCAGTTCTCACCTAGCTGGCACGTTTTGCCAGTCCACTGAGGTGGGCAAATACACTTAAATCCATCAACTAGATCTTGGCATGTTCCTCCATGACCACAGGGATTTGGAGAGCAATCATCAATATCTGTAATGCAGAGTAAGGAGAGGCTTAGCTCCACTGCCCAACAGGCAATGGCACTAACTGACACATTTGATAAATGGTTGCTGCTACTTGGGTTTTCCCCGAGGATCAGAAGGACAACAGGACTTCTACTTGGAATTCTAGGTCATGTCTGATTTCAGCAAAAGCCTCCTTTAAAAATAAGAGTAGTGTGAATGGGGGTTCAAAGCACAGGGGAAAGAGTTTACCCCTAGGACTTTTTGAAAGTGGAAGTCATATTTTGATCCAGCAACTCCCTCTAAATAGCATTTTAAACAATTGCCAGAATGCTACAAAAATTCAGCATTCTGCTTCTTTTGAGAAGCCTTTGGCCATTCTTTCCCCTGGCAGTTAACAAACAAAAACCTCAGCACCAGCAAAGGGGAAGAGAGCGCTCAGGGGAATAAAGGGCTGCCAGGAACCAATGCTCAAGCTGGGAAAGGTTAAATAGGCTGCCCTATAAGTTTATCAGCAATCACAAAGAGTGATCTAAACCAACAAACTAGCATCTTTTTTCAAACAAATTTGAAAGAACTCACTATCAGTGCAAGTTGGTCCAGCCCAGCCAGGTGCACACACACACTCAAATCCCGTGGATGTCTCCAGGCAGCTTCCTCCATTGTGACAGGGATCGGAGAGGCAGGCGTGCTCCGCTGCACCGGACACAGGCACATCAGGGAGGGAACACAGCAATGCCACCAGGAGCCACCCCCTACGCCCACCCCGTGCTTCTGCCCTGGACACATCATCGTCACATTGCTGCACTGCACTCCTGCAAGAACCAGGAGGCTGATGTTCACAGACACCAAAAGCTCACGAGGAAGCGTGAGCATGCAAGGCTGGATCTTTGTACCCAGTCCTGACTGGGTACACTAGAAATGGAGTTTTCTTCCATCTCATTGACTGTATCCAAACCCAAGTAAGAATTAACTGTCAGTGGCAGCTCAGTGGCAGCAAACACTCACCAATTTCACAGTTCTGTCCCGAGTAGCCCTCAGGGCAGGAACATTGGTATTTGTCAGGGCCGGTGTTGCTGCAGGTGCCACCGTTCAGACAGGGCGGGTGGGTTCCACAGTAGTTCAGATCTGCAGGAGGGGAGGAGCTTTAGAGCCTCGGTTGGAAAGCAACAGAAACACCCCCACGTGTGTGCTTTATTTGTTATTCCAGAGCCTTTACAGAATGCATCCACACACAAGAGTAGGACAGGGCAGGGAGAAGTTAAGGACACGCCAGAACAGCAGTGGAGACAACGCCAAGCAGCTGAAGGACAACACACTCCCAGCACTCCGAGCCTCACATGCAAAGGCTCCCAGTGTTAACATTCAAGTGTTCCATGGGCTCCCCGTGGGATTAGCATACCTTTGTCACAGAGCTGACCACCCCAGTTGGTTTCACAGAGGCATTGCCATGGTTCAATGCAAGTGCCATGGACACATCCCGGGTGTGGAATGCACTTATCACAGTACTGGCCTTGCCATCCATACTGACACCTTCGGTTAAAGAGGGGGGGGGGAAAAAAAATCAGAACAGGGAAACAAACCAAAAGCCAGTCAGAACTGCTCTGTGTAGATACAAGTGTGGAACTCCAAAGCTTGGAAAAAGGCTGGGGAAGTGGGGGAGAAGGGCAGGATGAGGGGAGGGGAGAAGCTATTCAAGGATTGTTTGATGGTTTCTTGTAAACAAACATTTTGGTAGTTTTGCCAAGGTCTCTGTAGTAGGCCTCCTGACAAAAGAATAACTGTTCTGAGAGAACCAGCATGAGGCCATTCAGCACAATAATACTCTTTTGGAGCCTCATATAAATGTGGCAGAGAGGGTGGGTGTGCACTACAAATCAATCTCTGGGCTTTGACAGGGTGCTTTATAAATTGAGGGGGGGGAGAAAGAGTCAGTGGGAACAACAGTTATCCAGAGATCCTCATGAATACAAGGTTCCAGGAGTTTCAGCCATGCTGGGGTCACAGGAAGACAAACAAAACCATAACCACCAACTCTGAGCCCTTGGCAAGGCAGTAGCAAAGCATGAGGAGTTCCCTATTCCATCAGGAGCCAGTCTTATTCCCAACGAGGAGACACACACAGCCAGTATGGACTGGGCCACAGTCAGGGATGAAAGAAAACAGCACACGTCAGGATTCTACACGTGTGCAAAGATCAGCTGCTGGTGTGCTTCAGAGTTTGATTGATGCTAATAACCTCTTTTCAGGGAATAACTAAAACATCCAATTCTGGGAAACTTCAGCGTCTGAAGAATTTGTTTTTATTTATTGCCACTATCAATTAGGTACCTGAATTCTCTGCTTAAAAGGAAGATGTGCTTTTAAAGTAAAGCCCCCTGAAGGGAAAGCTCATTTTGGCATTTAGTTCTCGCTAGCAAGACAGACCAAGGATTCTTCAAATTAAAGTGGATCTATAGTTAGAAACAAGCAAAACAAGTTGGAAATGAAAAGCAAGGGTTTGTTGAGGTACTGTAGTTCATTAACAGGTCTTGAGAGTAATTGATCAGCAGCAATTATGCACTAAGCTGTCACTAAATTATGAAAACAAACCTCAGCCCTACAGAAGTCAGCTAAGCTTTCTATTTGTAAAACCCCCCACCATTCTTCTGCAGGCAATTTCTTCTCATGGGAAAAAGGCAGAAGGATCTATCCAGTGGGTAATCACACACAGCCAGCGGTAAAGCCCAACTTCCCTTCTAAAAATCTCAGGTGACAAACTGCATCCTAATTAACTTTTTTCTTTAATAGCTATTTCAGTAGCAGCCTATTCAAAGCCAATGGGAAATTCTTACTAGTTTGTGTGTTAACAAAAAAAGCCAGTCCAACTTATGTGTCTTTGTGAGCAAAGAACATGAAAGAAAACCAGATAAGGCAAAACAACGTCTCTCAAGTGGCTCTTGGAAAAATCCTTCTGTAGAGGGAATATAATAAGAGTGCACAGAGATCAAAATTGAGGAACGTACCCTTTTAATTTGTATTGCATTCAAAGCAACTTGCCTGTGAGCTTGCACACAAGCCAAACTAAGGGACCTCACCTGCAAAAACAGGTATCCACATTGAGAATTTTATTCCTTTCTGTCAAATCAAAGTGGTGGTGGGTTTTTTTTTTCTTTAAAACAAGTGTAAAGAGAAATGAAATAATTATTAAAAAAAAAACCAAAAACCACACCACACAAGAAAAAATTCTGTGAGCTTTACAGCCAAAGATATTACTTTATTCAAACATCAGCTTCAAAACATAAACAAAACTGGATAAGGCTATGGGCATTTAGAAAACAAGAAATTAGATAGCAATTCCAGAAAAAGATTCACAGTAATAATTCTTGTTTAATAATATGTATGCAGCAGTTTCTCATGAGAAATTTAAAGTTAACTTTCCTTGTATAGTGATTCATGAGTAAAAATGGTTTTGTTGGCTGGCCTGCATTGAAGAAAGTGACTCTCACCAAGAGGGAAAAGGATATTTTAGGAACGTTTGGAGTTGTCTGTTGTACCAGAATGCAGAGCAGTTTCTGCTGGGATGTTATTTTTAAACCCTGTTGCATTTGTAACATACAGGCTATATGACTCATCAAAACTTAAAAGAGAATAAAATCTTGTTTCTGTGTTCACTTTAAAGATAGTGGTCTGACTTGGCAAGCAGAAGTTATCTGAAAGCACCAGAAGGACAGCATTGTTTCAAGACTATGCAAATCAAGTGTGGGAAAGTTGCACCTTAAGTAAATAAGAGCACTAGTGCATGTCTGGGCAGTGAGTGGGAGGCAAGAGACTTAGAAAGAGAAAGGAAAGGAAAAAAAAAATCTGGAAACAAAGCCTGTTGTTCTGACTAGGAGACAGCAACCCCTACAAGGCATGTTTATTCTGATGACAGAAGCACAAATCACTGGTAGCCCTGACTGACTCGCTCCTCTCGCCATCTGCCCCCCCCCCCCAATACTTCCTACTACTTGCTAGGCTTTTTCTTTTTTTTTTTTTTAATTAAAAAAAGATTTAGTTTTGGTGGTCTGGGGGTAAACCAGCTCCTATCAGTGCTGCTAAAGGTTAAAAATCACTGAAGGACCGACAGCAGTCCATCCTGCAGCTCGACTTTCACTTTGCCACGGCTCTTGTGAGGATGAGAAGTTCCTTCCTACCTCGCTGTCAGAATGTTCCTTGATGATTTTTTTTGTTTGTTTGCTTTGAAGCATAGGTTACAGGGACAGAGAGAACAAATTAACCAGTGTGGCTATTTAGGCTGAATTCTTATATAACAGCCTGCCATACACCCCAGATTTAGTTCCCATTTGAACTCCAGTCCACTTCATGAAAAAATTTCCAGCAACAGAGAATCCACCAACATGCTTGTCAGGTAGAGAAATGACTTTCTATTCCTTCAGACTTCTGAGTCTTATTCATGAATACCCAAACTTTACTTTTAACCCTTCCTACACAGGATCAATATCAACCTTTTTTGTAACCTCAGGAGCCCTCAGTTGTACACAGATGTGATAAAGGGTTACATGCAGCAGCTTGGAAACTGCTTGTTGATAAAGAATATTATCCACATTTAATATCCACTAACCCTCTAAGGGTAAGGGAGAGAACCTCCCCGTGCTGTAAATATATGATGGATATTTTAAGGCATTCCAAATATTTAGTTGTTGGGTTATGGGTAAAATCTGCTTTTCATTGTCCCCTTGCCAGGACAGAATGGACTTCAAAGCATGGCAGCAAAATTCAGCATTCATGGAGCCTACTGACAAGATTTCATCCCAGCCATTAACCTCTCAGCACTCGGAGCCTGGCTCACAATGGCAAAGGAACCGAGAGATTTAACTAATCCCATTCTAAAGAATGCTTGACTTTTGCCTACTGATGGAAGAAACCTGGGGGTGGGAGGGAAGAAGGGGGAAACAGTGAAAGGGAGAAGGGGAGAGAAAAGCCACACTGTACTTCAAGCTTGGAGTTGAAAAAGCCTGTTAATCAGGCTGGGGGGAAAAAAAAACATACCCAGAAAACATTTGCACTATTTATGCAGAAACAATTAGTTAGTGTTCATTAGGCAGCATTCACACGATTTATCCCATACCCCCCTCCCCCCCAGTGCCACCATTTCACAAACCAAAAGCTTCTTAAAATTATCAGTGCATTAAAAGCCTGCTCCCCCCTTATTCTGGGCAAGTCAGCATGAATAATGTGCCTTGGTCAAAAACACAACTCCCAAAACACCCTCCCTGCCCAATCCTATTGTGTTTAGCATCACTTGTTTAATTAGTTGGGAAGGAGTGGGGGGGAGAAAAGGAGGGATCCGAAGCATTTACCTGCACTCTCCTGGAATTGTGCAAGAACCATGCTTGGGGCTACATCCCTGACGACAAATAGCTGTTAAAACAACAAAAAAAGAAGAGTATCAGCACAGTATCAGCAGCTTCCTGCACCTTCACACTCGTGGGAATGTTTTAATCTCTAACCACCGTTGTAATCCCACTAAATCCAAGGTTTTAACAAATCTCTCGTATCAAATCTATGGGAAGGAAACCCACGGTGGGTGACTCTGTGTGATAGGAAATATATCAGCTTTTTCTTTTTGTAGGAAATTATTCCTCTGGCTTCGCAGAGGAACTGTACCTAGTGCTGCTCAAAGAGCTGTTTCTGTGCAGGAGGAACCATCCCACCCTAGAGAGCTGAGGGCACTTCTAGGCTACAGGTTTCCCTTCTCTGTCTGCTGCAGGTGAACTGGGCCACTCTCCCTGGCTTTGCACCTAATTCAAACCAGCTTCTGACTACTCTGGATTTAGCTCTGGCCATATTTCTGAACACACAGGATATTAAGATGAGCATTGATTCAAATTGCAGGTAAACTCAAATCAGCAAGACATTCTGATAAGTCTGTTCCTAAGTCCTGCTTTCTCCTTCTGAAACTACTTAGGAAGTTGCCATTCCCTAATAAACACGTTGAACATGATCTCAGGTAGAACAAACAGCCTGGGACTTTTTAAACACCAAAGCTTTACACTTGCCAGGTCAGCTCTAAAACAAGTCTCTCCTTCCTGCTTGTCTTGAAGTTCTGCACCAAAGGGGAAATCCTTTTTGAAGTCAGCAGCAGAATTCCCATTGAAGTCAGTGGGCTGGGTTTTCTTCCCAAGGGCAAAGATGTGGATAATCAGAGAAAGAACACATCTGCTAAGTGCCCAGTACTCATCAGGCCTCTCAGAGATTTTAACACAAGGCAGAAACCAGTCTTCTCCTGCCCCTGGTTCTCTGTGTAAGAGCTGGTCGCTGTGCCACCAGTCCTTAGCCCTAAAGCAACCTGGATACAATGCCCTCAAATCCCACCCAAGGCCAGCGGTCCCTTGGGGGCTGAGCATTTGTCACAAACCTTTGTTGCACTCTGGTCCCATCCAGCCTTCCAAGCAGGTCTTGTTGCCGTTCTGGTCGCAGGTGTGGTGAGTGAAGAAGTCATCCCTTGGTCGACAAAACTTGTTGCAGCCAAAGCCATAGTAATGCTCTGCACAAGTCACACGGATTTGATACTCAAAGTGGGCAACTCCTGCGTTGTGTTTCAAAGTCTGCCACTGGCGGCTGGGATTGATCATTCCAGAGTGGGAAGCCTTCTCAATAATGCGATCGGGATCTACGAGTCAGAGGAGATGTCAGAGTTAAAACTGCGTTTAGGTATCGTCATTAACTCCCACATCACAGCTCTGCAGCTTCACAGGCAAGACTCTCTGAGGCAGCCAGTTGGTTTTATTAATTTTCTGTTTTAGAGAGTCAGATAAGGCTGCCCTGGAGCTACAAACCATTAAGTGAAACACGCACACAGCGTTATCAAACCGAACAAAGCTCGAAATCAAAAGAGGCTGTTTAGTTCCTGCCAATCACTCATCCCTTTTGCAGTGTAAGGGCATCCAGTGAGAATCACACAGTTGTGATTAGGGAAAATTCAGCTGCTTTTGCTTCTAGCTCCAATAGGTTGGTACAAAATGTGGTTTTCCCTGCTTCTCCATTAATGGCACTGTTTTTGTTTTCGACTGGAATATTGACAAAACCATCACACTACAATAGCCTAATAAAGCCATGTCTACAAACTGAATGCGGGTACCGCAGAAAGTTTGCAGCCTCCTGTGCAAACACTGAATTGAAAACTGGCTACTCCAGCATTCAGATGACACCAGCAATCTCACCAGGTTTTGGCTGAGGAACACCATGGCAGTTCTCTCTTCGGATGTCAGCTGACAGTAAAACATCAAGACTACCAGAGCTCAAAGCAGAAAACTCAAACTGCTGCATCTGTGTGCTACAGATTCCCTTTCCCTCTACAGAGCATTTCAAAGTTTAGGCTTTGCACACGACATTTAGTTCCAGCAGAAGTCTTCTGGCTTTCAGAGCCCTACAACTGTCAAAATTGCGGCTTCAAATAATAATATTTCACATTAGCTCGGAACATTGTATATATCTGCGGTATTTCACTTTGTAGTCCAGGTCTTGTGACTCAAACGATCTGACACTGCCTTACGACCTGCTGCGAGCCAGCACTTGACTGCTGACTGAAAGTTTATCATAAAACAGCCAAGATATCCTCACAGCCATAGTTCAAACCCAACAATAAGTACACAGGAGCACAGTCCAGTGATGGAAGGATTTTAGGTAGAAGGGCACTTTGCCAGTGATGTGTTAGAAAGCAGCGTGTGAAGCGCTGGCACATCTGAGAGTTAAGAATTAAAATGTACTGGTGTGCAGCTCGTTCTTCCAACAACTACCAAAGAACATTGGGGAATTTTACATAAGGCAGAGCTGAAGGCTAATGAAGTCGCTACACAAACCTTAAGATGACACATGGCCGATTTTTAATCAAAAATAGTTTTACATTCATTGCTAAGGACCTTTGATTTGCAGCTTTCAAAAAAAAGAACTTCCCTACAGGTTCCTCAAGCCTCAGATACCCATTACTGATGCACCACTAGACCCTGCCTGCTCGTCTGCAGTTTAGAAGGACGTTAAGTCGAAGCACAACCCCACGAGAGTGTCAATACCCAGACATCCTGAGCATTTGCCCATTTTTGGGGGTGTTCGTGGCTTGAGACTACAGCATTCATCAAGTGTTTTACAGTGTGAAATTCAGGGCAACAACTTCTTATTCACCTTCTGGTATTTCTGGTTCTATAATATTTTCTATTTAAATCAGTTTTTATTATTCATTGGCACTAAGCCCCCAACCCCACACCTATGTGTCAGACTTTCAAATGCACACAGGCCTTTATTAATTTACATCCCATTCACAGGTTATGTAGATGCCTAAGGACTTTTCCATACTGGTACATCCAGAGCAATATCATGTCCTGCATGTGCAGGTGTAAGGCTCTGAGATCTCATCAGCAAGACTATTGACTAATTTTAAGAGGCACTTAAGCAGATGCATATCTACTCCTCTTGAATGGGGCTAGCCTGGCAATTAGAGCTCCACTCCTGCATGCTGGAGGTGGCTCTGCTGCCCTTGCCAGGATACACCCCATCCACAGCACTGCTCTAAAGCAAATGCACTTCCCAAAATACCCAGTGTGCATAAAGACATCCTACCTCTCGGGAGTAAAACACCTCTCTTAACACCTCTCCGGAGTAAAACACCTCTCTCATTCTTTCCCGTAAGAGGCAGGAGAAAAGGGGAATGACACTCAGTTCTACAAAACAACCCCCCCCACACACACTCACTCTTGCTTTTCCAGTCTTTTCCTGTTCCCCTGTGGGAACATACCAGTGACAGCTATTTCAGTCCTTGGCACCAGAAAGGCAGTTGCCTTGGAAAAGGGATCTTTCCTCTTGTCTCTGCCCTATCATTCTTCTCCAATCTGCCAGCTCATTAGGAAGCCTGTGCTTGCTGAACATCTATGGCATCTCACTCCAGCCAGTCTCTTTGGAGACCTTAACCACAAGCTGAACTCAAATGGAAACACCCTTATAAGTCCTCTGGACTTCATTATTTTGTAAGGGCTCAGATGAAACCCAGCTGCAATTTCCCTTTGGATCATGGATAAAATGTCTTCCCTTTGATACGCGTTACAAAACTAAATTCAGCCATCTAAATCCAACCGAGGTCTCCCAGGTTTAAGATCCCTTTCCATCAGCCATCACCCACAGTTTTCACAATGAAGCCTTGGCATGTTCCTTCTTGTACAAAACCTTCTCCACCCTTGCCTATTCCCACTTACACAAGGGTGCTGACCCAGACTCCAGGGCAGGCATTGCAACAACCCTGCCATTCTTAGCCAGCACCAACCTCGGTGTAAGTTTTATAGGAAGCAATCCCAAGGCAGCAGACTGGCTAAGTAAATAAAAAGCAGCAGTCAGCCAGGTTTGAGAGAAAGGGATCTTCTGAACTCCCCTGCCATCCTCTGACTCAGAACCCCATGCTTTGATAGGAAGGTTAGAGGAAGTATTAACCCATTAGGAATTGATGAAGTGGAAGGGAGAGGCTTTCTGTACATCTTGAGCTTCTGTTTTGCGCTGTCAGAGAGTCTGCTGGTTTCATTCACTCCTTGTGGCTACACTTCAAAGCTATTAATCTCTCTTTTTATTCAGTGGGCAACTGTATCAAAGGTTTTAGGGGCAAGGAAATGAGATTTTCACTGCCCACCTTTGCTTTTCAGTGCCCCATTGTCTGGAAATTATAACTATGCAGCATCAGGAAGCAAAAACGACAACAACAACAAAAAAACCCCAGACTCCTCTGAGCACTTTGGGTGGCCAAGGATACCACAGTTATTTTTGAAAGTCTTTGTTTCAGACAACTTCCAGCTATGGCTTGGTTTACATTGTGCTGGAGTCTCTTATGCCCGACTGGAATTCACATGCAACTGATACCAGTAATTTACCACAGCTCTTTGCCATAGTTTGAGTTGCAATGTCAGCCCCATTAGCTTTATGTAGGAAGCAACAGTAGCAAGATGGCAACTAGACAAGAACCAGAGTAAGAAAAACCATTTGAGTTGAATCTTGGCTCCAACAAAGCATGATTCTCATCAACTTCAACAGGGCCAGAATTTAACTGCAAGCCACTCTTGGAAGTGAGACAAGAGAGAGTATGTGGTAAAGGGAACGTAGGAGGAGTGGAATGTAGAGGGGGGAAGGAAGCTTCCACTCCAGGATCTCCTAACAACTGCACTGATCAGAGGATGCTAGAGCTATTGAGAAGTTGCACAAAGCTTACTAAACCCACTTTTATTGCTGAGAGCTCTCACAGGGTCCTTACAATTCAGTGGCAATTACAGTAAAAGAAAATCCTGGACATCAAAAAAACCCCCACTCATCACATTATACGATGACAATTGTTTAGTTCCAATCATTTTCTTAACTAGTTCTTCAAGACTTATTCTTCAGCTCTGGGAAAGCTGACTGTAAGTCAAGCAAAGAGGCACAAAGGAACAGCTTTGTGCAGTGCAGTGACTGAAGTGACCTACAGATGGATGAGTGACAGCAAGGCTAGAGCAGGAATGCAGATCAGGAACATATGCAAGAACATGTCTGCACTTGGTCAAATGCACTGCTGAGAAATGAGGCAATTTTGTCTGAAGACAATTGTACTTCCAGAACATGAAAGCAAAGAAAGGGTTCATTGTGTAGCTTTGGAAATGCAGTTGTTTCATGAAAAAAGATGAGCTCTAATAATAGTAAAAGTGGCAGAGACCCAGTCTGAAGAAATTCTCAGATCCTACTACAAACATGACTTTCATTTTGAATTCAGGCATCTCCCATTTTTAATACAACACTGCTGCTGCAGCATCTATTTTCTTCTCCTCCATAAAACACTCCATGGCCAAGAAGTCTCCCAGCCACTGCTCCATGACTGGGGTAGAGCCTGGAATCACAGGTACTGCCACAGTGCTGAACAGGGCTGGCTGAGGTTACCCCTGACAGGTCACATGAATCAACTGCAATGGACAACTGCTTTTCTGGAACTATAAACTAACAGGACACCCCATGTATATTTAAAAAAAAAATATAAAGAACTGCTCAGAAAGGGTCCCAGACTCAAAGACCACTGTGCATTTCAAAGACTACAAGGCTTTTCTCTTGGGAGGTGTGAAGCCCATTTCATTCCTGCCTGGCTCTCACCTGGTGTTCCAAGGTGGACTACAAGGAGCTGCTGTAAGATTTCTGTAAGATGGGCCACGGTGCTTCTGCTTCCTTGTTGAAGTGAAAGGCTTGTTGTGTCAACAAAAGCTTTATGAGTTCAGATTCACACTCTCTCCTGTGGCTTTTACCAAGCACTCTGCTCAAGCCTTACAGTGAAGATATGGCTAATTTTGCCCACCTCCTTCAGTAACAACAGGCAAAAAGCAGAACAGCTCATATGCCAAGAGACCCTGTACAGCTTCCTCTGTCAACAGGAAAAGCTTTGCAGAACCTTTCTGAGACCAACCAAAGACATTCCAGGCAAAAGATTCCCACCCTTGGTTTCCAGCCAGCTCTACCAGGTCGTGCATGGTAAATATTTTTCAGCCCCCTAGACATCCAACTCCCAAGGAAGAGCTGGCAGTCACTCCTATTTGTCATCTACAGTCATTAGAAGGATATCTAGACCAAGTCTTATGGAGATTTTATGTTTTTCTATTTTTTTTTTAAGTTGTACATTCAGTTTTCAGAAGTATAGAGAGGGGTCTCAAGTGAAGAGGACTTTAGCTTCTAAATATTATACCTAATTAAAAAAAGAAAAAACTCCAAACAAAGAAACCTGAATAAATCCCTTGGCTTTTACTCTCCCTAAGGAGAGAGAAGGAATTAACAGCATCTATTTTTAGGCAAACTGTTGGTGCCTAGGTGAGTGAGCTACTCACCCTCTGCAGGCAAAAAGGGAGACAGGCTGCTGCAGAGCCTGGAGGAATTGCTCCAAACTGTTTGAGGGAGAACTTTTCCCTCCCTCTGCACTCTAATTCACAACAAGCTGGTTAAACTACCAGAGGCCTTTCAGTGCACAGGAAGCAGAGGTGTCCAAACGAAGTAAACCAGTGGAATGAATACTCACTTGTGGAGTTATCATTGTAATCCCATGCCTCCACAAGCAACGTGTAGGATCTCTGCAAAAGAGAAATAAGAGTTAGTTTCAAACCCACACATGACTTAGGGAAAACAAAACAAAACAAAACAACAAACCCCCCATTTTAATTAAAAAGAAAAATTCTGGTCTCTGCCCCAAAGCACTTGGAAACATAAATAGGTAAAAGATTATACTTGAGGCAAACGTGATCTTCTTGAGAGCCTGTAAGCTACCTTATCCAGTCTGACTTAGAAGACCTTTCACCTCGGAGAGCTCATCTTTGCCGTCGTCAAAGCATCTTATGTGCTCAGCCAGCCAAGCACAGCCTTTGACGCTGCGCTGCGGCCGCAGCAACGCGCGCCTGGAAGGCACGAAGCGCCGGGACAGCATCAAAAAAAAACCCCAAACCAAACCCCCACTCTCGAAAAACTGCTTCAAAAGGATTTCGGCTACAGAAAAGCGGTCTTGATGTCCCTTCCCCCCAGCCCTCCTGAAAGCAAGAAGTGTTGCTAAGATTACCGTGCCCTGCCTTGACAGCGCGATCTCCAGGGACTTTGCTTTTCAGCACCCCCTTTGAAAGCTTTGTCTGCACGAGGGCCACCGCGGCTCCCACAAGTATCAGGTAACTGAGGGAAGAACTGATGGATACGGGAAGGGGGTGGGGTGAGAGAGAAGCTTTGTAAAACAAAAGGCTAAGAGCAGACTCTTTGGAAGAGCAGGGAAAGGGAAGCCGCGCTATCCACCCCGTGTCACAGTCACAGATGCTCCGAGCTGCCAATGAGCTCTCCAGCACTCCAGTAATAATAATCATAAGCATAAACCGACTGAAGTGACTCCATGGGCTGGAAAAGTGCCAGCTATTACATCTAAGCCACCTTTATCTTCAAGCCTAACTTGAGAACAAGGGCCATTAAAACATCTTCTCCTCCTCCAGCTCCACTCCGAGATATTATTATCCCAGCTGTATCTTTCAAAATTGCCATGTCCAAACTTACACAATGATTCAAAACCAAAACAAAACACCACCCTTCCAAAAAAAAAAAAAAAATTGAAAAGTAAAAAGTGTAATAATAACTACAGATAAGGCAATAAATGTAACATCTTTTTGGAGAGGACAACAGCAACAGAACAGAAACTCTCTGTGAAGGGTTTTGATGCTTTGCCATAGCAGCTGTGCATCATAAGGTTTATTTCTTCTTAATTGTGTCTGTATCTGTGCTCAGTCACAGCCTTCTCTGGAAGAGAAACCAAAATGCAGATCCGAGAGTGAGCTGCTACAAGGTGCAAGGGCAAGGCAGACCTCAGATTCCTTAAGAGAAGAGGAAACAAAAAAGAAGGGGAAAAAAAAAAAAAAAAGAGAGAGAGAGTTGGAGCAGAGCTGCTTTCTCACGACTGGACACAGCATGCAGCCTCTGAATGAAACCCTAGTTTGTGATGGACACCGGCTTGCAATATAGCCTAAATATGTTTCATATTCAAAGCAGACTGGGATTCCTGATAACTGTGGGAAAATGCTTCCAAAAGTAAGCAAAGTTGAGCAAGCCAAGACATGCACCCAAACTTCTATGCAGAGGCTCCATTGGCCCAAACCATTTTTGGTTAACATTTCACGAAAAGTGATTTGTTACTATTCTAGACCAGAAGTCTGACAACTTGAAAGAAACTCTGAAAAGACAACACATCATCCAACACTGTTTAAAAGAGATTTAAGAAGTCCTTACACAAGCCAGTGGTAAAAGAAAAAAAACAAACAAAACACAAAACCAAAGCAAACAAACAAAACCAGAATAGAACTCCCCAGCCATATTACAGATGCAGATTGCACTATCTTGGGTGCTTCCTCAGTGGTTTAATTACCAACATTAAGCAGTACAAGCACAACATGTTACTGCAAGCTTGAAAAAAAATATTATGATATAGAGAATGAATTATGGCAACCAGCACTACTTCCAATAAAGTTAAGGATGTTTTCCTTTCGGCCTTGCATAATTGTTTTGGAAGATATTTTGTCTAAACTCATAGCAACAGTTCCCTGCTGGTTCTCAGGACTGTTTACCAACACACCTAGCCCTTAAGGAAAGGAAAGGCTGAATCCTCGCTCCGAGTGCTACTGTTGCTAGATACTTGTGTGACCACTTTCCAACACCACACAGGAGTTCGTTTAAAAAGAGGAGATGCTTATCTGCATGAAAACAAAATGCGGGGGGAATAGAACTACCCTGGCAATTCCCTTGTTTCCATTTGCCCCCTCTCACCTCGTCTGAGTATTTTAAATGAAGAATCTCTGTCCTGAGAAGGGATGATACAAAGAATGGCATTTGATCTCTTGGTTCAGTCCCTCTCAGCATGGGGGGGGGGGGTGGGGAAATCAAAAACCTGCAAGACTTTGTGTTCAAGATGGGACACTTTTAAACAAAAGACACACAGACACCCAGAGCCTCCCTCAATAATCCAACTATCACATACCTCTAGTTAATTCCCTCACCCCCCAAAAAAATGCAGTTCTGTGCAAAGCTGCACTGTTGAGATTTTTTAAAAGTGCATATCATCCCCACTCTATAGATCAACGATTCAGATATCTCAGGAATGACTGCTTACACCATGGAGGTTTAAGTTTTCCCATGCCCATAGATGACCTCTGCCCATCTTTGAATAAATATATATCTCCAGACATGAGAATTCCACATCATGCACCTTATTCCATCAAAGCAATGTCCTTGGCAACAAGGCAGCAGTGAACTTTCCAGAGTCACACCCAATTAGCCACTGTAAACCTGAGCTTGACCAGAAGGCAGGGATTGTGGCTGGAAAGGCAGCTTGAAAGGAACAGTCAGTTTGTACACTTTGCAGAACATCCACAGTCTGATCAGCCCAGAGGACTGAAAGGCAGCAAAACTCCTGTGAGTTAAGCTAGGAGAGGATGGAAACGGTCAAGTTCATACTCCAAAAAACAAATCGAGCACCAATGTGTAAGAGTTATTTTCCTCAATGACAAGACACCACAATTTAGTCTTGATCCACTGATAACACACCCCAAAAATCTGTGAAGACCCTGAAATCCATCAGAAACTGTCCCTTTTAAGGGTCTGAAAGGGCAATGCAACCTCTTTGCTGGTTATTTAAATGAAATGCTGGCAGCTCCTGGTAAGCAGAAGGTGTTAAAAGCTCTCTGCTTGATTACCTTCTTCCCTCCCCTCATCCAGACATCCACCCAAAAGAGGTGCTTTTGTTCTTCTAAAGGCTCTCTGCAAGTCAGAGGGCCAGGGATAGATTAAAACATCCAGCACTTAGTGAAAGGACTGCCTCCTTTTCCAAAGAGGTTGCAACTAGTCCAACTTCTTTCCCTCCTCTCCTTGTGGTTAGAGCATGCAAGAGCTTTGCTGAGCATGTGAAACCATGACTAGACAAATGCAGTGGGAAGTTTGCATCCAGAGTGCTGCGCCTGCTCCTCCTCTGCCAAACAAGGAGAGCAGGTTAAGCCCAGTAACGTTCTCCTCACGCTCTGCCAGCCTGTGAAGAGCAGTTTGAGAAGGTGCTCACACCCTGTGTCTGCATCCCAGGGACGGCCAGGGCACTGTCACAGCAGGACACAGCTCACTGCCAAGAGGGCTGGCAACCTCCTCCCTGCAGCTGGAAGGGGGTGGGAGAGGGAAGAGGAAAACTGAGGCACGTTCCAAAGTGCCCAGGGGCATCTCTGAGCAGGGTTAAAGCCAGTCACAAACTCACTTCCTCTAAACCCCAGCAGGACTTTCACTTGGTACCTCTGTCACACTGTGAGAAGTCAGGATGACGCTCTACAGACGCATCACAGCGTCACACCACCAAGTCTGACAACTGAATGTTCCTTCAAGGGAGTTAAAGGCAACTGGTTCCTCATCCAGGTGACATGTGAACCATCCAGATGACATGGGGAAAAAAAGCCCCCAAACACCCAAGGCTTTGGGTTCCAGATGGGACTCTTTTAAACAAAAGACACACAGACACCCAGAGTTTCAGAAGAGTAGCAACAAAACATATTTTGGAAAAGGAAGAAAACCACCTAATCCTCTTAACCTTTTGTCGAGTGGAATATCATCAGGAAGCTCCTCTTTGGGACAACCTACGTAAGGACGAGGCAACATCCTACAAAGCTGTTACTCTCCTGACTCTGCCTACATAAACCCAGCCTAAGCCATGGCAATGTCATGGCCAAGAGCTCAGCTGAACCCCGAGCAGGCAGCCCAGCCAAGAGCCTCATCAGAATATGCCCACACAAAAACACAGCTCCTTTAGCCTTCCTTCAGTGCTGTCAGTGCCAGTAAACACTGCACAGCCACGTAAAGGAGAAGACATGAAAACAAATTTAACTATAGCAGTGGCTTCCAGGAGAGATTTTCCCCCCCATCCTGCCTTGGCTTGTGCCAAGGCAGTAAATGAAGTCAAGACCTTCACTGCAATACAACTGCCACCCTCCTGCCAAATGATGAAGGACACAAAAGTGCCGCTATCCAAACTATGCATACGCTTAAGCATCCAGTAAACCAGGCTGATCTCTGATCTGGCAAGCCTGCTGGAATAATGAGTATCCTGTGAATACATAATGTGCTGAAGTTGCCATTGTGTGAAGTAAGTCCATGGTTTGTCTGGGAGCCGAGCAATGCTGAGTCTACTGCTGCTTCCTGTTGCTTGTCCTGTATTAGCATTATTTTTGGATAGGCCCCATTATGTTCTGTAATCCTCACTGCAGTCAGTATGGCCACTCTATTGTTCTTGGTTAATATTAGCAGTCAATGCCTCTGTCTGGGTGGCCGGACTACAATGTATTCCAATCATAAAACTAGCATGGCATTAATGGAACAATGTACTGGGGCAGAGGGGGGGGAGACTTGGGGTCCTCCCTCCTCCCCTCCTTTAAAAAAAAAAAAAAGAAAAGAAAAAGTATAGCAGCTTTTTTTTCCCTTTCTTTTTAAATTAATGATTTTAAGTGATCTCAGCTACCAGGGTGCTTCATACTAGAGCAGCATTTTAATCAGCACCTTATCTAGTTACAGAGTTATTTTCTCACGGAGCCCCACTTGTCAAAGAGCAACAGATAGGCCAAAATGTCAATGGTTGCTTTCAAGCTTCCCCAACAAGCAGATTACCTGCTCTTATCAGTCCCCCTACCTGTTTAAAGCATCCCACTGATAATTAAATGCACCAGTTACAAAAGGGTGGCAAGGTTAATAGAGAGAATACCTAGTAGCCAGCCAAGCAAAACAGTCAGGTTCACATGGAGCAAGCCTGAACAAGAAGCCTTTCTACTTATTTACCTAAGTGCCTAAGAACTGGGTCGAGCTGGTGAAGGACTCTGGATGTTTGACTATTTACAAACCACTTTAACCACTTCTATCCACTTTTTGCAGTTTCTTCTGAACACTACAAGAATAATGGGTGTAATTTATGCTGCAGAGCAGTGACCGCAGAACCATGAGCTCCACAGACTAACAAGACACGAACACAACAGCTTCTAGTTTTGACACCTTTCCCTGTGTTAAGGCACATGGGTTACCAGTTAAATTATTAGAACTGAGTCCATTAAACTTCTACTCATCAACAGAAATTCAAAGGCAAGTTTAGTTTCAGTTTCAAAACCAATCCTGTCATTTGTATTATCTACAGGGACACTTTATCTACAGAGAAATGCTTTTCAGAACTGTAGCTTAAGGCTCTTGTTTTGCAGGGCATCAGAACTCCATTAAGAACTGAAGTTGGGATAAACAGCTCAGATCCAACTTCCCCAGCTTCAGAACCAGCTGACTTCTATTCCAGCCTCCAGCCCACAGTGAAGCAGTGTGTTCCCTGGACTGAACTAGAACTTCAGGCATAAAGCATCAATTTTATTGCAATTCATTTTCAGACACACTGACTTCCAGCTGCATAAACAAGCTGACAGTGCTGGATGTATGTAGTCTGAGAAAGTTTAGGAATAAGCCTCAGTGCCAGGCCCAATCCAGCTGCCACCAAAGTTAAACTGGAGCAGGCCTTTATTCTAACAAGAACAAAAATTCTGGGAGCAGGCAGGATGAGGATTTATTTTTAGACATATTATGGTAATATAGTCAAATGGATTTACCAGGGAGATGAAGTTCTGAACTGGCTGGAACATAAATAACTCCTAAGAACATGTAAGAAGCCCAAAAACTCCGAATGGATTCATCACTTCTCTGCAGTCCTGGGAAAAAACAGCCTTGTGATGCTAATTATGCTTCAGATGTCACTTAATACTCCCAGCTCTGTGCTGGATAGTAATCCTAGGCAAAACACTGCACTTTGAGTGCTGAAGATTTAATCTTAAATTATTAATTCAGCAATAAATGACAGAGTGTGGATTTGATTAATATGCATTTTGTTATTATAAAAATTTCTTCTGATCTGCCCATGCTCCAAGATGACTTATCGTGAATTCTTCAAGAAAAGCTCCAACAATATCTACCACTTGCTTCTACAAGTTTTCAAAAAGTTAACTGGAGGAAGAGAAAAACAAAATCAAACTCCAAATTTTATTCTTATGACTGTGACATACTGGGTTGAAGAGGGAAAAAAAAGGGCAGCTGAATGAAGTGATATTTTTCTCTCAGATTCAAATCTGTTACTTTAACATCAGCTGCAGATTAGTATTTTGGAAGCCTCTTCTATCAGGACAGGGGGAAAAAGTTCACAAAGCTTAAAGAATACTAAAGCTCTTTCATCATGTCTTTCTAGCCAGAAAAAACAATGCCTACCCAGAAAACATATTTTACATCTTCAGGAACCAGCAGCACTAAGGTTTGTCATTAAAAAGGGGAAAGGCTGAGTATTGTATTTTTCAGCATAAGGTTGAAACAAGACATTCAAAACTCTTTTTAATTGTATTTTATGCTAAACTCCTTCAGGTGCTGGAGGGCTTTTTTCCACCTCAGTTGTTTCCTGGTGTGTTGGTACAATCGGCCCCGATATTAAATAATTACAAGGATCATAATTTCAGGATAAACAAGCTGTTTGAAATTGGAGCCATGCATACCAAAGGAATTGCCAAGTTTGACCTTCTTACTCACAGTCTCGCCAAACCCCCAAAAGATCTTTCTTTACATAAAAGCAAAGTTTGGTGCTAAGTTTTGCTTAGTTAATTGATGCTCAGCTCCCTTAAGGTACAGCACACATCACGCTTTGGGTTCTTTAAGAAAGCCAGGAGATTTGATTGATGTCAGAGAAGAACATGTGTCTGCCATGCAACAAAACTTGTTGGGACAGACTTTGACAAGTGGAACATGGAAATTCTTTTGTTCCATGCTTTTTTTTATGGCTTCATAAAGCCAAGCTTGCCTGTCAAGAAAGTCAGTGAAGTCTCAAAATGAATGCACAGAGGAAGCCTAAGTCCATTTTATTTTTTTTTTAATCATCTTCACTATTGTTTCAATTTACTGGAAGAATTACCAGCTACTGCAGGGGCAGCTTTCTGATCCACTCCAGTTCCTTTATGCTGCTCTGCTGCCCTGTTTCCTAGCAACTTCCTCAAACCTCCCATCACTTAAATTAATTCATGGCCCACCATCTCCACACCCATTACTCACAGGGGCACATATCAAAACTGACAAGAGCAAACCACATAAGTTATTAATAAGACTCTGACACTTCAAATCTACATTACAACTACAAGCCCACTCTAACAATACAGTTAAAGCAGCCCATTCTCTCTCCTTCCTCTCCTGCATGATGAATAAAGGCCTCTAATGCAATACACCTATTTTTCACAAACAGCATAAGGGGGCAGCTTGACATGGGAAGAGGGTTTTGTAAGTATTTTTTTTTTTTAAAGTAGTCAAGGCAACAAGACTTCTTAATGTTACTGACTCAAGCTGGAACATCCAAGAAAAGGCTCCCTCAGAGAGCAGAACACAAACAATACGTATTCAGAGATGGGCATGAATTTTCAAGAGCAATATGATTAACATTTTGGTCTTGGTCTTATTACCTTTACTACAATTTTCAGCTGAATGTATTCAAAGCCATCTCTCATGATTAGCCACATGGGTAGATGCAATGCTAACCTCAAGCTTTTACTGAAGTCCACAGTATTCACCCACCTAAAGAAATTTTCTTTTTTACATTCTGAAATTTCAGCATCAGATTAGAGTTGACTGATTAAGTTTCCTACTTTATCCTTATGGCTTTGAAAACGCCTCAAGTGATTTGTGTACACAATTTTAGGACAAATAAGAGCTTTGCCACATTAGATATTCTTTTGTTCAAATGCCATTTGGAAGTCACAATGGCCAGCATAAAAGCTGTGTCCTATGGAAGCTAAAGCTGGGAAGGCAGGCTTGATAATTGCAAACAGACTCTCGTCAGAGTCTCAAAAAGTGCATTTCTGCATGGGAATAAGCAAGAGTTTGGTTCATAAGCCTGGAATTTTTGGAATAGGGTGTCTGAAGTTGTTGAGTTTTACACGTTTCGAAGGCTGCACGGGCGTTTTGCTGCTGCTGCTGCTCCAGGATTCCAGTGCTGAATTAGACTCAGCAGGACAATAGAAGCATTTCTTTTACTAAGATGCAGACAAGCTTAGGAAACTTCTCCCAGGGTCACCACCCCCCCAAACCCACCCTCTACACACAGATTTCCCTTCCCAGCCCTGTGAAGAGAGGGGTTTTTGGAAGCAACACATTCGGTTTTCACACCATTTTTATACACATATCTTCAGATTCAGGCCACTCAAATTACTGGGAGCAGAGAAGGGGGTTAGTTAAAAAAAAAAATCCTTGATGTACCTGACTTTTCAGAAAAAAAGTCAAAAATCTGCAACACAAGCACTACAGCCTTGGCAGAGCTTCAAATACCTCAGATTTTTACAAAGCCCTTTATCCCTTTGATGGCATATTTGATAACAGTTTTATCTCATTTCAGTTCAGAAAAAAAAAAAAGAAAGAGAAAGAAAGGAAGGACTTGTACTTCCAACAGAGAATACTTTTGTTAACTCTGCTATTGTACTTTGTAATACTATCTCCTTAAAAACGGAGACTTAATTTCTCCCTTGTGCCTCTTCAGCCCTCGATATTCCAGAAGTCACAACTGACAGAGGAGGCAGGTAGGAGGCAGCACAGGACACTTCAAGAACACATGGCTGCCTGCAGCACTTGGCGGCAGGACTACAAAGTGGGTGTCTACACCACAACTGGAGCAGGAATGCTTTTGGGGCGGGCTTTCCCACCCCCCACCCCCCCAAAAAAAAAAGTCTAGGCTCTCCCAGCAACCAGCCCTTATCCTAGGAAGAGCCAAGCTTTGGAGGGATTGGAGAGTCCACCTCGGCAGCAGGGATAGTGGCAGAGGATAGGAAACAAGATTCACCCCTCCCCTGGTGCAGGGAAGGGTCCTCCTCCCCTCGCAAAAATGACCTTAGGCATCTAGGTTAGGATGACTGGATTTACAAAACTGCTGAGCATCAACATATCCCAAGGCAGTCGGTGGGAAACTGTCTGCTCAGCGCCTTTGGAGAAGGGGTGTGTGGGGGGAAACAGTTTGGTTTCCTAGGTGATCTCTAAATATCAAAAGTTTTAGGAGTAGAAATTTGGGAGCTTTCAGCGTTTGCACTGCAGAGACACCTCAAAAGCCAGACTGCTGCTGTGCACAGGACCCCCCCTTGATCAGTCACCCTCAGTTTTTGCTCGCCTGCTGGGCACAAAAACAGGGCACCTCCTGCCATCCCAGGCCATGGCACTCTTCCACGGCCACAAATCCCATGTCCCCAGAGCCTGCATGTGTGTCTCTGTCCCAGTTGATGGCCATTTTGGAAAGACAGTCCTCGCTTTCTGGGCAGGGAGGTGAGGGCTCCTCTGCAGAGCTGACCATCAGAGATTCAGCCCTCCTGAGCACCCGAAAGAAACAGGCAGCATTGATGTCTAAGTGAGCGTTCCTTCCACAGCCAAAACCAAAGCAGGATCGCTGGAGAAGGACTGGGTCACCCATCTCTCTGCTCTACAGGGCTGACCAGCGTTTACTAGAGTGGACAACACTGGAAAAGTGCCCAGCAAAGAGTCCCACCTCCTTGAGCCACTGAGTTTTGCACACAACTAGAAGGAAGCAGAATCCATGGACCACAGAGGCAGGTAGCCAGGAAAGGTGTGCTGTGGACCAAAAGCTAAGGCCAGGTTTTTCTCAGTCTTTACCTCCTAGAGTCTGCAAGTCCCTCAAAGCACAGCCAGCTTCCCAGGGAAGCTGGCAACTACTTCACCAAGGGCAGCTACAGCAGCTCCCATCCACACCGAGCAGCGCAGGGAGATTTCCCCTTGGGAGAAGCAGGAAGCCTTCCCAAAGACGCTCCAGGGAAGGAGGCCAGCTATGACACACACTTTTCACACGGGATCCCTCTACAGCCCCTAACCCACTGCTCTTATGGCTTAAGCCCAAGACTTTACTGGTTACGAAAAAAAAAAAAAGGAGAGAAAAAATGAACTTCTGACCTTCTAAGTCTCAAGAGACTTATTCATGCTGTAAAGTGCAGAGATACTGGGTTTGCTTCCCTGACCCATTTAGATCCCCCTCGCTGCACATCTGACTTTCAAATTTAACAGGCTGTGCATTGTGAGCCCCGGGGAACAAAAACAAAAACACCACTACATTTAACTCATTTCTGTGCTACGGATTCCCGACGCTCTTGCCAAGACGCCTTCTCCCTCCCCAATCCCGGTCCCTCTTCCCCTGGCACAAGGAGTTAGAGCTCGGCACACTAAGGACATCTCAAAGACCACCGTCCAACAGAGGCAGAGCCAGAGCAGGCCACACAACTCACCGGCCAGGCGAAGCTGAAAGGGATAACGATCCGGTTCTTTTCATTATTCCGGTTGTACTTTAAATTGAAGGTATTCCCTCCGATGACGGGAGTGGATTTGGATCCGAAGCTGCAAGGACCGCCAGCAGTGACCCGCGATTGATACTCCTTCAGGCAAACTTTAAAGTAGGTGTCACACTCATCTCTGGTGCATTTTTTATCTCCTGGGTTTCGGGTGCCATCGCAGCAATTTCCATTTTGCAGTTCACCATTCACATTTTGCATGGATAAGATCTCCAACTCGAACTGTCCCGACGCTAAAGTCACCTGTTAATCCCAAGAAACAACCGGAGGGAAAAAAAAAGCAAAAAAAAAAAAAAAAAACCAAACAAAAAAAAAAGAGAGAAACAAGAAACAGACAGTTACCTCATTTTTTCTCCAGACTCAATCTACAACAATTCTACAGATAGGAGAAAGTAATTTTAAGCGTGCTTTCAAGAACCACACACATAACATTAAAAATAAAACAAAGCCAACCACTCCAAGCTTTTCCCTATCAGAAGGGCTCATAAATCATCCCAACTAAATAACGCCATTAACGCTAAAAAAGAACCTCAAGTGCCAACTCCGAAAAAAAAAACAAAACAAACCAGCGTGAGGAAGGCTTCCAAATCGTTAGGAAATAAAATTAAACCAAGCCAAGGGTGCATACGCGAGGGCAAACCCAACAAAACGATGTAGTTAATGCACACCCTGGAAAGGCAACCGAGCAAACCCTCTGCTCCTTCGGGGTGCAGCTGAGCCGGAGCTGCCCAGCTGAGACTCAGACCCTGCTCATTAGTCACCCCAGCAGTGCTGCAATTAGGCTCATTAAAAATAATAAAAATAAATTAAAAAAGGATTTAAAAAAGTGGGGTGAAATAAGTAATTTCGGGGTAAAAAAAAAAAAAAAAAAAAGCAGTAATGGCATTTCTTATTCCCGCGGAATTAAGCCTCGCTGCAAGGCGCGCTCCTGCAGAGAAGTTACGGGGCAGCAGCTCCGCTCCGGCCGGAGTCACTCCGCAGGGAGCGCCCCGTCCGGGCTTCCCAAAACCCGTCTCCCGCAAGCG